>NC_137160.1:84446558-84966558 GCF_951394435.1 Stenella coeruleoalba | reverse complement strand
AGATCCCACTTGGAAAGCTGTCTGTACCTGACCTGACTCTGAACTCACCCAGTGTGAAAAGCTTTTTAGGTAGAGGTATTTGTTTAAAGCAATTACAGGCAATTAGTTAACTTCACAGCTAGCTGCCTGAGGCAGTGGATAACAGTTGTGACAAACAACAGACTAATCAAAAAGCTTAATAGGAAAAGATGAGGAATGGAATGTCCAGGGGGCTTTGAAAGGTTAATACATATTCTGGGGAATCTCTAAGACCATGCTTATACTTAGGGCTGTGTGCATGCCCAGGACCCCTTCATACGCAAGGAAGACCTGAGAAAGCTCTAAGCGCTCACCTCTGGTTGACCTTGAAGTTCTATGGAAGCAGGAAGTGAAAGCTAAGGCAGAGCTGTCTAATGCCTGACTGAGGACTGAAGGCATGTGTGAACACACTCAAAGAGACCTTTGGTAGTTTGGGATGCATTGATTTCAGATGCCTAAGGAAATCTCTGTCCAATCACTGGCTGACCGCCAACCTAACCAAACAGAGAATCAGTGGCCATGTGCAACAAAGAATAGAGACTTTACAGAATTCATTCACAGAAGTCACTAAACAAACAAACTACTACCACTGCTGCTACAGACAACAATAAAAACAAACCCAAGGAAGGGGACATCATCTAATTTTCAGTTGCTACCTTATATTATTTAAAATGTCTACTTTTCAACAACAACAAAAAATTTAGGAGAAAGGCAAGAAAACAAAAAAGCATGGTCCAGCCACAGGACAAAAGCTATCAATAGAAACTGTCCTTGAAGAAGCCCAGATGTTGGATCTACTAGACAAAGATTTTAAATCAGCTATTTCAAATACATTCCAAGAACCAAAAAAAAAAAAAAAAAAAAAAAAAATCATGTCTAAAGAACTAAAGGAAAGTATGAGAAAGATGTCTCCCCAAAGAGAGAATGCCAGTAAAGGGCTATAAATTATGATTAATTATGATAAAAAGAACCAAATGGAAATTCTGGAGTTGAAAAGTACAACAACTGAAATGTATCTTCTCCAATAAGTATGGAAAGAAAGTAGAAGGACATAAGAGGAGGAGATGTAGGAAATCCACAAACAAGTGAAAATGTAAAAGCTTCCTTTTAAACAACCAATTGTTCAGAGAAGAAATCACAAAAGAAATTAGAAATCACAAAAGAAATTAGAAAAATGCTTTGAGGTGAGTGAAAAAACCCCACAACATACCAAAACTTATGAGATGCAGAGAAAGTCATACTTAGACAGAAATTTATAGCTGTAAATGCCTATGCAATAAAAGAAGAAACATCTCAAATCAGTAACCTAGACTTCCACCTTCAGGGACCAGGAATAAAGTAAAAAGAGCAAACTAAACCCAAACCCAAGCAGAAATAAGAAAGAGTAGAAATAAATAAAAGGAATAGAAAACAATATAATCAGTAAAAA
Source organism: Stenella coeruleoalba (assembly GCF_951394435.1). Classification (NCBI taxonomy): domain Eukaryota; kingdom Metazoa; phylum Chordata; class Mammalia; order Artiodactyla; family Delphinidae; genus Stenella; species Stenella coeruleoalba. Next base: position 84,965,111 of record NC_137160.1, on the reverse strand, counting down.
TAAAGCAAGAGTAAGTTATTTTGAAAGATTTAAAAATGGGCAAAGCTGTAGTTAGATTGATGAGAGAGAGAGAGAGATGGAATACAGACTTCTAAAATCAGGAATAAAAGAGGGACCAAGCTTATGGAACAAAAAAATTATAGAGGCATACTAGAGCAATAGTATGCTAAAAACGAGATGCAAAAGAATAAATCCCTAGCGAGACACACACTACCAAAACTGACTCAAGGAGAAGTTCAAATTTTGGTAGACCTATAACAAAGAGATTGAAGTAAAAATCAAAATATTTCCCCCAAAGAGAAGTCCAGTACCACATGGCTTCACCAGTAAAGTCTAAAAAATGCTTAAAGAAAAACTGTCTCCAATTTTCAGAAATTCTTCCATGAATTAGAAGAGGAAATAGTCCCCAATTTATTCAATAAGTTTTCATCTTTTTCAGATATATGCCCAGGAGTGGGATTGTAACTCCAATTTGGAAAGACACATGCACACCAATGTTCATAGCAGTACTATTTACAATAGCCAAGACATGGAAGCAACCTAAGTGTCCACTGACAGATGAATAGATAAAGAAGATGTGGTACATATATACAATGGAATATTACTCATCCATAAAAAAGAATGAAATAATGCCATTTGCAGCAACATGGATGGACTAGAGATTATCATAATGAGTGAAGTAAGTCAGACAAAGATAAATATTATATGATATCACTTATATGTGGAATTTAAAAAATTAACACAAATGAATTTATTTACAAATCAGAAACAGATTCACAGACATAGAAAACAAACTTATGGTTCCCAAAGGGGAAAGGGGAGGGGAGGGATAAATTAGGAGCTTGGGATCATCAGATGCACACCACTATATATAAAATAGATAAATAACAAAGATTTACTCTATAGCACAAGGAACTATATCCAATATCTCTTAATAACCTATAATGGAAAAGAATCCAAAAATATATATGTATAACTGAATCACTTTGCTGAACATCTGAAACTAACACAATATTGTAAATCATCTATACTTCAATTAAAAGAAAAAATTTCCTTATCCATATACAAACATTGAAACAGAATTTTCATGTAAATCACAAAGAAAATTTAATGGACTTACAAAAACATCTAATGCTTTCTTAAATAAAGTTTCTCATCTCACTGTTTAAAAAAAGAAGAAGAAAAGTTCACTGTTTTTAGCTATGAAAATCTAGGAGTAGCATGTAACTTTTTTTTTCAACATCTTTATTGGAGTATAATTGCTCTACAGTGGTGTGTTAGCTTCTGCTGTATAACAAAGTGAATCAGCCATACATATCCCCATATCCCCATATCCCCTCCCTCTTGCATCTCCCTCCCACACTCCCTATCCCACCCTGCTAGGTGGTCACAAAGCACCGAGCTGACCTCCCTGTGCTATGCAGCTGCTTCCCACCAGCCATCCATTCTACACTTGGTAGTGTATATATGTCCATGCCACTCTCTCACCTCGTCCCATCCTACCCTTCCCACTCCCCATGTCCTCAAGTCCACTCTCCATGTCTGCGTCCTTATTCCTGTCCTGCTGCTAGGTGCTTCAGAACTTTTTTTTTACATTCCATATATATGTGTTAGCATATGGTATTTGTTTTTCTTTCTGACTTACTTCACTCTGTATGACAGACTCTAGGTCCATCCACCTCACTACAAATAACTCAATTTCGTTTCTTTTTATGGCTGAGTAATATTCCATTGTATATATGTGCCACATCTTCTTTATCCATTCATCTGTTGATAGACACTTAAGTTGCTTCCATGTTCTGGCTATTGTAAATAGTGCTGCAGGGAACATTGTGGTACATGACTCTTTTTGAATTATAGTTTTCTCAGGGTATATGCCCAGTAGTGAGATTGCTGGGTAGTATGGTAGCTCTATTTTTAGTTTTTTAAGGAACCTCCATACTGTTCTCCATAGTGGCTGTATCAAGTTACACTCCCACCAACAGTGCAAGAGCGTTCCCTTTTCTCCACACCCTCTCCAGCATTTATTGTTTGTAGACTTTTTTGGGGCGTCTGACTGTTGTGGCCTCTCCCGTTGCAGAGCACAGGCTCTGGATGTGCAGGCTCAACAGCCATGGCTCACGGGCCCAGCCACTCCGTGGCATGTAGGATCTTCCCGGACCGGAGCATGAACCCGTGTCCCCTGCATCGGTAGGTGGACTCTGAACCACTGTGCCACCTGGGAAGCCTTGTTTGTAGACTTTTTGATGATGGCCATTCTGACCAGTGTGAGGTGATACCTCATTGTAGTTTTGATTTGCATTTCTCTAATGATTAGTGATGTTGAGCATCCTTTCATGTGTTTGTTGGCAATCTGTATATCTTCTTTGGAGAAATGTCTATTTAGGTCTTCTGCCCATTTTTGGATTGGGTTGTGTGTTTTTTTGATATTGAGCTGCATGAGCTGCTTGTATATTTTGGAGATTAATCCTTTGTCAGTTGCTTAGTTTGCAAATATTTTCCCCCATTCTGAGGGTTGTCTTTTTGTCTTGTTTATGGTTTCCTTTTCTGTGCAAAAGCTTTTAAGTTTCATTAGGTCCCATTTGTTTATTTTTATTTCCCTTTCTCTAGGAGGTGGGTCAAAAAGGATCTTGCTGTGATTTATGTCATAGAGTGTTCTGCCTATGTTTTCCACTGAGAGTTTTGTAGTGTCTGGCCTTACGTCTAGGTCTTTAATCCATTTTGAGTTTATTTTTGTGTATGGTGTTAGGAAGTGTTCTAATTTCATTCTTTTACATGTAAATGTCCAGTTTTCCCAGCACCACTTATTGAAGAGGCTGTCTTTTCTCCATTGTATATTCTTTCCTCCTTTATCAAAGATAAGTTGACCATATGTGCATGGGTTTATCTCTGGGCTTTCTATCCTGTTCCATTGATCTACATTTCTGCTTTTGTGCCAGTACCATACTGTCTTGATTACTGTAGCTTTGTAGTATAGTCGAAAGTCAAGGAACCTGATTCCTCCAGCTCCATTTTCCCTTCTCAAGATTCCTTTTGCTATTCGGGGTCTTTTGTGTTTCCATACAAATTGTGAAATTTTTTGTTCTAATTCTGTGAAAAATGCCATTGGTAGTTTGATAAGGATTGCACTGAATCTGTAGATTGCTTTGGGTAGTAGAGTCATTTTCATAATATTGATTCTTCCAATCCAAGAACATGATATATCTCTCCATCTGTTTTTATCATCTTTAATTTCTTTCATCAGTGTCTTATAGTTTTCTGCATACAGGTCTTTTGTCTCCTTAGGTAGGTTTATCCCTCGGTATTTTGTTCTTTTTGTTGCAGTGGTAAATGGGAGTGTTTCCTTAATTTCTCCTTAAGATTTTTTGTCGTTAGTGTATAGGAATGCAAGAGATTTCTGTGCATTAATTTTGTATCCTGCTACTTTACCAAATTCACTGATTAGCTCTAGTAGTTTTCTGGTAGCATCTTTAGGATTCTCTATGTATAGGATCATGTCATCTGCAAACAGAGACAGTTTTACTTCTTTTTTGACTTGGATTCCTTTTACTTCTTTTTCTTCTCTGACTGCTGTGGCTAAAACTTCCAAAACTGCATTGAATAACGGTAAGAGTGGGCAACTTTGTCTTGTTCCTGATCTTAGAGGAAATGCTTTCAGTTTTTCACCATTGAGAATGATATTGGTTGTGGGTTTGTCATATATGGCCTTTATTATGTTGAGATAAGTTCCCTCTATGCCTACTTCCTGGAGGGTTTTTATCATAAATCAGTGTTGAATTTTGTCAAAAGCTTTTTCTGCATCTGTTGAGTTGATCATATGGTTTTTCTCCTTCAATTTGTTAATATGGTGTATCACATTGATTGCTTTCCATATACTGAAGAATTCTTGCATTCCTGGGATAAACCCCACTTGATCAGGGTGTATGATCCTTTTAATGTGCTGTTAGATTCTGTTTGCTAGTATTTTGTTGAGGGTTTTTGCATCTATGTTCATCAGTGACATTGGCCTGTAGTTTTCTTTTTTTTTTGTGACATCTTTGTCTGGTTTTGGTATCAGGGTGATGGTGGCCTCGTAGAATGAGCTTGGGAGTGTTCTTCCCTCTGCTATATTTTGGAAGAGTTTGAGAAGGATAGGTGTTAGCTCTTCTCTAAATGTTTGATAGAATTCGCCTGTGAAGCCATCTGGTCCCGGGCTTTTGTTTGTTGGAAGATTTTTAATCACTATTTCAATTTCAGTGCTTGTGATTGGTCTGTTTACATTTTCTATTTCTTCCTGGTTCAGTCTTGGAAGGTTGTGCTTTTCTAAGAATTTGTCCATTTCTTCCAGGTTGTCCATAGTATTGGCATATAGTCGCTTGTAGTAATCTCTCATGATCCTTTGTATTTCTGCAGTGTCAGTTGTTACTTCTCCTTTTTCATTTCTAAGTCTATTGGTCTGAGTCTTCTCCCTTTTTTTCTTGATGAGTCTGGCTAATGGTTTATCAATTTTGTTTATCTTCTCAAAGAACCAGCTTTTAGTTTTATTGACCTTTGCTATCATTTTCTTCATTTATTTCTGATCTGATCTTTATGATTTCTTTCCTTCCGCTAACTTTGGGGTTTTTTGTTCTTCTTTCTCTAATTGCTCTAGGTGTAAGGTTAGGTTGTTTATTTCAGACGTAGGTAGGATTGTATTGCTATAAACTTCCCTCTTAGAACTGCTTTTGCTGCGTCCCATAGGTTTTGGGTCATTGTGTTTTCACTGTCATTTGTTTCTAGGTATTTTTTGATTTCCTCTTTGATTTCTTCAGTGATATCTTGGTTATGTAGTAGTGTATTGTTTAGCCTCCATATGTTTGTATTTTTTACAGTTTTTTTCATGTAATTGATATCTAGTCTTATAGCGTTGTGGTTGGAAAAGATACTTGAAACGATTTCAATTTTCTTAAATTTACCAAGGCTTGATTTGTGACCCAAGATATGATCTATCCTGGAGAATGTTCCATGAGCACTTGAGAAGAAAGTGTATTCTGTTGTTTTTGGATGGAATGTCCTATAAATATCAATTAAGTCCATCTTGCTTAATGTGTCATTTAAAGCTTGTGTTTCCTTATTTATTTCCATTTTGGATGCTCTGTCTACTGGTGAAAGTGGGGTGTTAAAGTCCCCTACTGTGAATGTGTTTCTGTCGATTTCCCTTTTATGACTGTTAGCATTTGCCTTATGTATTGAGGTGCTCCTATGTTGGGTGCGTAAATATTTAAAATTGTTATATCTTCTTCTTGGATTGATCCCTTGATCATTATGGAGTGTCCTTCTTTGTCTCTTGTAATAGTCTTTATTTTAAAGTCTATTTTGTCTGATATGAGAATTGCTACTCCAGCTTTCTTTTGATTTCCATTTGCATGAAATATCTTTTTCCATCCCCTCACTTTCAGTCTGTATGTGTCCCTAGGTCTGAAGTGGGTCTCTTGTAGACAGCATATATATGGGTCTTGTTTTTGTATCCATTCAGCCAGTCTATGTCTTTTGGTTGGAGCATTTAATCCATTTACATTTAAGGTAATTATCAATATGTATGTTCCTATGACCATTTTCTTAATTGTTTTGGGTTTCTTATTGTAGGTGTTTTTCTTCTCTTGCGTTTCCTGCCTAGAGAAGTTCCTTTAGCATTTGTTGTAAAGCTGGTTTTGTGGTGCTGAATTCTCTTAGCTTTTGCTTGTCTATAAAGGTTTTAATTGCTCTGTCAAATCTGAATGAGATCCTTGCTGGGTAGAGTAATCTTGGTTGTAGGTTTTTCCCTTTCATCACTTTAAATATGTCCTGCCAGTCCCTTCTGGCTTGCAGAGTTTCTGCTGAAAGATCAGCTGTTAACCTTATGGGGATTCCCTTGTATGTTATTTGTTGTTTTTCCCTTGTTGCTTTTAATATTTTTTCTTTGTATTTAATTTTTGATAGTTTGATTAATATGTGTCTTGGCATGTTTCTCCTTGGATTTATCCTGTATGGGACTCTCTTTGCTTCCTGGAGTTGATTAACTATTTCCTTTCCCATATTAGGGAAGTTTTCAACTATAATCTCTTCAAATATTTTCTCAGTCCCCCTCTTTTTCTCTTCTTCCTCTGGGACCCCAATAATTCGAATGTTGGTGCATTTAATGTAGTCCCAGAGGTCTCTGAGACTGTCCTCAATTCTTTTCATTCTTTCTTCTTTATTCAGCTCTGCGGTAGCTATTTCCACTATTTTATATTCCAGGTCACTTATCCTTTCTTCTGCCTCAGTTATTCTGCTATTGATTCCTTCTAGAGAATTATTTATTTCATTTATTGTGTTGTTCATCATTGTATGTTTGCTCTTTAGTTCTTCTAGGTCATTGTTAAACGTTTCTTGTATTTTCTCCATTCTATTTCCAAGATTCTGGATCATCTTTACTATCATTACTCTGAATTCTTTTTCAGGTAGACTGCCTATTTCCTCTTCATTTGTTTGGTCTGGTGGGTTTTTACCTTGCTCCTTCATCTGCTGTGTATTTCTATGTCTTCTCATTTTGCTTAACTTACTGTGTTTGGGGTCTCCTTTTCACAGGCTGCAGGTTGGTAGTTCCTGTTGTTTTTGGTGTCTGCCCCCAGAGGGTAAGGTTGGTTCAGTGGGTTGTGTAGGCTTCCTGGTGGAGGGGACTGGTGCCTGTGTGCTGGTGGATGAGGCTGGATCTCATCTTTCTGGTGGGCAGGACCACGTCTGGTGTTGTGTGTGGGGGTGTCTGTGAACTTATTATGATTTTATGCAGCCTCTCTGCTAATGGGTGGGGTTGTGTTCCTGTCTTGCTAGTTGTTTGGCATGGGGTGTCCAGCACTGGAGCTTGCTGGTCATTGAGTGGAGCTGGGTCTTAGCTTTGAGACAGAGATCTCTGGGAGATCTCTCGTCGATTGACATTATGTGGGGTCAGGAGGTCTCTCGTGGACCAATGTCCTGAATTTGGCTCTCCCACCTCAGAGGCTCAGGCCTGACAGCTGGCTGGAGCACCAAGACCCTGGAGAAGATGGGCTATGAGTTCGGTGTCAGCCACTGCCCTGTTGTAGCTGTCTCAGCTGTCTCCAAAGGTCCCCCAGATACATTGGGTTATTCCACCATTCCTCAGAACTTGCACATGCCAGTGTGGGCTTTGTAGATGTCCTCCTGATACTCTTAATTGAAATACCTTTGCATTCATGGTGGTGAGAGATATGCTAATAGTCTTGGTTCTCTGCAGTTCAGAGGCTGGGACAGTCTGAGCCTTCATGTGGCCAAGTCAGGAGCAGCTGGCCACTGGTCCCAAAGTGATCACATGTCAGATTCCAAGAAGGCTTTCTGTAGCACCCGAGCAGTAGTCCCAAGCAACCGCTCCACTCAGCTGCAGCACTCTGACCGGGGAACTTGGTGGGACCCTCAAACGAGGATTTCTGCCGGCCCTAGAGCCTGACTTGCCCACCCAGGCAAGGAGCTGAGGAGAGCGTCTCCCGGCCCCGTGTCACCAGAGCGTGGACACCTGGAAGCTGCGTGGCCAACAACGCGGGAGCTGAGAGGTGGGTCTGCGTGTAACTTTTCAGCGTATTATTTTGACTACATACTCTCAGGCTAAAGATAAAAGTAACTTTAAACACACTGAATTCTATTTAGGTTTGTTTTCCACAGCAGTATGGGTTAGCAATTCCAAAACTACTTTAGTGTGTTCTAGGATGGAGCAAATAATATATGTTGGTTAATGAGAGCCGGGTATTCTCACTGCTAGAGAAGTGAGTTTAAAAATGGAAAGAAGAGTGCACTCTGTGGTCATGAGCTGGAATTAGAAACACCAGCATGAACTCCAGGGGAAGGTGGGTGTAGGCGTGTTTGTATGTGTGTAAATGTAGGGGTGTGTGTGTATGTATGTACTTTCCTAGTTCCGCTCGCTGAGAGGGCTTAGATACAGACAATGGTGCCTTAGTAATCAGCACACCTAGACCCAGATTTTAGTTCTAAACACCATTCTCCAAGAAAGGAAACAGAGCTCCTTAGAGAAATGGCTGATTCTAGGGCCGAGGGCCAGAAAGTACAAGATAAAGAGCCTAAAATATATTGTGGGCCCAGAAGGTAACAAAGTGCTCGAACAGGTGTCAAAAGGACCCAGGAGACAGCTTGAAGGAGCTCCCACTGGCCAACCTGGGACAATTTTGCAACACTACAAATAACTGTAAGTGCTAATAATATGACATAAAATATATAATATATTACATGTAATACACAATAAGCTTCTGAGTCCACACTGATATAAACAAACAAACAGAGGAGAAAGAAAACTTCATTCTTAGGGTAGAATTCCAACTAATAAACGTAAAAAAGAATGATGAAATTAGAATACCATCATCCGGCAACCACCATTTATCACTATAATTGTTTCAGGCAGGGATCATTACGGATGCTGCTAGTGATTAAAAGTACGATAAGAAGGAGGATATTTGTAGAGTGTCAGTGTACCTCTGTGCAAGAGACTTATTAATTTCAAAGAGGAAAGACAGTAACTTTATGGTACCAAAAGCTAGCATACATCACATTATCCACGTGATCAAAGATAAAGTCACTAGTAATGGGATAAAGAGGCATCACATGTCCTAAAAGAGGATATACCATTTTCTGAAGTGTTCTCCCTCACCCCCCCCCAACAAAAAATAATGAAGAAACATCAGACAAGCCTAAATTATGGGGCATTCTACAAAAGTGTTGGTCTGTACATTTCAAGTACATCATGGCCTGAAAGACAAAGACTGAGAAACTTCCAGATCAAAGAGGAATAAGAGACATAACAAAGGTGTGTGTGATCCTAGATCAGATCCTCAAACAGGAAAAAAATACTTGTCTTTGGCTTTCATGACTGTTGGTGGGACAATCGATGAAATTTGAACAAGGTCTGGGGATGACATAAATCTTAGTACCAGTATTAATTTCCTGATTTTGATAATTTCCCTCTACTTATGGAAGGGCTTGGGGCCAATTCACACTGAAGCATGTACAGGTAAAGGATCATTGTGTGTACAACTCTCAAACGTTTCATAGAAACAGTAATAATGTGTGTTTGTGTAGAGAAGATGTTAACGTTTGGGGAATTTCGGTGAAAGTACTTGGCAAATGCATTTATTCAGATGCATGGGAAATTTTTAAATCACATGAAGAACCAAAAGAACCTACAATAAAAGCAAATCAATGAATAAATGAACAAAGATAGAAGATATGGTACATCCCTACTGAACATAATTCATGACAATTAATCTCCTTAAACACTTAGATAAGTGTCTGGTACCGTGCTAAGTGATTTACATGCATTACCTGTTAATAATGCATAATTATAATAAATACAGTATAATATGAATTAACATCTAACAACAATAAAAGCAGTACAGAACAGTGCCTGGTACGTCTTGATAAATATTAATTGGTTTTACTAATCTCATTTAATCCTCACACATCCCTATTGAAGGATTACTATTTTCATTCTCATTGTACGAACAGGGGAACCAAAACTGAAAAGGATTCCTTAATCTGGCCAGAATCACTCTTCTGCTAAGCAGCCCGGCCAGGGCGTGACTCCAAGCCCGCTGCCCTGGCTGCCGTGCTCTAGCTCTCCTCCCAGCCTCTCACCTGTAACATGGACCTAACAATCTACTTGGCCTCACTCAAAAGTTTTAAGGATAGGATAGATTTGTAGAGGCTTTGATTTTAAAACCGATAAAAAGATGTTTTACAAAGGTGAGGATAACATTTTAGTAGAGATGGCCAAGTAGTCCCCAAGCCCCACGCCACGACCACATGTGGCTTCTGGTACGTTCCATTCCAGACTCTCCCCCAGCCTGCGAAGTTCTGGATCTGCAAGACAGATGTAAACTTCGCTCAGAGATAAGCAAGAGGTTGGCTCCAACTGAACTAATGGCTCTCAGCCCCGCTGTTTGTATTATATAACTGCAGCCAGCCCAGTTCTTTCTCTCTGGGTAGTTATTTTTGGATTCTGGTCATTCATTATACACAAAGCAGTAAGTGATTTCAAAACTCAGCTCTTTATGAATCCTTGAATAACACGAGGAAAGTTTTCTCAAACAGGATAGCACTGCGAAAATCCTATCCAGACGTCTTAGCTTTGAGGGAAGAGGCAGAAGTTATGCGGAAGGAGTTTCCATCAGGCATCACCAGTGCCCTGGGCAAGCCCATTACTGTGGGTAACCGCGAGCACGAGGGGGAAAATGCTCCTTAATGGACATGATTAGGGGTCACACACAGGAAAGACGGTTGTGCAATGGGCCTTAAAGTCAAATTTATCTCCAGGGCCGACACGACGGGCTATCCATGGGTGAGTCCCTACAACTCTCTGTAGGGAGGGAGGTTCTGTAGGGAACGGAGGCTGGGCCAACGAAAGCCATGAAGAGACTGAACTCCATGGGGACAGGGACCAGGTTTCTTTTCTTCCTGTGACCCCCGCACTGCCTGGGATGCAGTAAGATGTCAAACATAGCCGAAGCCATCCAACTGTGATGTGAGAGTCAAAGACAGAGAACACGCAGCTTTACAACAGAGCAAAGCAGAGAGGGGGGAAGACAAAACACACAAGTTTGAAAATCGCCAGGCGGACAGAGACAGGGTGAGACGGGCAGAGAGAACAACAGAGCACAAGAAGCTGAGACACACAGAGACAGGCACAGAGGCGATGTGAAAGGCGGAGAGGCAGAGCGACAGAACCCACAGAGATTAAATTCCACTCCCAGGCATTCCTGTTTCCTCTGCTTCCCCCGATTCAGGTGGGTCCAGTTTATCCACACCTCTGAGCTCCAACACTGAATAATAATTATACGTGTTTTCTCCAATTCATGCCTCTACTTAACTATTAGCACTTCCTTAATTACAACTGTAACCTGTAAATAGTGTTTTTTGTTGTCTGGGGAAGCGGGGTGACACCTTCTCGTCCAGCTTGAAGTAAATTAAAATTTAACACAACTTCCAGTTGCCAGAGACTCAGCAAGCAAGTGACATCGGTTCAGTTAAAATCGAAACCAGATCTGATGGCACTAATGAGAGAAATGGTTCCCGAGGAAAAGCTTAGCTCTGTTGAAACCCAAGCCCACAATAATAACTTTATTTTAATATGGATAAGCCCTCCTGCACAGTGACTGTGAACTCGCTGGTGCTTTGGTGAGTGCAGTGACGGGTTAGACGCTTGGCTGGAGGCGTTGGGCTGGTTCTCAATGCTTAAGTCAGACCCCATGTGTGGAAGGATGGAGAAGAGAGGGAGAGAGAAGGAGGGAGATGGGGAGGGAGAGAGAGAGATGGAGAGGGAGAAGGGAAGGGGAGGGAGAGGAAGAGCTTCTGGTCCAAAAGAGAGAGAAAGAAACACTGAGAACTTAGGGCCCTACAGAGAGAGAAAGAGACAGAGAGCATGAAACAGACAGGGAGATAAAGAGAGAAAGACAGATTGGGTGAGAGGACACAGGGACACGGACAAATGGAGGAGAAAGGCAGAGAGCCAGCGAGTCAAGAAATGAAGCCAGGCCATGATTGGCAGGAAGGAAGACAGGGACAGAGGCAACGGGAAAGAGAGAAAAAAAGACCTGGAGCTTGTGAGTCACAGCGCTTTCTGCTGCGAACGAACAAAAGTGGCTCAGTGCACGTGCTGAAGGACTCACCTGCCCCAGGCCAGCCCTCTCCACCTTTGCACCCTGGGCCCGTTCCGCTGCAGCTGATTCCGCCCAGCTCCAGATCGGAGGATCATCGTCACATGCTGGGACAGTGGGCAAAATGCCCCTGGAAATGGGGTGCACCCACCAGGGTTCTCAACACGGACATGCCCACAAAGTCTTCCCAGTAGAGCTCAACACAGCTAAAAACGCTTGTTCAGCTCAAGGCATTGTTGGGCATAAAAGTAATCGAAAAGCAACAAAAATTAGCAGGCTCTGTGGAATACTTACGATGTGTGGGCTCTATGTATGTAATAGGGAAGAACAAATCGGACTCCATAAGGAATCTGTTCCTTTTACTTTAACCTTTGTATTCTATTGCTTTTGCTACAAGTTAAGAATGTTGCCTCGAGCCTAAAATACACAGGAGAGCCCATTCTCAAGGCTCTGACCTTTAACGGTGTAACACTTTCCCATTCATATAGAGATAAAAAGTTGCAGAACAGAGAATAACATTTATCCCATTGGAGTTTTATAGATACATTGTGCCCTGACTTACTTGGACAGCTGCAAGAACAAAGGAGTCTGACACCAAGAAATTTGTAACAACTAACCACACCACCTGCTCTTTTAATATAAAAGAAGCCTGAATTTTAACTCAGGTAAGACGGTTCTTTGGGACACTTGTCCACCATCTTCTCAGTCTGCTGGCTTTCCAGCAAGGTCTCTAGTCCTTGCCCCAACAATTCGTCTCTCTATTTATTGATTTGTCGTGTGGTGAGCAGTACGAGCTTGGACTCGGTAACATGTATACCTTACATAGTTTTGTTTGTTTAATTCTGAGAGTGAATCTATGAGGAGGGACTCTTATCATCCCCATTTTACAGATGAGAATGTGGAGGCACAAAAAAGCACACCAGAATTTATATCACTAGATATTTGATTATTATAGTAAATATCTCATGGTACTATGAGAAATTATATTGCTAAAACCCAGAAAGTCTCACTCTAGAGTCTGTGCCCTTATCCGCTGTGCTATTCTGCTTGTTAAGAATAGTATCAATATGATGGGACTTCCCTGGTGGCAGTGGTTAAGAATCTGCCTGCCAATGCAGGGGACACGGGTTCGAGCCCTGGTCTGGGAAGACCCAAATGCTGCAGAGAAACTAAGCCCATGTGCCAAAACTACTGAGCCTGTGCTCTAGAACCGCGAGTCACAACTACTGAGCCCACGCGCCACAACTACTGAAGCTCACGCACCTAGAGCCCGTGCTCTGCAACAAGAGAAGCCACTGCAGTGAGAAGCCCACGCACCACAATGAAGAGTAGCCCCCACTCCCCCCAACTAAAGAAAGCCTGCGCACAGCAATGAAGACCCAATGCAGCCAAAAATAAATAAATTAAATAAATAAATAAATAAAATTTATTCTAAAAAAGAATGAAGAACCTAGGGGTAAGACGGGAATAAAGACACAGACCTACTAGAGAATGGACTTGAGGATATGGGGAGGGGGAAGGGTAAGCTGTGACAAAGTGAGAGAGAGTGGCATGGACATATATACACTACCAAACGTAAAATAGCTAGCTAGTGGGAAGCAGCCGCATAGCACAGGGAGATCAGCTCGGTGCTTTGTGACCACCTAGAGGGGTGGGATAGGGAGGGTGGGAGGGAGGGAGACGCAAGAGGGAGGGGATATGGGGACATATGTATATGTATAACTGATTCCCTTTGTTATAAAGCAGAAACTAACACACCATTGTAAAGCAACTATACTCCAATAAAGATGTTAAAAAAAGAATAATATCAATATTAAAATCATAAACACTCCATGCCAGTAGAATGCTGAGCACTTTGCATGTTCTAGCTCATTAATACTGAGAGGGAGGGTCTTTTTTGATTCCTCTCCCCCTTGCATTATTTCTACACATTATTTTATTTTATAGGAATTACCACAGTTTGGAAATTTTCTTCTCCTTTACTTGCTTTTGATCTACGTCACTCAGCAAAGCTTAATTCCTGGGCTTCTGTTTCCACTCATGACCCAGAACTGCTCCATCCGCTATAACTAGAAAATCAGACAAAATACATGAAACAACTGTCTTCAGACACTAGAAAATGGGCAGAAATTTAAAACAAAACCAAAAACGTAAGGTGAGTCCCTTGGTTATCTTAAGAAGAGTAAATTGAAATAAAACTCCAGAGTTTTGTTGAGCCGAGAAGACAGAGGCTGGCGTTCAGGGAGCTGAAAGCAACTAGAATCTGTGAGGCAGGTAATCGGAGAGGAGGGGGCTGCTGCAGAGAGAAAGAATCCCTAAGATCTGCAGAGGAGCCTTGGGGTCTCTGACTCACTACGTCATTCCTCGGGATCCACAGGGAATTGGTACTCACCAGGGTACCAAATCTGCATATGCTCAAGTCTCAGAGCAGACTGTTGGCATATAAACATCTTCCCATATACATTAAATCATCTCCAGATTATTTATAATACCTAATACAAGGTAAATGCTATGTAAATAGTTGACAGTGTGCAGCCAGTTCAAGTTTTGCTTTCTGGAACTTTCTAGAATTTTTTTCCAAATATTTTCCATTCGAGGTTGGTTGAATCCAGGGATGTGGAACCTGCGAATATACAGGGCTGACTGTACTCATCTGTGCATGCAGGGCCAAGGAGAAAACCTCAGAAAGCAGCAAGTTGAACAATTCCAGAACTTACACGGGGCTGAAAAGGGTCCACATCCCCACCCGTCAGGCCGGAGAGTTTGCAATACAGGGGGCGCTGGATAGAATGCTCAGAGGGGTCATGCCGAAACAGTAGGGCTAAATTAGCCCAAGTAAAGGCTGCTCTAGACCTGCCCTAACAAAGCTTAAAGGCAGCCTCAAAAGGATCAAACCTATCTGCAAGAAACAACCGCATGCCAGAACGAAGTCAGCATCACGAAAGCAATGTACCAAACCCCAGCACTCAACAAGGTAAACGTCACCATCTACAGAAGGAAATCAAAAAGTAACCAGGAGGAGGGGCTTCCCCTTCCCCGGTGGCGCATTGTTTGAGAGTCCGCCTGCTGAAGCAGGGGACGCGGGTTCGTGCCCCGGTCCGGGAAGATCCCACATGCCTCGGAGCGGCTGGGCCCGTGAGCCATGGCCGCTGAGCCTGCGCGTCCGGAGCCTGTGCTCCGCAACGGGAGAGGCCACAGCGGTGAGAGGCCCGCGTACCGCAAAAAAAAAAAAAAAAAAAAAAAGTAACCAGGAGGAAAATCAATCAATAGGAACAGACCCAGAAATTGTGGAGATGATGGAATTATGTCTATGGGGTAGGGGGATTGTACAGACAGAACATATTCAAGTTAAAAGGCAATGGGGTGACTTTTGAGTGCTCACCCAAGATAAATGAAAACTTACATCCCTACAGCAACATAGAAGCTTTATTCATACGAGCCAAAAGCTGGAAGCAAGCCACATGTCCATTAACTGGGGAACGGATAAACAGATTAGGGCAGAGCCATACGATGGAAGAGTATTCAGCAATAAACTACTGATACATGCAAAGGTGTGAATGAACTGCAAAACAATTACGCTAATGAAAGAAGCCAGAGTATATACTGTATGATTTTACTAACATGAAATTCCAAAAAAAGGCAAAATTATAGTGATAGAAGGTAGATCAGTGGTCACCAAAGACGTGCTAGAGAGAAGAATGGTTACAAAGAGGCAAGAAGGAGCTTTGGGGGCTGACGGAAATGGTGCATATCTTCGAGATGGTGGTGATCTAGCTACTCATAAAACCCATCAAACTATAAAATGGGTAAATTTTACTGAACATACATTATATCCCTCAGTAAACATAACAAAAAGCTAGATCTTATTTTCTGATTGTTCATTACTGCATCCCAGTATTTTCCATTCAATAAACAGTTGTGAGAAGAAAAGGGAAGGAAGGAGAAAGGATTCAGGTGGGTCCATTTACCAATAGTCAGTCCACTGCTGATCCTACTGTGTGAAGAAGCCGAAGTTCAAGGTCCAGTCACTTCCTTGCAGTGCAGCAGCTGGTAAGTGTCCCATACTGTCCTCGGGTGGATAAACCTCATATACTCTCCTTAACTGCTCACGGGTTGCCAACTTCCCCTTTTCCCACATTGCCCCCTTCTGCCCAGAGAGCTGGCGGTGTGGTGCAATGGTTCCAAGTTAGGCTGGGGAGCCTGACACCCTGCTCCCCATCTGGCCTGTGTCCCTTGGGAAAGTCACTGACACGCACTCTGACTCAATTTCCTCATCTGTCAGAGGTAGTCAATAAGCCCCTATGCCTCAGAAAGCAGCCATGAGTGATAATTAAGGTAGCACCTTTGGAACACTTGGAACACTGCCTGGCCCATTGCAGGTGTTCAGTGAAGGCTAGTTATTGGGTTTTATTACTCCTACCTCGTCTTTCTTTTTCATGGAAAAACTCCACTCATCTTTCAAGACCCTACTAAAGTGTTATCTCTATGCAAAGCCTTCCCAGGTGACATTCCCACAGTCAAAATTAACTGCTTCCTCAAATATGTCCCCATAGCACCTGATAAATAAATGCCCCCTTTTCACACACGGTGTCATAGTTTGCGCGGCCTGTCTCTTGGGTGTGCTTTGGTGTGTGCTTTGAACGCCGTGAGTCTGGTACTAGCCTGGAGTCATTAAAGATGTTTGAACAAACGTAACAAATACTGATTTATTTGGTATTTACCAGAACTCACATAGACTATAAGGGTAGTAAGAAGCGCGGATGACGTGGGGGATAAAGCAGGAACTCGCCTCCTCAGAAAGACAAAACCCAAGTAGTTTTGTAGGTGCTTTAATCCTGGGTCTAGCATTCTCATTTCAAGAATGAAAACCCACCTCAGAAGAGCTTATCTAACTAAGAAATCTTCATGAAGTCTGTCTGTAAAGAAGACGCTGCATGGCATCATAAGCAAACCTAACCAAAACAACCACACTTTTTTGCTCAGAGCATTTTAGAATTTCTGTCTTAAGAAAGGCTGAAAGAAGGTAGCAAGACTCAGAACTCAGTGAAAATTACATCCTATTCTCTATTTTTTCCACATTGAACCTGACAAGAGGAAATGTGTGATGTCAGGATAAAAGCCATCCTTCCAATCTGTTTGATAAATTATTCACCATTTTCCCTTAGTAAATGTAAGTATTAAGATTAATATATAAAGTAAGCAGTTTACTATATTATTATAATCCAAAGTCACTCTGCAGTGTTGCCCCAGCATTTGTGAAATCGTGCCCCAAGGATTCAAATTAATGGAACTGCTGGCTGCAAACCTATTTTTGTTTTCCCAGCTGTGTTACATCAAATCCAACTGCATCCTTTCTTTGCAGGAATCTTCAAGCACATAGTTGGCTTGTATTCATTTTCTAGGGCTGTCATAACAAATTACCACAAACCTGGTAACTTGAAATAGCAGAAATTTATTCTCTCACAGATCTGGCAGTCAGAAGTCTGAAATCAAGGTACTGGCAGGGCCACACTCCCTCCAAGGGCTCTAGCGGAGGATCCTTCCTTACCTCTTCTAGCTTCTGGCAGCTCCAAGCATCCCTTGGCTTGTGGTAACATCACTCTGACCTTTGCCTCCGTCTTCGCACAGCCATCTGCTCTGTGTTTCTCCTCTGTATCTCTGTGTCTGAAGTCCCCTTCTCTTTCTTTCCCCATAAGGACATCCATTTCTGAATTTAGGGGCCAGGATGATCTTTTCTTGAGATGCTTGACTTAATTACATATGCAAAGCCCCTATTTCCAAATAAGGTCATCATCACAGGTACCAGGGGGTAAGAACTTGGACATCGCTTTTTGGGAGTTACCATTCAATCCACTACCTGGCTTGTTTTCCAGGACTGTATAAAGTAAGGCACAAAGTGACCAGCCCTGACCTTCATGTTACTAGGAAAACAACAACAAAACTCTGGCCTTCACCTGTATTGAGAGAAAAGCTCGAGTTTTCTCTTTGTTTAACAAACAAATCCCTCACTACTTTGGGGAAACGAGTGGGGTGGTTTTTTCTTCCATTTTCATAACAAATTTCATGACAAATTCAAACTGCAAAACAAGCAATTACCCATTGCCCGTACCCCCTTACCCGTAAATAGGAACCATCATATTCAGTATACACACCCTGGAAGGTCAAAAGGTTTCATTTTTGCTTTCAAAGACTTGACCCAGAAAACAATGGTGGGCCATTTCTAAGAGACAGGAGTAGTGTTAACTTAGCTGTCCCCGGGAAGCCACTCTCTCCTCTCTGATGAGGTCAATGACACACGTCTCTAAAACATGCCACTGGCTGGGCCACAAGGTCTAAGCAGATGGAAGGTCTGAGACACTGTTTTATAGCACCTGCTCAGGTCGCGCACAGGCAGGGGTTACCAAGGAGTGTGGATGACAGGCTGGAATGGTGGCCACCCACCTCCTCCAGAAAAGAAAAACGAGCATATTTATGGCTACACGGGAGTCATTTCCTTCAGGCTTGCCACCTCATGTAAATTCCTCTAAATTCCTTTTGAAAGACGGGCCCCAGACAAGCAGTTTTCAGTATTTGATTTGAGCTAATCCTATTACTAGACAAAGAAAAAAATCCACGCCTTTACTTGACACTTCAATTAATGAGTTGTTTTTGATTTGGGGAAGGCAGGTGAAGCATGACTGAAGCAAAGAGACAGTTACTGAACCCAGTAATTTAGATCGTGGAACGTTCACTGAAGCCCAGAGTTAATCTAATGTCTACACCGATCTGTCATAATGGTTCTGGAAACTGTTTTTGAAGGGTCATCAAAACCCCAAAGAGAGAGAGGATAGAATGACACTATTTCCGCAAGCGGAACACTGGCCACGCCCAGACTCCTGTGGTCAGATGAGCACTGGCCCCAACTCGGCCCCGATTCTCTTCCATCCTGGGAACTTGACCCCTGACCCCTCTCAGCGCTTGTGGCTCCCGCAGGGCGGACGCCACCGCTTGTTCCGGAAATGCATTCTGGGACTCAGGACTACAGCCAATCAGCCTCTAGCATCCCTCTTGCCCCAGCGATTGGTTCAAGAACTGGCACGTGACCCTGGCTGGTCCAATCAGATCAGGCTCCTGTAACTTGTAAACAGCAGCCTCCTGGCTGACCCAAAGGTTTTACAGACAGGGCTCTAAACCTCACTTCGTGCCTCTGAGCTGCGGCTGACTTCCTCGTGCTGTGTTTAAGAAGCCGGCAGGGCTGGAATGCACGTCCTTTTCAGTGGCTCCTTAAGAATGGAGACACCACGTGCTCCTGACGCTTACCTGATTCGCAGGTAGACTGAAACAATGTAGAGTCAGTACTGGCCCAAATCCAGTGACTGCCTAATTAAGAGAGCAATCATCGCTTAGGACGTCAGTCTCAATTAGAGACCAAACCAACACTCCCGTGTATAATAGAGTCCCGGGGTCACCACGGTGTGTGCTCAGTGAGCTCTAATCAATTTTTTCTCCTAATTACACTTGACACCTACCTCCCCTGAAAGTAATTGTGACTTCACTCCCACAGCACCCATGCCATTCACGCCACCTTTATATCAAGAGATTCACAGCGTTGGACTTCCCTGATGGTGCAGTGGTTAAGAAGCCGCCTGCCAATGCAAGAGACACGGGCTTGAGCCCTGGTCCGGGAAGATCCCACATGACGCGGAGCAACTAAGCCCGTGCGCCAGAACTACTGAGCCTGCGCTCTAGAGCCCGTGAGCCACAACTGCCGAGCCCGCACACCTGGAGCCCGCGCACCACAACGAAGAGTAGCCCCCGCTCGCCACAACTAGAGGAAGTCCGCTTGCAGCAACGCAGACCCAATGCAGCCAAAAATAAATAAATTTATTTTTTAAAACAAAAGAGAGAGAGAGAGAGAGAGAGAGAGAGATACACAGCATCCCTGGGAGGTAAGCAGGGAAGATAGGACCATCCCCATCACACAGAGGAGGAAACTGAGGCTCCGAGAGGGCACCTGGCCTGCCCCAGGTCTCAGAGCTGGTTATGAAATCTTCTCAGAGCAGGAACCTATGCCGTCTATCTTCCAGGGAAATATTTCTACTGGGGCAGTTTTGTTATTACTTATTTTAGTAAGGGATTGACTATATCTGCAGTGTGGCAGTACACTGTAGATATATTCTACATACACAGTATATGTGTATATACTGCAGTACAGGGAAGACGGGGGGTCTTTCTTGACCTGGAATGCGGGACCTTCCACTCCCTGAATGGACTTAGATAAATGACTTATTTTCTCAAAGATTCAACTTACTGAATTTCTGCCTACTTGTTCTGGCAATTACTGAGGGAGAAATATTTAAACCTCCAACTACAACTGTAGATTTATGTATTTATTTCTCCTCTCAGTTGTAGAAACTTTTGCTTTAGGTATTTTGAAGCTTTGTTATTGAGTGCTTACAGCCTTTAAAATAAAGAGGGTTCCAAGTGTAAAGACTGGACTCCATAACCTTGGCAGGATGGTATAAAGGCTGCAGACAGAAATCTCAAATGCCTGTTTTCTTCAAGAGCTGTCATAGCGAAATAGACTATCACTCCTCCTTCCCCTGAGACTTTGGCCACGGAAGTGCTCAAAGGGGAAATTCCTAATTGTGACAGGAATGATTCCTCTGGCCCAAAAAGACCTAGGTGGATAAAAATTCAACTCAATGTGTTAGAGCTCCACAATTATGTGGAATCTTCTCAAGCACCCCTTCTTTCTTCACAGACACTAAGTTAAATGCTTCAAAGGATGTGTTGACAAGATCAAAACAATGGCTTTTTAAGGAACCAAGCCCAAATCCTTTTTCAAAGGAAAGCAACTTTCTGTAATGGTAAACAATGAACCCCATCTTGACATGTCCACGTCTGAATTTCCCAGGGAGAACTACAGAACACTGAACCTGCTAGACGCCTACGAAATCCACTCCTCCGCTCCCCAATCATGTTGCCAACATTGTCAAGAATGAAAATATACTGTGCTGGCAGAGAAGAGACACAATGGACCCTTTCATATGCTGCTGATGGGAATATGAGCCTGGAAATATCATTTATAATGAATAATCCACAGTTCTTTGATCCAGCAATCCCAGTAATGAGGATCTGTATAAAATTTATTTGTTCCGTTCCTGTTTGTAGTGCAAAAAATGAAAGGAGGAGAGAAAGAAAGGAAGGAAGGAAGCAAAGAAGGAAGGAAGGAGGAGAGAGAGAGAGGGAAGGAGGGAGGGAGGGAGGGAGGAAGGAAGGAAGGAGGGAATGAAGGGGGAGGGAGGGAGGAAAAACAATCCCTTCTTTTGTGTAACAAAAGAAGATTGATTAAATCAATTATGCTCATCCTATGAAATATTATGTGGTTATTTAGGAAGAAAAATGTTTGGGGTCTCTATATATCAGCCTAGAGATATGTCATGATTTTACAAAGAAATGTGCATAGAATACTCCTGTATTTCCCTGTGGGGCTGTATACTTAGACCAGGCAAACTGAAGGAAGTGATGATGGGAACCAATAGCTAGATTTGCCCAGGACAGCCCCGTAGGCAGTATTTGGGGGAAGAGAGTAGCGAAAGCCGCCTATATTCCATGAGATGTTTCCTTAGGTAGCACAACCACTCCTGGGTTCAGCCACTGGTACCCACGCAGCACTTCCCAAACTACAGTCCTTCGTGCATGGTCCTCAAAATGTTTGCTATAATCATGGGCCATAATCAATATTTCTTTGAATCCATTCATATTTTACAGGATTTTATTTAGATACTTAAACATACATATTTGTAAAAGACTTTTTAAAAAATATTTATTTAGGCTGTGCCAGGTCTTAATTGCATCATGCAGGATCCTTTTTTTTTTTTTTTTTCAGTTGGGGCATGCGGACTCTTAGTTGTGGCATGCAAACTCTTAGTTGTGGCTCGCATGCGGGATCCAGTTCCCTGACCAGGGATCGAACCCGGGCCCCCTGCATTGGGAGCGTGGAGACTTACCCACTGGACCACCAGGGAAGTCCCTAAAAGACGTTTTCTTTCTTTCTTTCTTTTTTAAATTTATTTTATTGAAGTATAGTTGATCTACAATGTTGTGTTAGTTTCTGGTATACAGCCAAGTGATTCAGTTATACACATATATATATTCTTTTTCATATTCTTTTCCATTATGGTTTACCACAGGATACTGAATAAAGTTCCCTGTGCTCTACAGTAGGACCCTGTTGTTTATCTATTCTGTATATAATAGTTTGCATCTGCTAATCCCAAACTCCCACTCCATCCCTCCCTCACTTCCCTCCCCCCGGCAACCACAAGTCTGTTCTCTACGTCTGTGATTCTGTTTCTGTTTCATAGATAAGTCCATTTCTGCCATATTTTAGATTCCACATATAAGTGATATCATATGGTACTTGTTAAAAGACATTTTCTGTAGCATACATGGAAAGGGTCAGCATTACTTACCACAAATAAAAAGAAACTTAAAACTAAATATTCAGAACTGGAATATAACATTTAAAAATTGTGAGTCACTAGGTGGTACACCTGAAACATATAATATTGTACATCCACTGTATCTTAATAACAAAAAAACCCTAAATATACAGGCAGTCCTTGCTTTGCAAAGTTCTGCCAGGCACAGATGTCAGTTACCACAATTCAGTTAAATAACACAAATCTCCCCTACAACACAGTTCAATTTTCAGTGACCAAGATCTACTCTATTCACTAAAATATCTAAAGTACAAACTTCAAGTAAATATATAAAGTACAAACTTCTAGCTAGCTATTCACATTTGCTAGCTCTTCAGCCCACAAATTACTATGTGAATAAAGAGAAGGATGTCATTACGAGTGACCAATCACATCAATTACTTCACAGTCTGTTGGTGACTGATAACTGTGCATCTGTTATTCAGTTCACACCCGGACGGCAAAGTACGAAAGTGTGTTGTCTCCTTGTCTCTCAGTGATAAGACCACCTGCCAAAACGGATCATCGAATGGTGGGATAGGCCAACAGAGTTGAAGATGCAGCAAAGAAAGGAAAAGCGATGATGCTGAAAGTAAAATTAAAATTAAATGCGGACGGAGTCATAGCAGAATAGCTGGCTGGTGGAGCAAATGTTGACACTATCAGAGTTCAGAGACTACAGCTATGGAGTTAGAGGAACTTAACACAGGTGAACTCATCAACAGAAATGAAAAAAAAAGTGGTCGTAACAAAGACACCAAAGGTGTCCCAGAGGAAATGACACCAGCCAACCAAATCCCACATTAAAGAAATCCTCGGAAATCTTTCACGACACTGAGAGTGCAAAGGATAAAATGTGAGAAGCCGATTCTAGATGTAAAGAGTGTGACAGTCTGCCAAGCCATGGAACAGATGCTCACTTCCTATCGTAAGTTAAACAATGAGTAGAAGATAAACATTGTTCAAAACGTTCTTGGTAAGTTTTATACAAGGAAATAAAATACTTTCTCAATGCTGCTACTGTTTTAAATTACAATTTTTCCAAATCAGTATTAGTTTTACTGGTTTTTTTATTTCCCTATACATTTTATAATCAACAGTGAGAGTGGTTTTAATGTTCCGACAAAACTTTTTAAAGGTCACAAAACAAACACAATTTTCCCCATTGATTAGTAAGATTGCTTTGCATGGTTTTGGTCTGCAGGGTCACTGACGTGGTCTGACACCACCATGCACAGCCAGGGCTACCTGTAATTAGAGCACTATTATTAAATGATAGTTGGATTGCCTGTCCAAGGCTTTCGCAAAAGGCTCACTAGTTCGCTAGGAAAGATGAGTCAATGTTTACGAATTGTTACAAACAGTAGAACCCAAGAGAGACTTCGTTCTTGACCTAATCAAAAGGTTGAAAGAGAATTAAAGGAAAGCATTTTCTCCCGATGTCGTTCGGTTTTACTTAACACGGTGTTCGTGCACTGTGTAAACTCATCATGCTTGCTCTGCAGTGTCTCCAGGAAACCCTAAGCCTTCACAGCTTTCTTCCTTCAGACACCCCCGCGACACTGTCCAACCTCACCTGCCACCATGGTCCTCATCAACCTTCAGAGCCTCCCCGGGGCCCTCAGCAAATCTGCTCACTCCCCACCCCCTGCTCTCATAGCACCCCAGACTTGCCCAGTATAGCACCTCCTACAGTTGTGAGCACACAGCCAAGCGTGTCCTTGGTCGTTTCACAGGTGACTTCCCAGTTAGAATGGAGGGACTAGGTTTTTTGTTCCTTTCACTCTCCATTGCATCCCACGGGCCTCGCCCTGGGACTGGCATATAATAGGTGTTCATTTAATATTTGGTAAGTGTTGAATGAATGATGACTCTGGATCACTGCAGGAAATAATATGTTCCCTAAAAAAAATTCTATTCAGAAAAGCTGTTGTTAGCTCATTGCAAATTAGAAGATGCTGCCTCTTCCATCCCGCAGAAAATTGTCATAATATACCAATTTTGTTAGAATGAGGCACTTTATTGCCATCTGCTATACGACTGTCCTACTTAATTCCCAACTCTACAATGTCTGGAGTGTGGCTGACATGGCCGAGGCCACGCCCATGAGCAGTGCACAACCTGGACAACCTTACTTGGCAGTCCTGAGCACGCTCAGGCTGGGAGGCCACTCGGCAGGAGCGGAGCTTGAATTCTCTTCTGCAGCCTGGATCACCGCGTGCTCTTCTCCTTACCTCTCACACAGCAGCGTGCCCTTCACCCCCCAGGAAATATTCGGATATTTCCATCGATGGATACAGTTCAGACTCTAAAGCCACAGAAAGGGATTTCAAATAAGAGGAAATGAAATGAAGCAATGAAGCTACTGATCTAGAAGTTTATCTACATCCTGAGGTTAAACCATTGTCCAAGAAACAGGTACAGGGAACCTTGTAGAGAAATAAAATAGTGACATTCTAAGAAAAGGGAGCTGAGAAAAGGGAAGGGGACCCATCTGGTGGGGCCTCTAGGGACCCACGGGAGGGCCTGGGAGAGTGACGAGGTGGGCTTTGGACATGTGACTTTCGGTTTTCTTGCAATGGGATTACATCACACAAGGACTCTCAGGGGCCCGGTTACACTGTTCTGTCTGGACTAGAGCTTGAAAACATGCTGACAACAGGAAGTGGTTTAAAAAAAAGGAGCCAGGCAAAGGGCAGGGCCACATTCACCCACATCAAGCCTCAGCCCAGAGGTCCCCTCTCTCCACCTCTGCTGAGGAAAAAAATCCAGTTCCCCCACCGCAGGGAGACCCGTGAAGAGAGTCCCAGGCGCCTGCATTAACCCAGACTGGATTTTCCTCTTCATTTCCATTTCTGTGGGAAGTTTAAGCTATTCAACGCTTTCACTGGGAGCTTAGAGCCCGCGTCAAATAGAGTGCCATGATCTAATAACATAATGATTATTTTTTCCGCATAGTCAACTGTGAAGAAAATTATACAGGTTATTTTATCAGATGGTGTTTTAAATGAGCTTGAGTGTAAATAGATAACGCAAAGTGACAGGAGCTATTACCGAGAGGAATTCAGGAGAAAGTGAGAGCGTTTTTCTCCTTTGCATATAGGAGGCTGGGGCGAGACGCAGAGAAAGAAAATCACTTGTCCTCTTGTGGCAAGGAGGCCAAAGAAGCAGTGTTCCTGTTCTCAGCCCAGGCTGCAAGGCACTGCATGCATTCCTGCTTGTCTTTTTTTAAATTTATTCTATTGAAGTATAGTTGATTTACAATCAATGTTGTGTTAATTTCTGCTGTACAGCAAGGTGATTCAGTTATACATACATATAGATTCTTTTTCATATTCTTTTCCATGATGGTTTATCACAGGATACTGAATATAGTTCCCTGTGCTCTACAGGAGGACCTTGTTGTTTATCCATCCTATGTGTACTAGTTTGCATCTGCTAACCCCAAACTCCCAATCCGTCCCCCCAACGCCCCCTCCCCCTTGGCAACCACAAGTCTGTTCTCTATGTCTGTGAGTCTGTTTCTGTTTCATAGATATGTTCACTTGTGTCCTATTTTAGATTCCACATATAAGTGCTCTCATATGGTATTTGTCTTTCTCTGTCTGACTGACTTCACTGAGTATGATCATCTCTAGGTCCACCCATGCTGCTGCAGATGGCATTATTTCCTTCTTTTTTATGGCCGAGTCTGCTTGCCTTCTTGTGTGTCGACCGTGGCCATGAAAAGAACAGGCCCAGGCTGGTCCCAGGAGAAGGATGAGAGCCAGAGGCACCCCATGCGACCACCCCAGCTGAACTCCCCCCCACTAGCCCAGCTGCCTCAGCTGCCCAGCCGCCGCATGAGTGACCCTAAGTGACTGTGGCTTTAAGCTGAATTCTAAGGAACTTTATCATGCAACGGTAGCAAACCAGTCCGACTCTAAAACAAACAAAAAAAACCCCGAAAGGGTAGAAAATAAAATAAGACCACCTCTTGTTAAAGACAAGACAGGTGCACAGAAAAGAACCTGGAATTACACGCATCACAACACGCCTCTAGCGAGTGGGAAAAAAGATGATTTTTATTTTCTTCTCTACAGGTGTCTCCGTTTCACAAATTCTCTTCGATGAGAAAAAACTATTTTGAAAAATGAAATTATTTGCCTGACTCGACTTCCTCATCCTGTGTATGAAAGAAACAGAAAGGAGGTTTCATTCTGTGCTGGAAAAGCAGTGTAGTGGAAGGGAAATGGGGTCTGAGATCGAAAGCCCTGGGCTTGCTTTCTGCCCCACACCAACCCCTCGTCTGCCTACAAGATACTTCTTTGAGCCAAAACGCAGTAAAATGAAATCAAGGCATTTAACAGGATGGTTGTAAGGATTAAGTGTGAAAAATATACACAGAAAAGGCCATTTGATGGTAAATCAGAGTACTCAGCCTCTAGATGTGAGGCATAAGAATCCACATTTTAAACTAGCTCCCCGACTGAGTTGACTTGCAAATGACTAGTCGACATAAATGTTATGTTTTATAGGCATTTGATTAAAGATACATTACTTAAAAAAAAACTAGCTCCCCACATGATTCTGGAACTAAAGAGTGAGAATCTTCAGTCTAAACCATGAAGTGTTCAGAAAAGAAATGGCGTGATTGCTTTTCAGTATCTGTGATCCTCTAGTGAGCTTAAAGAAAATTATGCTTTCATTTACTGAAAAGGTAGCCTGAAAGGATCCTGGGGAAACATATTTAAACATGATCGGTCAAATCAGAACTGGTTATGGGAAATAACCGCTAATGTCTCTTGATGTTAAAACATCCCCATATATGGTGATGTATCAGTTAAGAGTCCAGTCAGGAGACGGAAACCGCACCAGTCATTTGATCAGGAAAAAATTACGATGGGAATTTCCAACTAATGAAAGGTGGGTAACTAGGAGAGAAGAAGAGAAGTCTAGAGAATCTAAGAATGGCAGACGTGAGCCCCAGTGACCAGCTCTAGGGCCGGGGCGGAGTGCCCAAGGAAGGATAAAACATGAAGAGCATCCTCTCCCCAAGGCCGAGGTTCAGACTCACTGCAGAGGACGCGGCTGCGGCCCCGTGCTGATGGAGAGCACGCTGGGTGCCACGGGCAAGCTGGTCCCCGGCAGGTGAGCAGGAAGTCACCCACCTGCGGGCCAGTGAAACTCACTGGGTGATGATCACCACAGTGTCTTCGCATGCTGTTGGCAGCTGTGCCACAGGGGACAAAAACAAGACCGCAGTGAAGCCAGTTAGAAAACCCTGGCCCCTGCTACATCTTGCCCTGTCTCTCCAGCGGCCTCTGCTGGAAAAGTCCAGCAGTGCACCAGCTGACAAAGGAAAAACGTGTTTGCAGGGTCCAGCTCCAAGATCCCACAGGAGGAAGAGAAGGGCAGAGTGGGAGCTGACAGGCAATAAAATGACAACTGGCACAGCGCTTGTTAAATGTTCTTGAAGGTTCGGGAGCACCTGTATTCTGAAATTCCCTCCATGTCCTAATACAAGAATACAACACTTTCCCTCGTCTGGGTGTTCTAAATCTATGATCAGTGAAACGTGAACCTATCTGAAAAGGTTTGCTAGATGGTTACAATAGTTCGTTTTAGCAGAATCTGAATTTTCAAGAAAGGAAACGAAAACAGAGATGTTAAGGAAAAAAGCAAAAGAGGAATGAACTAAAAAATAAAACGTGTCTCCCAGGCCAGTGCTGAAGACCTTCCATCACATCTGTGATCTTTAGATCAAGAGAATAGAGTGACCAAGTGTTCCTGAGGGATTACAGAAGCTCTCTGCCATGTTCCCACCGAGCAGAGAGGGCTGAAATCCATTGCCAAGGTGGGCGCTGCTGACCTGTTTCCCACCTTCTTGCCTCAGCTGAGCAGGAACAAAGCACAATTAGCTCCCACCTCTGGCGCCTGTGCCCTGAATAAGCACCCTCTGCAAGAACACCTTGACACAGAGCAGAACCTGAAAGGCAGGCTGAGACCTCAGAGTGTGGGTGCGTCCACAGAGCCGGGAAGACAGACTCCCGGGGAATCAGCCGCCTTCATTAACCTCAGAGATTAACCCGTAAACACCTGGCAGCTGTTGCAACACATTGCTTATTGTCACAAGAAGCACAACTTATCTCCACGATGATAAACAACACATCACAAGAGCAGACAAAGTCTGCCTCATGCAGTGACACTTTCAAAGGTAGCTGATATCCAATCACCTATTCTTAGAAACTTCCTTCGGGCTAACCATTTCCTATTACGTAGAGGCAAATTTAAAGGGGATCTCTGGTAACAACAACTGTAGCTGATTATCAATACTTTGTTCCTAATTCATCATGAAATCCAGAATCCTCAAATGGTTTTCTTGCAGGGCAAGAAAAGGAACCAGCTCGAAGGCTCCCCATCAAAAAGCACACTTGCGGGCTTCCCTGGTGGCGCAGTGGTTGAGAGTCCACCTGCCGATGCACGGGACACGGGTTCGTGCCCCGGTCTGGGAAGATCCCACATGCCGCGGAGCGGCTGGGCCCGTGAGCCATGGCCGCTAAGCCTGCGCATCCGGAGCCTGTGCTCCGCAACGGGAGAGGCCACAACAGTGAGAGGCCCACGTACCGCAAAAAACCAAAAACAAACAAACAAAAAAAGCACACTTGCAATTCTGCTCCTTGATAATGTCTCAGCGTCCTTCAGTGTAAGTCCCATCCCGTCCTGCCTGGACCATTGCAGTAACTGTACGGCAGATCTTTAGAATTTATTCCTCTTGCATAACTGAACTTGTACCCCTGTTAAATAGCAACCTCCCATTTACTCCTCCCTCCAGCCCCATTCTACTCTCTGCTTCTACAAGGTTGGATATTTTAGATTCCTCACTTAAGTGAGATCATACAGTATTTGTCCTTCTGTGACCGACTTATTTCACTTAGCATCATGTCCTCCTGGTTCATCCTTGTCATTGCACAGGACAGGATTTCCTTATTTTTTAAGGCTGTGTAATATTCCATTGGACGGCTCCATCACTTTATCCATTCATCTGTCGAGAGACCTTTAGACTGTTTCCAGTCTTGGCTACTGTGAATACTGCCGCAATGGACATGGGAGTGCAGGCATCTGTTAGAGATCCTGCTTTGGGTTTTTGGTTTTTTTTGCCTTGTTTGGAATTTTCCTCTCTGGGTTCTATCACATGTACCTTATCCACTGATGTCAGGGTCTTTCCTTCAGATATAAAAATCATGACCCAACTGGTTCAAATCCAATCGCACTGCATTTTGGAGACTAGGACTAGGGAGATGAGGGGGATGAGCCTGTTCTGCTGTCCCCATCCTTCCTCTTTGCTCTCACGCCCACCACCCACCGATCCACATGCGAACCTGGCCCTGGAGAGGCTGATGTTAAGCCCGGTGACCTGTGGTATCTGCAGCACTGCAGGCACCGCAGCATTTTATAAACGTGTGACCGTGTGCCTGTCCTCAGGAGGCTTAGGATCCCAAAGACAAGAACCCTGTGGAGCTGCCGGGCGGGGGGACCCGGTCACGTGCTGCGCCTCGCGCTGTTTCCCTGGCCCTTTACCCTTTTCACCTGGGAGATGCAGACTGATGGCCTCCTCCCTGGGGACGATGCCTCATTACCAGCAGCTTCGCTTCGGCTCTGATGTGTGACCGCCCCGAGCGGCAGCGCATCCCCCCGCCCCCAAGCGGCAGCGCATCACCCGCTCCCCCGCCCCCCGCCCCGAGCGGCAGCGCATCAGCCCCCCCCCCCCCCCCCCCGAGGAGGACGTGGCAGGGTCGTCCTCGGTTTATTTCATCCTTCTCTAAAGCAATTACACACACACACACACAGAATTCTGTTCCTGGGCACAAAGTCCTTTTGACATCACTGATGCCAAGAACGGTGTCTTTCATCCGTCCTGGTTCCCACCCCCATGCCTGGCACACAGGCAGGTGTGTGAAGGAATGACCGACAACCTACCCCTTAAACTGGAACCGCGCGCTACGGTTTCTAAAGAAGGTTGGGATTATGGTGGATGAACCACTGGACTAACCTCATTTATCCTCGAGATCACATTACAGTGGGAATAAAGGAATTCAAATGTAATCCCCCAACAGCACCAAAAAAGGGCCATCGGCAGATAAAAGGCAGGCACCATCTCTGAGGATGGAAAGCAGCAGATGGCCGGGGGGTAACGGATGAAGCAGATGAGGCAAGCAGGACCGGCTTCCCGTAGTCAGAGAGTTGACAGTGAAGGGGCGTAGCAACTAGGCTCCACGGAGGGCATCGACGTTACAGACTTTAACAATGTAAAACTTGCAAAACCAATAAATACCCCGATGGGGGAAATGGCAAGAAATCTCAGCGTGCCGTTTCTTCTACTTTCAAATCAAGGAGCCGACGTCACCGGCTAAAATTGTGTCATGGAAGAAATAGAGACGGTGTGGCGATGGACATGGAGGCGACAATAGCAGCTGTAGTGACAGTAATAAGAATAATAGTAATAATAATAATCGTTCCAAACCTTGGTTTGTTTTTTTCCACAAACTTTTCTTTCTTAAATGTACCAAAGTAGTTTAAAAATAAAAATCTCTTCTCGTCAGCTAGTTTTTCTATTTTTGCTCATTTCTTTTATGAAATACAACTCTACTTCGGATTCTTTGTCCTCTTTATCTGTAAATAATTTAACACCTTCACGAATAAAATACAGCTTTAGAGTAGGATTTCGTTGCTATAAAACATGGTGTCCAACCACCGTCTACTTACCCAGCCAGCCACTCCTCTCGCTGTGGATTCATGGATGTAGACCGCCCCGAATGATGATTCTCCAACATAACTAATGTCATATGGGGGGTGTTGGGATTTGGGCTTTTTTATTATGTTTAACATTTTTATAATGACCATGTATTACTTCACATTAAAATGATAAAGCCTTTCGAGAAAAGCAGCCACTCGCAGGCTCCATCCAGCCGCAGGGCGGGCGGTGATGCTGGCGGAGAGGCCGCACCTGTCCAAGGGGCCGGAGGCCGCGGGCCAGGTGCGGGCCAGGTGCGTCTCAGGTGCGGTGCTGAGCGCTGGGTGGGGCTGCGGGAGGGGCCTTCATTTCTCACACTAGAGGCGACCGGGACTCGCAAGTGAGCAAAGGGCTGGATGAAGCAGTCAGCTGACTGGGGAGAAGACTGGGCCCGGGGGGCAGGTGTGTTCGGGAGTCTTCTGGGGGAGGGGAGCGCAGGCCCAGCGCGGCCACGAGCCGGTCGGTCTGTGAGCGCCACCTAGTGGGCACCCTGGGGACTGCCGCCTGTGGTCCCCTCTCCTCGGAGAAAGAGCTCAAGCCAATCAAAAACGCCATCCTGGCAGTTTGCAAAATTAAAGTTATTTAGAAAAAGATGTGCTGGACTCTGCGATAAGCTATGCAAAGAAAAAGAAAGCACTGAATTTTAACTTGCCGTTTCTCTCAGGCGGGGCCGATGTACAGCTGGTGTGCGCTGGGGGGAGGGGAGGGACTTCGACAATTACTTACAAGCTTCATCTAGTCCTGTGGGTCACGTGAGGTCAGTGACCACGCCACCCTGTTAGGAAATATTTTTAATTTCACCACTATTCTTAAATGTCTCCCATTTAAGCATGTTGGGTAACTAATAAAAAGAAGTTGATGACATCTATCGTATTCTTACTTTGTAACAAGAACTGCACACATAATGTTGCCTCATTTAATCCTCAAAGTAACCTGTTGAGGTTGTCCTAGTAGGAATTATATTACATACCCCTTTTGCAGATAGGATGACTGAGGCTCCAAAGGCCGGCTCAGATCACAAAGTTTAAGTAAATGGCAAGTTAGATCCAAGCTGCGGCAGCTTGACATCTCTTACGCACACATGCCTCCACACCTCCCCAGCTGTGGAGAAGGTGCTGTCCCTTCACTGACCAGCACACAGGTGGGCAAAGTCCTCTCGTTTGCCAGGACTCTGGTTTGTCATTTCAAACAGGAACCTCATGGATGGACCTAGAGTCTGTCATACAGAGTGAAGTCAGAAAGAGAAAAACAAATACCGTATGCTAACACATATATATGGGGTCTATACAAAAAAGGTCATGAAGAACCTAGGGGCAGGATGGGAATAAAGACGCAGACCTAGTAGAGAATGGACTTGAGGACATGCGGAGGGGGAAGGGTAAGCTGGGACAAAGTGAGAGAGTGGCATGGACATATATTCACTACCAAATGTAAAATGGATAGCTAGTGGGAAGCAGCCGCATAGCACAGGGAGATCAGCTGGGTGCTTTGTGACCACCTAGAGGGGTGGGATAGGAAGGGTGGGAGGGAGGGAGACGCAAGAGGGAAGAGATATGGGAACATATGTATATGTATAACTGATTCACTTTGTTATAAAGCAGAAACTAACACACCATTGTAAAGTAATTATACTCCAATAAAGATGTTAAAAACAAACAAACAAACAAACAAGCAAACAAAACAGGAACCTGAGTCTCAGAGGAGGCCCCTGGAGGTCAGTACCCAGAAACACTTGCATATGGGCAACTCCATCTTGTGACAAATAATGCAGTTCACCCGCCAACAGTAAAAGAGATTTTTTTTTTCAAAAAGAAATTGATTTCTTCAGAATACAGCCTCCGTGTTAAACGGAAGCACAAACCCTTCACCTCACTGATCTCAATTTTGTCATTCAGCGCTCATCACCCAACAGAACAGAACAATTCCCGAGCAGGAGTCTTTGTGGATGTGCCGCCTGACGGAGGTTTTTGGTGAGACAGATAGGTCATAAATATTCATGGTATTGACAGAGCCTTGGGAATCTGTCATGTCACATTACTGTAACAGAAACACCCAGACTTCCATCCCTTCGTTCCTTCAGCTGACAGCCACCAGTTTCATCCCTAGGTTTGCTTCTTGGGTCTGTTTTTCCAGTTCATCTTCAGATATAATATGTCAGCAAAGGTTTGCCAGAAAGGCACGGGTCAGTGGAACCAAACATCTTAATGGGCTTCTTCCTTCTCCTTTTCCACTTAGCTGACTCCAGGTTCACTCTCCAAGGGCAATCCTTTTTATACTGTTATTTTTAAGTAAGTTAGGAAATGACAGAACAGCTACAGCCAGCTATGGGGCCACTGCGGCGATAGGTTCACTGAGTACGCTCACTGGCATCACGCGCCCGGATAACGCTCGGCTGTGGGGAGTTGACCTGCATCCCGCACTTTGACAGGTGCCTGTGGTGGCACTTACAAGTGTGTGGCTTCAATCTAACCAAGATGGTTATTTCTGGTCATTTGTAAAGCATGTCCACTGGACACACCTTCTCCTGGACAATTCAAATTGCTCCTTTCAGCTGCGAACAGGTTGGCTCCATCAGGTGAAACTCTGACTATATAGCCAAGGGAACGGCTGCCTGCAGACCACCTTGCTCTTTTCTATATATAAGAAAAGCCTCAAAGACAGCGCTGAGTCCGGCTTACCCTGGATTCCTACAGCAAGGTGTTGTATGTAATCTCCAGCAAGTAATTACACCGACTCACTAGCTTTGGTGGAAGAAGGGGGACGCAGGTCATCTGGATGGACTTTGGAAGTCGGGGTTCCACAAACATACCTTTCAGAGGCATTGGAATCTCTTTCTTTTCCTGGTAAGTGGAGTCTAATCAACACTACAGAATGTGAAGGCTTTGTAGCTGACTTAATGACTAAAGACCTAATGGCCTTTTAGAGTCATTTTCCAGAGCATCAAATCGCACTGAAGATGTTGAAGGTGTAGGACGGGGCTGCCCTAAATACCACCCAGATCTTAGTTGGCAGGTCGGTGGCCTATGTGTAGCCCCTCCCCGCTTCTTACCCCTGTAGTAGGTTAAATAGTGTCCCCCGTCCCTCAAATTCATGTCCACTGGAATCTCAGAACGTGACCTTATTTGGAAAAAGGGTCTGTGCAGATGTGATTAATTAAGATGAGGTTACACTGGATGCTTAAATTCAACGCCCAGTGTACTGTTAAGGAGGGGACACGCAGAGACGCAGACACACACACAGCCCTGTGATGACAGAGGCTGAGATGGGAGTGATGTGGCCACAAACTAAGGAATGCCTGGGGCCACCTGAAGCTGGAAGGCAAGGGAGAACCTAGAATCTTCAGGTCCTCAGAGGCAGCACGGCCCTGCTGATACCTTGTTTCTAGAACTCTGGCCTCCGGAACGATGAGAGAATCCACCCCTGTTGTGTTAAGCCATGCAGTTGGTGGTGATTCTTCATGGCAGCCCCAGGAAACTAACAGACTATTGACTGATCTCCAGTTTCACCCTTGCCTCTAACAGCCCCCACACCTTCTGGCACATGATCTAGAACCCACTTTTCACCTCGAAACCAGGTGGAGCTTTACAAGATTCATGGTAGTAGAAGAAAAAAAAAGAGAGAGAGAGAAAAAAAAAGAAATAGAAACCACCTAAATATTCACCAGTAGGGAAATAAACTATGGAATAGCCTACAGACTACTGAAGAGCAGATTTTTAAAAAATGGACGAGGCAGCTCTATTCACACAGGTATGAAAGAGCCTCGAGACAGAGTATTGGCTGTAGAGAATGTGAGACGCAGCACAATGCCCTTTGTTTCCACACACGGCCGCGTATCAAACAAAACCCTTTGCTGTCTGCAGCCACGTATCTGTGTATGAAGGTAGGTACAGAGCCCTGGATGAAAAAAATAAAACGAAGGGGGTTGGAATTGCGGGTAGTCCGTGAACCCTTGAGCCTTATTTTAGGATTTTAGGAGGATGCATTCAAGCGCTATTCAGTTCGATTTTACTTTTAAGTTTTAAACAAAACAAAAGACAAAGGACAGGGGAAAAAGCTATCCACAAGCCTTCAAAGCTTTCTGAATTACCGACTTAATTCCTTAAGACCCCCTGGAGCTGTAACAGACCCCAAGAGGCCCAGGAGATGCCCGCTGGACCTTGCCTGGGGCGAAACATCCCTCCTTAGAGGTGGAGACTCCCAGGACAACGTCTGTCCCCTCTGCATCCTGGGCCACATGCAGAGCCAATGGGCAAAGAAGAAAACAGCCACAGAGGGAGGGAGAGAGACGCCCTGTGACATGAAGCAGGAGCTTCAAGCGATTTAAGTCCCTGATTGTTTTGCGCCATCAGGACTATGATCCCAAGAAAATACAGAGTGTACAGAACACTTGGAATTTCAACAAGGCAAGCGGAGCGAATTGCAGCCGCTGGACCGGCAGCCTGGACCCAGACAGCAAGGGAGCAGAGTGCCAACAAATCAATATGGTTTCATATGGCTTTGCCCTGGGCGGCGGGGACGGGGAAGCGGGAGGAGGAACGCCTCCCTCTATGGGAGCAAGAATCGAAGAAAAAGAAAGGAAAACATCTTTCAGAGATATAGCTCCCCACCTGCAAGCTAGAGCCAGAATGTTCATCAGCCTGGGCTCCCCTGACACGGTCCCCCTCCGGCTCTGCAGGCTCCCACTGTGAAAACTTCTCTCTACACGTCACACCTGTGTCTTGTCTAATCCAATGACCTCAAAATACCACGGCGCCAGAAGTCCCTTCTCTTGTCCACTCTGCGTGCTACCACCGTCCTGAGCTAACGGCCACCACTCCTATTTCGGACAACTAATTTAACGCCAGGCTCTCTTCTGGGAAATTCCCACATGTGACTTCACCACAGCCCTGGGCCATTTTCCCAATGGGGAAACTGAGCCATCACAGAACACTTAAGTCACTTGCCCAAGGTCACGCAGCTGCGGAGGCACTGCCTGACACAGAACCTGTGAACATGTGACCTTACACAACCGAGGGGCTTTGCGGATGTGATTCAGTTAAGGATGCTGAGCTGGGGGAGTGCCCTGCGTTATGCAGGTGGCCCGGCGTGATCACAAGGGTCCTTACGAGAGGGAGGCTGGAGGGTCAGCGTCAGAGAAGGACACACGGTAACAGAAGCAGAGGTCAGAGTGATGTGTGACACGGGGTCATGAGCTAAGGAATGCGGGCGCCTCTCGAAGCTGGAAAGGGCAAGGAAGAGATTCTCCCCTACAGCTTCCAAAATAATGCAGCTCTGCTGACACCTTGATTTCGTCCTCTAGACCCGTCTCAGACGTGCGATGTCCAGAGCTGTAAGCTAGATTTGTGTTGTTTAAAGACACTATGCTTGCGGTGATTTGTTACAGCAGCAAGAGGCGGCTAATACAGACACCAATAACCGGACACTGGAAAGCCCATGAAAGGTTATCTGTTACCACCAAGGCCTGCAAAAGCTGCCCCTGGCTTCCTCTCCAATCTCATCTCTTTCCCCTGCCTCCCCCCCGAACCCCGCCTTGCGGTCTACCTTCCAACAGCCTGGCCTTCTTTGAGTTCCTCAAATAAACCAAGTTTAATTCTGCCTGGAGATGCGCACTGTTCCCTCCGCCTGAAATGCGCTTCCTGCACAGCCTTCCAGAGCTGGCTGCTCGTCAGTTAGTTCTCAGAGCAAACGCCCGGTCCTTAGACAGACAGCTTCCTGATCACTTAGCACTGCCCGCCTCCACCCCAGGGTCTCTGTTCTGTGACCCAGCATGAATTTCTCCACAGCGTACATCACTATCTGAAGTGATCGGATGTACTTGTCTCTTATATTCCGTACTCTCCTCTCCTAGAATGGAAGCACCGGGAGGGCTGGGACTCTGTGTGTCTGTTCATCGCCATTCACTAGAACACAGAGTAGACACACAAATATTATTTGAAATAAATAAGTATTTGTGCCCAGGCCTTGCTGTAAAGTTTCAGGCCAAGACGGCTAAAAAGGCATCTGATTATCTCTTGCTTTTTCCTTGCTTGCGTGCCCAGTTGCTTAGAAACTCACCAAGCAGGCTCATTTGTTGATTCCAACTTTTTGAAAGATAATGTGTTTTTGATCTGCATGAGTAGAGCTGGGCTTTTTAGTTTTAAGAACTGTAGTGGAATGGTGGGCTGCAACCCTAAACTCCAAGCCACCCACGGAAATAAATCTCTAAGCTCAAAGTTCGGTAATTGGACATAAAACTGCAGAGAGTTGAAAGGGAATGAGGGACAGAGTTGCGGGGGGTGGGGGAGAAAAGAAAACTCATGCTTTCATAAAGAAAAGAAGGGCTTTTCTTTATGAAGGGAAGAGAAACAGGCACAAAGTTGGCATTTCCCAGCCATGGAGGGGGCAGCACTAAGACTATTTTTAAATTTTAGATTTTAAAGATGATGCAGAGAACATCGTTATTGCCCTAGGTTGCGACACTCCTCTTTTTTGACTGCCCTTTTTAAGATGGGATTTTTGAAGGAGTTGACCATCTGTGCTGTCCGCTAAAATGGAAACATTAGACACAGTGGTTTCCAAGGCCTGATGATCAACTCAAAATTTCCATCAATTCCAATTTATCCCTTTCCATGCACCAAAAAGTAATGAATCCAGCACACAGTGTATGCTAAATAAGTGGTCGATTGTATAGCGATTGACCAGATGGATGGATGGACGGGCGGATGGATGGATCGATCGATCAATCGATGGATCGTACGATGGATG
The DNA here is from genome assembly GCF_951394435.1 of Stenella coeruleoalba. Lineage (NCBI taxonomy): Eukaryota > Metazoa > Chordata > Mammalia > Artiodactyla > Delphinidae > Stenella > Stenella coeruleoalba. Next base: position 84,927,480 of record NC_137160.1, on the reverse strand, counting down.
GATCGATGGACCATCGGATGGATGGAGGGATGGAGAGATGGATGGATGGGCAGATGAATGGACAGATGGGTGGACGAATGGACCAAGAGATGGATGGATGCATGCATGCATGGACGGATGGATGGACAGATGGATGGATGGATGGACAGATGGACGGATGGGTGGATGGATGGGTGGGTGGATGAGTACATCACCACTCTCTGTCCTTCTACAGACCCTCCTGCCTGGACTATTGCATCAGCCCCCACCCTGGCTTCCACGCCTGGGGTCTCTTCCCAGTTTTATCATGATTTCCCCTAAAGCTGCATACTTACCTTCTTGAAGTAGAGGTTGGTTTGCTACCCGAGGGGTGTCCACAGCACCCCACACTACACAGGGTCACACACTGTGGCAGCGACCTTCTAAATCATAATACTGGGGTTGAATCCCAAGAGAGCAGTCCCTCCTCAGAGGATGCTGTGAGGTTGAGTGAGATGTTCAGGGGGCAGCAGCCGCCTTGACTACCTACCCACCATCATCGTTCCTCTCCATCCTGCACCACAGCTGTATCTGATTCATCAAATCGAGCTCTTTCTTTCCTCTAGGTGGGGAATCCACCACCCGTACCAAGATTGAACTTCTGTTTGACCCTCGCCCAAATCTGACACGTATATTTACACGTGGTCAGACAGCACAATGGTGATGACAAAAACAACGATGGCTAAATATCATTGAGTGCTTACAATGTGCCAGGCCAACGTGCTCCTTTTTTTTTTTTTTTTCACAATAGGCACTTGAGTTTGTTAAATAATGTGGGTTAAGCAAGGGTTGAGGAGTTCCATGGAATTGGGGGTGGAGGGAGTGGATCTCAAGGAGAGTTTGGGGTCCTCTCCCTCCCCTGGATTTTTGTCAGCTGTGTTCCTGCAGTACGTCTTTAATCCTCATAAAACTCTAAGAGGCAGGCAACCTCATTTTTACATTTTACAGATGACGAAGGTTGAGTTTCAGAGAGGTTAAGTGACTTGCCCAAGATGACAAAACTAGCAAACGTTGGGGTCCAAATTTCCATCTAGGCAGGCTGACCCAAGAGCCTGTACTCTTGACCAAAATATTTCCTTGACAACTAACTCAAAGGAGAAAACAATTGAAAATTTTGTCAGTATGGACGCCCGCCCCCCCACCAGGTAAATCAACAGGATAACAAAACTGGCAGAAACCCATTTCAGACTTGTGACCTCCAGACCCTTAAGATAATAAATTGGTGTTCCTTGAAAGCATTACGTTTGTGGTGATTTGCTACAGCAGCAAAAGGAAACTAATACAGCAGATGAGGGCTATCCAGCTAGTGGGTTCAGGTTCTGACGGTAAATATAACCATTTGCTGAGCAGACACTGTGTATCAGGCACCACGTTTGGTGCTGAGAAAACATCTGGTGAGCAAAACAAACAGGGTCCCTCCCATCGAGGAGCTTGTGATCCAGTGGAGGAAGACAGAGAGTATTCTGGTCATCAATTCAGTGCCTCTTGGCTCCAACCAAATTCACCCCCCATGACCTGCTCTGGGAAAATGGATCTGAGCCTTTAACAGTTGTCCTTTGCCAATGGGCAAGAGTTACGCTATGTCAGTAGGGGGCGCTGGAGAGACACTTGAGTAGGAAAGTGTTTGCTTTCTGATTCTGGGGCACTCTTCCAGCACTGGTGGCTTCCCCCCACCCTTGTATCCAGCTCCTGCAGCACCCAGTGCCCTGCAGCTTTCACCAGCATCCACTTTGAGTGGTTTGGTAGCAAGTGCTTCTGAAGAGACAGCTCCCTGTGGACAGCTGTCCCCAGACTTCCAGCAATTTCCACTGGTATGCTACCTCAGGAGCTTCTCCTCATTCAGTGGGCTGTGAATGTACCCTCTCCAGCAAGGTCTGGATCTCGGAGGGTTGGGGGAAGGCCTCTGGCTCAGATGCCCTAACTCCATCCCAGGGCAGCGGAGGCTCCTGCCTCGGCCATTCCCATATTCTTCCGAGCTCTCTTCACTCCTTAGCAAGCAATCTCTCATCACTCTAGTCCCTGTTATAACTAACGGTCCTTTATATCAACCTCTCCCTGCTCAAATTCTTTCTCGTGATTGGAGCCAGACGGAGACAGGCAATGCACAAAGCATCACGTGAATAAGCATGAATTATAGACGAAAGAGAGAACGAATTTAGCTGGAGTGGCCAGGAGAACCCTCTGTGAGAGTTGGCTTTGAAGGTGAAAGAGACAAGAAATCAACGAAATGGAGCCTTCTGGGCCAAGGGTGAGCCATGAGAAGACGTGAGCAGGACCGAGGCTCAGCGTGGCCAGGTTCTGAACGGACAGGCTTCTGGGACACCTTGGGACCTCAGACTTGCATCGTACAACAAAAGGGCATCGGCCAGAGCCTGTCTGCCCTCAGATCCATTCCCAAGCCTTCCCCTGATGGGTTCTGGCTCCCAGAGGCGCTGACCCCAAAGACGGTGTTCCTTAGGGGACCCCAGCCCTGGGCCCCAGGATCACCTCCTCCTGCCTCCCAGTCCAGGGGTGGGTGGATTCCCACTCCGGCTATGGTTCCTGAGTCTCCTGTGTTCTGTTCCTGGCTTATCATCTGTCCTACTTCCTGTGTACCTGAGTGCTTCCACTTCAAGTTTTTCTGTCCTAACTACAAAAGTGGCTTCCACTCCTCAGTAGACTCTGATACAATAACAAGCCCAATTTTGTTTGAACATTCCATGGACGAGTAATCTAGCACCCTTACATCATGCCTAAGTTGTCCAGGGTTAGTTGCCACTGAGAAGAAGTAGGAGGGGGAGGGGGAGAAGGGAAAGGAGAAGAAGGGGGGCGGGAAGGAAGAATTACATAAAAGTTACTTACACCCTAAGAGCAGTAGGCAAAATTCTCCCCTGAAGGCCACTCTGGCAGTTACGGGTTTGGAAAGCAGCTAAAACAACTGATTAAAGAGAAAGGATGAACTACCAACTCTGGTTCCACCGCAAACTTTACTAAATAGCTCTGGTCCCTTGGAGGCATTTCAGAGCCACTCTCCACGGGGATGCAGGAGGTGCGCTGCGATACATGACACCACCCAACCATCCAACCCTGGCACCTCCCAGCCAGTGGGAATTAAAGCCAAATGCAAGAAACCATCCCTAAGTAAAGATCAGCCAGATGGAGAGACACTACTCGCCACAGACCTGCGGTGAGCACAGCAGACAGACCACAGCCTCCTCGGAGAAGCCAGGGAGGAGCACGCAGCTCAGCCGGCTCCAGCGGGGGAGAAGCTGGGGGATGGCGGAGCGAGTGCCACAGAGAACAGACCAGCGCCGGCAATGCAGCCAAAACGAGTGCACCGCTCGCATCCGCTGGACCCCTCCCAGGGCTGCACCAGGCACCTGTCACTAACACAGGAACAGCACAGAAGATGAGCCCCACGGGGGAGTGCTGGCAGCCGAGGAAAGGCTGTCCGAGCCGACCTGTATCTTGGCCTCCTCTCCTGTTCTGCCAGGCTCTCCATCCTCGCCCACCTTTCACCACCTCCTTCTGCCCTAGGTTCTGTCCCATCGCACCACGTGCCCTGACCCAGTGACGAGCACCCCACTCAGACCAGTGCCAGGAGTTAGGTCTTCAGGCAGCATCATGACAGAAGAGCTCACCTCTGGCCAAAGAGCGCTGGAGGGTCTCACCAAGCAAAGGTCTCATTGGGAAAGGCCACACTAGGAGACAATACGCGCTGAAGCCCTATAACAACAGAACAATGTCCCCATTCACCAGTATTCTCCTTAGGTTACTTTACTACAAGATGCTAACATTAACGTTCTGGCCAAGGATACACTTTCTGTCCCAGATGCTCACCTCTGCCATCACGGCATTAAAGCAAACCTAGACAGTTCAGAACAAATGAGGCTGTGTTCCAATATGACATTTTCTACTAACGCAGGCGGCAAGCTGGATTGGTCGGTGGGCTGTACTGGGCTGACTGCAGGTCCATACCCCGTCCTGGTTCCAGCCTCCTGGCAGGTCAACATACATCACTTTCTAGCTCCTCTCGGAACCAACACCTGCCCACGAGAGAAAGGCACGACCCTCATCGTTACAAGTAGCAGGAGGCTGCAGAGGTCCCAGGGAACTGACTGGTACTGATGAGACATACAGCAAAATCCTAAGGACTTCGAGTAAAGAGATGACACAACCTCAGCCAGATCTTGGTCCATCTGGAGAATTGACAGAAAAGGTCCTGGGAAAGGGAACATAGGACTGTCTCACTCTGTCCCAAAATCCTCATCCATCCACCTCTGCCCCTTCACGGGGCTCTTTCCCACAAAACTGTGGCCGCCCTCAAACCAAAATGCGGATCACTGCTGGTGTAGATCATCTCCAACCGTCTAGCCTTCAAGAACTAGATGATCCGGGTAGCTCAGATTACAGCACGGGATTCAGTCAGTCACTCGACAGATCGTAAGTGCCCCAGGCATCGTTCTAGGTGCTGGGGACACAGCTGTGGACAAAACTGACGGGAAGCCTACCGTCATGGATCTCTCCTTCTGGGGAGGAACACAGATGATGAATCCTAAACCTCAAACACTGATAATATCTATGAAGAAGACAGAAGAGGATGAAGATGTAGACACAGAGGGATGGGCAGGGGGAATGGAGAGCCAGCTTGGCTTCTCTGGTCAGGGAAGGTGCCTCTTAACAGTCGAATCAAGAAGGAGCCAGATATGGGAGACATAGGGAAAGGGAGTTTTGGGGCAAAGAGTCAAGAACACAAATATGGGGATTGCAGAATTAATTGTAGGACAGAGGCTTTTATTTGCAAGGATCTCAGCCCTGGTATCCAACTTTGAGTAGGGATGATAGAAGTACCCCCAGACTGTCCTAGAATCGCTCGGTGTGGACCCCCATGCTTTGGTCCCAGACAGGAAGGTCAAAGCAGTGCAGAATGTATTTGGACATTTCCAGTGTGGGAAAGGGCATTAGCAATACTGCACTCCCAGGGCTTATTAACCCTGTGACCCATCGGCACCACCTTTTAAGGTTCTGGAACCTTGTCCACGACACTGTTCTCAGAGGTGTTCCCTGAGCCTGACTGTGAATAGAGCTTCGGCCAAGCTCAGAGGAGAGAGCTGGTCACCCCCAGGCCAGAAACAGAAACACATGTGGTTTTATGGTCTCTGGGACCCTATCCAGGTTCATCTGGTCAGTTCCCAATAAGGCTCTTTCGGTCCCTCTTCATTTTAGAGTTTGCCAATCCCCAAGCTACACGGGAACTCTCAGGGCAATTGACCAGGGGCTGTTTACTCAGCATATAGAGAAGCCGTTCCCACCACACACTCCTGATGCATTTCAATGCAACTGTCTTCACTCAGGACAACACTCGGTCCTGAGATGCACACAGCCTGAGCCAATAAAAAGCACGGGCTCCCCGGGACATGGTTCAGCAGTATCCACAAAGGAGAGCGGATTTACACAGCAGGCCCTAGTTTCCAAGGAGGCGTTACAGAAAGCAAGTAAATAAAATATACCTTAAGTGTATTTCCCTTGCTCAAGCAACATCAAGGTGCATAGAAAACAGCAGATAATAAAATGCTCATGTTTCTTTGAATATTAAAAGTACTCAGGGAATTCCCTGGCGGTCCAGTGGTTAGAATTCCGGGCTTTCACTGCCAGCGGCCAGGGTTTGACCCCTGGTCGGGGAACTAAGATCCCACATGCCACACGGCGAGGCAAAAAAAAAAAAAAAGTACTCAGAGAAAACATCTTTGTGACACTGATTCCGAGCCCGACATCTCACCATTGCGAGCGGGACGATGCCCACGAAGGAGGTGTGGCTGACAAAGATCTCAGAGACAACCAGCTCCCTCGCGGCGTCCTCCACCGGGTACTCCACCTGCCAGGTGATCTGCTGGGCGCCAGCCAGGCCACTGCTGTTGTCGATTCCAAAGTCCACCTGCAAGATCTCATAGAAGGAGCCATTCGTTCTGCAAAACAAACACAGAGTAAAGTGCAGTTTAAAACCTGAGACTCAGCAGAGTGTCAAGAACGCGATAAATGGCCACATTCCTCTCTGTCAACCCAAAGAAGGCTCGCCAGGTCCAACAGGTCACAGGCGGTGTCGACAGAGCCTGATTCACAGGCTGCCCACAGATGGCCCACACCTCCGAGTGGACAGGCCATCCGTCTTCAGGGCCCTGTCCTTCCCTGAATGAGCAGCTCGGACAGCACTGCATCTCTGGGCACTGTCACCGCTCAGTCCTCCCCAACCCCACGCCTGCAGACGCCACGATCCAGGTACCACACATGGGACGTGGCCCGACACCATCACCTAGGGCCACCATTACTCCAATCGTGAGGCACAGCCTGGATTCTGGCTGTTTCTACGTCTACTTGCTGACCTGTGTGGCTGTGGACCCGTGGTGCAAACTCTGAGCTTTAGAATTTGGGGAGAACATTGGTGCCTACGTGGGCTTGTGAAAGCATCATGAGAGCAAGGATGGGAAAGGACCCCATAAGGTGCCTCGTCCGTGACATCAACTATGAGCTACATGAATAAGGAGCTACGCCGGGTTCTTCATGTCCTCAGCCTGCAACGGGATGGGGTGGGATGTAAGAAATCCCCCATGAATAAGGAGCTACGCCGGGTTCTTCATGTCCTCAGCCTGCAACGGGATGGGATGGGATGTAAGAAATCCCCCCCTGCCTTCATTCATGGAGTGACCACATTGAACACTGCACAGTGTTTGGAGGAGGGGGAAGAAAGTGGACGGGGCACATATAAGTGAAAAGGGCAAATGTCATTCTCAGCATCTTTCTACACAGGGAGAGCCTCTCATAAGGACATGAACTTATAAATTATAGGCTGACTATTGCACTGATGGGAGGAGTTACTAAACAGAAAGGTAAAACAACGAGCCATCCAGCATGGGATTTGTGGACGACTTCTGCTCCATAAGTCTTTGACCGTCACCCTGAATCTAGCTGTATCTGGATCCAAGCAATATGACAGCAGAGTGAAGGATTCACAGCTCCGAAAGCCTGAGTGACCCCAACCAACCTGTTCCTTTACCAGCAATGGGCCTGCTGGGACTAAAATGAGCTGGGAAGCCTCTTCCCTGTCTTTGGGGATCTAGGGCAAGATCTGCAGCCCAGACACCGAACTCACAACCTGTAGGGAAAGAGTTTTTTTGTTTTGTTTTGTTTTGTCTTTTGCGGTACGCGGGCCTCTCACTGTTGCAGCCTCTCCCATTGCGGAGCACAGGCTCCAGACGCGCAGGCTCAGCGGCCATGGCTCACGGGCCCAGCCGCTCCGCGGCATGTGGGATCCTCCCAGACCAGGGCACGAACCCGTGTCCCCTGCATCGGCAGGCGGACTCTCAACCACTGCACCACCCGGGAAGCCCAGGAAAGATTTTGAAAAAAAGCCTGTTGCCTGTTGCTTGCCCAACAGAATCTCCTACCGTGGACAGTTCCTCCACCCCCACCCCCCCAACCACGAAGACTTAAGAACAGGGTAGAAACCACAGTATTGACAGATAGCTATAGTAAATTTGTTCTTTAAATCTTCTAGCTCGTGAGAAAGACAAATATCATATAATATTGCTTATATTTGGAATTAAAAAAATGGTACAAATGAACTCATTTACAAAACAGAAATAGAGTCACAGATGTAGAAAACAATCTTATGGTTACCAGGGGGCAATGGGGAAGAAGGATAAATTGGGAGACTGGGATTGACATATACTCACTACTATGTATAAAATAGATAACTAATAAGGACCTACTGTATAGCACAGGGAACTCGACTCAATACCCTGTAATGACTTATATGGGAAAAGAATCTAAAAAAAAGTGGATGTCTGTATATGCATAACTGATTCACTTTGCTGTACAGCAGAAACTAACACAACATTGTAAATCAACTACACCCCAATAATTTTTTTTTAAATAGCTATAGTATAGCTATAGTGTTGGCAAAACTAAGTTACAGTGACCTGATATGGAACTCTACCCCAAACAGAACTACATTAGAATTCGTCACGTCCAACGTTTTTTCCATTTAGTCAAGGTTTTAAGAAACTCTCTGATACTGCTCTGTCCAATATAGTGGTTACTGGCCAGAAGTGGCTATTTAAATTGAAGTATAAATTTATTAAAATTATCTAGCCAGGTTGTCCTGGTGTGGGTACCCGTGAGCTATGAATCGTCAAGTTATCTATTTGCACGTGCTGTCTTGCACGGGAAAGGGAATGTGTGTTGAATAAGGGACCTGGCCTCATGAGAGGATGACAGTGGGCTCACATGGGAACAGGGGACCCCTATTTCCCGGGGCCCTGCGAGAGGGATTTCAGGAGCTTAGGAACTTGGGCGCTCGGTTCTCAGCTTCGGTCACCTCCCTTTCCCAGTCACCACACCCCAGCCTCAAGTCACTTCTCTGATCGCAGGGATTCTCCACTTATCCATCTGTTAAGTCTCCTCCTGTAAGAGATGCTCGGCCCTGTCAGATCAGATCTTCAGTTTCTTTTGAGTCTGCACCGTGCTTGTAAGCAGATCTAAGGAGCTGCTGCTAATGCCTCCTGGGTCTCAGCACTCAGTAAACTTCAGAAAAACTACCGCCGAGAAAGTGAAAATCCGGCACAAGAAGAAAAGGACCGTAACTCTCTCTGTTATCAGCAGTTTAATCCTGCCGAATCCGCACTCCGGTCTTGGGGTGCAGAAGTGGCCAGTCTTTGGGCAAAGGGGGCAGGGTCTGCGTGGGAAGGCTGGCCCTCCCTTAACTGTGGGTTCTCCTTCTCCTGTGGACCTGCTACAGGAACCTGCCCAAGACCAGCTACAAATGGAGTAACACTCCAGTCAGAGTCACTTTTATGCATCAGTTTTTATTTAAGTCATTTCCCTCAAACCAGAGGAAGGGGGTCTTTGACTTCTCGGCCGCTGGCGTGCCCGCTAAGAAGTCCATTTCTATGGAAATGGGTTTATAAGTATCAGCTTTACCCGTTCCCGATCTATTCCTGATAAGCCTTTCCACTTAGAAAGTGTTCCATGACTCTCTCCATTTAACAATTACCAGCTGCCTTTGGGGAACCAGCATCAGTCATGAGATAATCATCAGATATTTTTCTTTTCCCTGGGGTGGAGAAGTGTGTGTGTGTGTGTGTGTGTGTGTGTGTGTGTGTGTGTGTGTGTGTGTGTGTGTGTGTGTGTGTGTGTGTGTGTGTGTGTGTCTGTGTTGGAAGGGGTCAAGCAGGAACACTGCTTGCCTGTTTCTACCCTCAAGCTAGAACACACAGCCTCCTCCCAAAAGGACTTGCTTCCCAGAGGCCCTGTTTCCCACGGAAACCTGTCCTGCAATAAAAGCTAAGCCCCCTTCACGTGACCGTGGGACAGCTTTCGAGTGCACAGTATGGCTGCAGCTCAGACACGCCAGCAAGAAGGAGGCGGAGAAACGGGAGCAGGGGAGATGGATGGGCCCCAATCCAGCAGCTGGTCCCCAGGAAGCGCACCCTCCCATTTCTCAGCAGATCCCTCATGATGACAGCGATGATCGTTTTGGGGAGGGAGGGTGGTGGGGAGGGAAGGCAATAGTGGGGGAGAGAGCAGTAAAGAATGAGGGAGAGTTCAAAAGCGTGAACTGCTCTGTAGCAGGTTGTACCATTTACCTAAACTATTTTTTCTCCCCACAAACTTCTAGATAATTCTGAGCTACCAGACGGAGATGCTTTCCCCATATAAGTTTTTTTTTTTTTCTATAAATGGAGCAAGAGAGGCTGTCTCTGGTCTCAGGGATTCTGCTTTTTTCTTATGAACCTTTTTCTGGGCATTACTTTAAAAGATGACCAAAAAGCCAGGTAAATACTGAACGATGATTACACTGAGCAAACGCCCCAGAGTAAGCCTGCTGGTTACTGGCGGTAAATACAATGAGACTGAACTCCGACTTCCTCTCTTGACTGTTCGTGCCACCAGGACAACAGTGTACCTGTACAGTTGCTGCTCTGACTGTGGCAGCTGGAACGGTGCCTGGAAAAGTGTAGGAGTTCCGTACGTATTTGTTTAAGTCTCTGAACACACTCAACAGACCAAGTAGGACACCCTGTCAATTTGTGTGTAGGGGGGTGTCATATGCATTCTGGGAGACAAGAAGCTACCAGGGTTTTTTGTTGTTGTTGTTGTAATTTATTTATTTTATGTATTTATTTTTGGCTGTGTTGGGTCTTCGTTGCTGCACGCAGGCTTCCTCTAGTTGCACCGAGCAGGGGCTACTCTTCATTGCAGTGCACGGGCTTCTCATTGTGGTGGCTTCTCTTGTCGCGGAGCACGGGCTCTAGGCGCGCAGGCTTCAGTAACTGTGGCACGTGGGCTCAGTAGTTGTGGCTCACGGACTCTACAGCACAGGCTCAGGGGTTGTGGCACACGGACTTAGTTGCTCCGCGGCATGTGGGATCTTCCCGGCCCAGGGCTCGAACCTGTGTCCCCTGCATTGGCAGGAGGATTCCTAACCACTGCGCCACCAGGGAAGTCCCAGTCAGCTGGGTTTTGAGCCCTAGTCTCCTGCCTGCCTGGTACGTATATTGATATTCTCTGCTTCGATAAGATGGGTCTGTCTCTACTACTAGAATGTAATTTTGTTTTAAAGACTTTATTTTTTTAGAGCAGTTTTAGGTTCACAGCAAAATTGAGGAGAAGGTACAAAGGTTTCCCATATACCCCTTTCCCCCCATACACACAGAGCCTCCCCCATTATCAGCATCCCCCAGCAAACGGTACATTTGTTACCATCAGTGAATCTACATGGACACATCATTATCACCCAAAGTGCACAGCTTACATTACAGTTCACTCTTGGTTTTGTATATTCTATAGGTTTGAACAAATGGACAGTGACACGTCTCCACCATTATGGTCTCATACAGGGTATTTTCACTGCCCTAAACATCCTCTGTATTCCTCACTCCTCTCCTCAACCCCTGGCCGGCCACCACTGATCTCTTCATTGTCTCCAGAGTTTTGCCTTTTCCAGAATGTCATAGAGTTGGAACCATATAGTATGTAGCCTCTTCAGATAGGCTTCTTTCACTGAATAATATGCATTAAGGCCTCTCCCCATCTTCTCACGGCTTGATAGCTCATTTCTTTCCAGCACTGGATAATATCCCATTGTCTGAATGGACCACGGATTATTTATCCATTCAGCTACTGAAGGACAGCTTGGCTGCTTCTAAGTTTTGACAATTATGAACAAAGCTGCTATAAACATCGTGTACAGGCTTTTGTGTAGACATAAGTTTTCAACTCCTTTGGGTGAACACCAAGGAGGACAATTGCTAAATCTTATGAACATAAGTTCTCAAAGGTCAAAACCTATCATAACACCATGGTCACTACAATCCCTGGCATATTCATTTATTCGGTGACATTTATTAAGCAGTGAATATGTGTTAGCCATGGAGAATTCACTGCTAGACAAAATAGACACGATTTCTCTCTTAATAGTCAGGTAAATAAACAAACAAGGTAAGCCCAGGTCATGATAAATCCTATCCTGAAATTAAAACAGAAGAATGAAATTTCTTTTTAAAAAGTTAAATAAGGTTTTTTCAATTAAAAAGATACAATTTTATGTTTATACCACATGATCCAGCAATTCCACTCCTACGTCTATAGCCGAAAGAACAAAAACACTAATTCAAAAAGACTTCCCTGGTGGCACAGTGGTTAAGAATCCACCTATCAATGCAGGGGACACGGGTTCAATCACTGGTCTGGGAAGATCCCACATGCCACGGAGCAACTAAGCCCATGCACCTCAACTACTGAGCCTGCGCTCTAGAGCCCACAAGCCACAACTACTGAGCCTGAGAGCCACAACTACTGAAGCCCGCGTGCCTAGAACCCGTGCTCCGTAATAAAAGAAGCCACTGCAACGAGAAGCCTGCGCACAGCAACAAAGAGTGGCCTTCGCTTGCCACAACTAGAGAAAGCCCGCTCACAGCAACAAAGACTGCTTTCATTTTTTGGCACTTGTAAGTAATGCTGCTATGAACACTGTGGTACATGAATCTTTTTTTAAAAATTAATTTAATTCATTTTCAAATTATTTATAGTTTATATAAATACAATTAGTATTTACTTATTTATTTATCTATCTTTGGCTGCGTTGGGTCTTCGTTGCTGTGTGCAGGCTTTCTCTAGTTGCGGTGAGCAGGGGTTACTCTTCGTTGTGGTGCGCGGGCTTCTTATTATGGGGGCTTCTCTTGTTGCGGAGCACGGGCTCTAGAGCCGGGCTCAGTAGTTGTGGCACGTGAGCTCAGTAGTTGTGGCTCGCGGGCTCTAGAGTACAGGCTCAGTAGTTGTGCCGCATGGGCTTAGTTGCTCCGCGGCATGTGGGATCTTTCTGGACCAGGGCTAGAACCCGTGTCCCCTGCATTGGCAGGTGGATTCTGAACCACTGCACCACCAGGGAAGCCCCGAAAATGTTTTCTTTATTTTTTTGTGTTTGTGTTTTATGTATTATTTGTGTGAAAAGTATTATAAACCTATTACTGTACAGTACTATATAGCCGATGGTTTTAGGTGGGTACCTAGGCTAACTTTGTCAGACTCATGAACAAACTGGACTTACGAACGCGTTCTAGGAACGGAGCTCGTTTGTATGTAGGGTACTTAGTGTATAACATACTAAGTAAGTTATTTATCTGTTATGTTGACTCTCTCTCTCTCTCTCTCTCTCTCTCCCTCTATGTATCTCACACATACACATAAGCACCAGGAAAGCAGGGATTTCAGCCTGTTTTGCTCACTGCTGTGTCCCCAGCCTGGGACCTAGCTGGTGCTCATTAAATACCCGTTGAAGGAAGCACTGAATATCAAACAACAGTCTGAGTGAGAGCTCAGAGGAATGTGTGCTTAGTGAAGCCAGAGAGGCTGTGTCACGGTGTTGGCAGGAGAGAGAAACTGGCAAGTCAGGGAAGGCTTCCTGGAGGAGGTCGGACTCAGGCCGATCTTTGCAGAATGGGCTCAGACAACAGGCAACACTGCTTGGGGCCCCTCATCACACCCTCTTCCCCTCCAGACGTCCTTCCCACTCTGTGACTCCCCCTTCGCCGACACCAGTCCTCCCAGAGAGGAACGGCACAAACCCCTCTGCTCACCAAACCCATCAACAAGGCAGAGGGTCTTTTTTTTTTTCTTAATTTTTTTTTAACTGGAGTCTGAGTGCTTTACAATGTAGTGTTAGTTTCTGCTGCACAATGAAGTGAATCTGCTGTATGTACACATGTATCCCCTCCCCCCTGGGCCTCCCTCCACCCAGCTATGTGGTCACAGAGCACCGCGTTGAGCTCCCTGTGCTTTATAGTAGGTTCCCACTAGCTAGCTATTTTACGCGTGGTAGTGTATATATGTCCATCCCCATCTCCCAGTTCGTCCCACCCTCTCCCTCCTCGCCGTGTCCACATGTCCGTTCTCTACGTCTACGTCTCTATTCCCGCCCTGCAAATAGGTTCATCTGTACCATTTTTCTAGATTCCACATATATGCGTTAATATATGATACTCGTTTTTCTCTTTCTGACGTACTTCACTCTGTATGACAGACTCTAGGTTCATCCACATCGGGAAGAGGGTCTTTAGTCCATCTCTCTGCCTGTCACGCAGCTCTTTTCGTCATGACCTCATGACTAGCTCTCAGAACCTGGCATGAATAAATCATCTCCTTCTGCAATTTCACAAGATCCAGGCACTGCCTTCTCATGTCTGCTTTGACTGCTCTCTCTGAGCTCGCTGTGGAAAGAATGTTGCAGGTTGACCAATCAGACTGCAGTCGGCAGGCAAAGGTCTAAAAACATTTAAAAACCCCTAGTTTAGAGCAGGGACTTTTGGACTCAAAACCTTCTCTCCTCATTGGTTTAATTTCAACACTTCTCATTCAATTGCTATCTAGAACCTTTAAAAAATTCTAAGACTGTGTCAGATGGGAATAGTCCAAGAACAGGTGTTCGTTTATTGCATTTCTAGCAGACTAGGAAAGTTAAATAGAAAACCCAGAGGTTACAATGTGGTACCTGTGCTGCACGTGGCTAGGGCCATAGTTATTAATCACCTCCACTACTGTGTTTTCACGAAATGTGCCAATGTTTTTAAATGCATAATATTCACACCAAAAAAAATTTAGTATTTCTGGCTTCTTGGAAAAATTGGAAGAGCAGGCAACACTATCTATCCCACATTCCCACGTGGCAACGATCAGCTAGAACAGCAGGATGCTGTTCACACAAAGTGGATCAAAGACCTAAGTGTCAGAGCTAAAATTATAAAACTCTTGGGAAAAAACAGAAGCAATAATCTCTGTGACTTTGGTTCAGGCAATGGTTTCTCAGATATAACACCAAAAGCACAAGCACAAAAAAAAAAAAGAAGAAACAGAATTTAAAACTTTAATGCTTCAAATACTATCAATAAAATGGAAAGACACCCTATAGAATGGGAGAAAATATTTGCAAATCATATATCTGATAAAAAAATCAGTATCCAGAATATATAAAAAACTTTTACAAACTCAATAGCAAAAAAAAATGGGGCAAAGCATTTGAATAGACATTTCTCCAAAGAAAATATAAAAATGGCCAATAAGCACATGAAAAGATACTCAACATCATTATCCATTAAGGAAACACAGATCAAAATCACAGTGAGACACCATGTTCAAACCATTAGGATGACTATAGTCAAAAAGATAGACAAGGGGCTTCCCTGGTGGCGCAGTGGTTGAGAGTCCACCTGCCGATGCAGGGGACGCGGGTTCGTGCCCCGGTCTGGGAAGATCTCACATGCCGCGGAGCGGCTGGGCCCGTGGGCCATGGCCGCTGAGCCTGCGCGGCTGGAGCCTGTGCTCCGCAACAAGAGAGGCCATGACAGCGAGAGGCCCGCGCACTGCAATGAAGAGTGGCCCCTGCTCGCCGCAACTAGAGAAAGCCCTCACACAGAAACGAAGACCCAACACAGCCAAAAATAAATAAATTAATTTTTTTAAAAAAAGAGACAAAAATATGTGGGCAAAAATGTGAAGAAATTGTAACCCTCATGCATTGTTGGTAAAAATGTAAAATGGTACAGCTAATTTGGAAAACAGCTGTGCAGTTCCTCAAGAAACTAAACAGAGCATACCACGTGAACCAGCAAGTTCACTCCTAGGTATATACGCAAGAGAAATGAAAACATACGTCCACGTAAAAAGTTGTGCACCGGTGTCGATTGTAGCATTATTTTTTTTAATTGAAGTGTAATTGATTCACAATGTTGTGTTAGTTTCAGGTGTATAGCAAAGCGATTCAGTTATATATTTTTTTGGTTTTCATTATAAGTTATTACAAGATATTGAATATATTGTGGTTCCCTATGCTACACAGTAAATCATTGTTGCTTATCTGGAAAATAATCTGGAATATATCTGTGTGTGTGTGTGCGTCTGTCTGTCTGAATCACTTTGCAATACACCTGAAACTCACACAATATTGTAAATCGACTACACTTCAATAAAAAAAAAAAAGAAAGATACCATCATCAGCTCTCCCTTGCTTGGTTAATTCTCATTTTGTTGAAATATCAAATTCATTTTTCTGCGGTAAATACTCCCAGAAACTCTCCACCTGACTCAAACCAGCTCATGATAAGTCGACCAACTCATTGCCCCACTTTCCAACCACAGAAAAAAAAAGATATTAAATTCTTCTTCTTTTTTCCATTTTTAAATATTTCAAAGTACCTCACATACTGGTGTGAGGTGTTGCTTACCAACATTTTCCCAGAGCTGAGAACAATCACTCTTGATAATGAGCGAACACCATGGGCCCCTCCGCTCTCTCAGCTGCCAGGTCCTGGACTATTTCTCACACTAACAACTCACCCTCACTTGTAGCTTATTTGATTCTATCAGCATCACCATGGCAAGCCCAGAGACAGCGAAGACAACTGCCACAGTTAATTCTCCCCCCTCTGCCTCTGTCTTTCTGACAACATTCTGAAAACCTTTGTAGGACATGAAGGACCAGAAATCACCTCCCACCGACTTCCTGAATACAGCTTCTCAGAGTTGTCTTCTCTCTGTTTCTTCCTGCTACCAACCTTGAGCGATACTCTTGTTATGCACGATGACTCATGGAATCTACTGCTGTTTGGTTGTTTGGGGTTTTTTTAATTTTTATTTTTTATTGGGGCATAGTAGATTAACAATGTTGTGTTAGTTTCAGGTGTACAGAAAAGTGATTCAGTTATACATATACATGTATCCGTTCTCAAATTCTTTTCCCATTTAGGTTGTCACAGAATATTGAGCAGAGTCCCCTGTGCTGTACAGTAGGTCCTTGTTGGCTATCTACTTTAAATACAGTAGTGTGTACATGTCAATCCCAAACTCGCAATTTATCCCTCCCCCCACCTTTCCCCTTTGGTGACCATAAGTTTGTTCTCTAAGTCTGTGAGTCGGTTTCCGTTTTGTCAGTAAGTCCATTTGCATCATTTTTTAGATTCCACATATAAGTGATATCATATGGTATTTGCCTTTCTCTGTCTGACTTCCTTCACTTCGTATGATCATCTCTAGGTCCATCCATGTTGCTGCAAAGGGCACAAAGTTATTCGTTTTCTCATTGGTCCTCCAGAGATAGTCCGGGCACCTACGAGCCTGAACAAGAGAGACTCTTTGCTTCGTTTTTACACAAACAGAGCACTCTGTACACTCTGTTCTGCCTCTAGAACATTTGATCTCTGACCCAAAGGGAAAGGAGAGCTCTAGTCGTTCTCTCCCTGACAATGAAGTGCTCTGGTCTGGAAGTGAGGACGGAACCAGTCACACGGCCCCATCTGACCAGGGGCCTCAGCAAGGACCATCCTCCTCCAAGTCCGATGGAGGTACCGATGGAGTCTCCGGGGTTCACCACCGGTCTGACTCCAGAGATCATGCCGGAGGGAGAGTAAACATCACACTCACTCATTCATTCATGCTGGCACGTTTATAGAAAGGACCATGTCCCCACCTCTGTCCCAGGCCCAGTGACATATACAAGCAGAGGCACACACAAGGCTCTAATTATCTTTCAAAGAGTCTGTTTCTCAGTGAAAGCCTTTTTCCTGTCGTGTTGCACAGGATTTCTCTGCACGTACACTGGGAAGGGCCTCATTACATGCTGATTCTCCTGCCTATGGGGCAGGTGGCTCCTCTAAGGAGAGCAGCTGCTAATGAGGCTGGGGTCCCCGGGTCGCACCCCCCGTGTGCTGCTTTAGCTGGACTCCAGGTGGCTGTGGAGGGCATCTATGAGTCCAGCATCCTGCAGGCTACCCTGGTCACCAGGGGCCAACTGGCAGCTACAAGCAGCGCCAATGTATCACCTGTCCTGGTGTTCTCCCTGCTGAGATACGGGAGCAAGACCCTGCCCAAAGGATTACACTGGGCTCCCCGTGAAGGGGACCGCAACAGTTAGATGACCGGGGGAATGTTCGCGGCCAACCCAGCAGAGATCAGGCCGAAGATGGGCCGCCCGCAGAACCCTAGATCAGAAGGAAGCTCACGTTCACCTACAGCATCATTGAAAGACCACAGACACGGGACAGCAAAGCACTTGGAGGATTCACGGCCCTTAAGGGGTGGAGGCAAAGGGGCAAGAATCGCGAGGTTCACAGACACAGAGAACAGACTTGTTGAGGTTGCCGGGGGGAGGGGGTGGGGGAGGGATGGAGCAGGAGTTCGGAATTAGCGGATGCAAACTATTATCCGTAGGATGGATAAACAACAAGGTCCTACTGCAGAGCGCAGGGAACTATATTCAATCTCCTGGGATAAACCATCATGGATATAAAACAAGAATGTACATATATACGTATAACTGAATCACTTTGCCGTACGAGAGGAATTAACACAACATGGTAAATCGACTGTCCTTCAATAAAATACATTTTAAAAAAAGAGAGAGGATCGTGAGGTTTAGGACCTGTCTCCCAAATTCCAGACTCTTATCCAACTGCCTATTCAGCAGCTCCACTTAGGGGTCCAAAAGGCACCTCAGACTTGGCACCGAACTTCTGCTCTTCCCCAAGGCCAAGACCACACCCCCATCAAAGGCAAGGCCATCTATCCTTCCAGTTACTCAGGTCAAAACCTTGGTCATCCTGAGCGCTTCCCCTTCCTTAGTAGCCAGCATCTGTGCTGTCCAGAAAGCCTGTCACTTCCACCTGGGAAATACCGTTTTTAAATACCTTCACTCTCTCCGTATCTACTACACCTACACTGGTCCAAGCCGTTATCTGCCTCTTGCCTGGTTACCGTAATCACCTCCTAAATGATCCCTCGCTTCCGCCCTCACCCCCAGCCCTCTACTCTATTCTCTCCACACAGCAGCCAGAGTACCCCCGTTAAATCAGAGGCAAATATTTTCACTGTCCTGTTCAAAACCCTACGGAATTCTCATCTCATTCGCATAAAAGCCCATTTCCTTACAAGGATCTATAAGGCCCTCCACAACCCGGTCCCCCTGCCCCAACGCCTGTTATTTCCCTGAACATCTTTGCTACCACTGTCCCCTCGGTCACTCTGTCCGGTCCCTCGCTGTTCCTTCAGGCATGCGGCTGCCTTGAGGTCTTCCCGCTGCCTCTCCCTCTACCTGGACCCCTTTCCCTACAACATCTGTACAGCTCAGCCCTCACCTTCAGGGAAGGCCTGAAAAGCTGCCTCGTAAGTGTTGTTTCCTTAGGTGACGCTGCTGAAAGACCCATCTCCTACACGGGCCAGCCCTCTCCCCCCTGCCCCCTGCTTTTTCTCACTTAACGCCACTGAACATACTCTTCCGCAAGTCCCCTACATACAGACGAGTTCTGTGCCGAGAGCGTGTTCGTTAAGTCCAGCAAAGTTAGCCTAGGTGCCCAACTAACACAATCGGCTATATAGTACTGTACTGCAATAGGTTTATAATACTTTTCACACAAATAATACATAAGAAACAAACACACACAAAAAATAAGGAAAACATTTTTAATCTTACAGTACAGGACCTTGAAAAGCACAGCAGTACAGTACAACAGCTGGCATCCAGGGGCTGGCATCGAGTGAACAGGCAAGAAATAAAGATACTGCACTGCTGTACTCGACACAGTCCTGTACAGTAAAGGACGCAGAAGCACAGCCACTTGCAGAGGACGCACGCACGTGACAATGTACGCCAGACACGTGAACTAGCTTATGCGACTGGACATGTGAACGCACGTTCGCATCTTTGAAAGTTCACAACTTGAAGGTTCATACGTAGGGGAGTTCCTCTATTTATTTACTTGCTTTTGCTATGGGCTGTTTCTGTCTCCTAGGTTGTAAACTCAATGGGGGCAGGGATTCTTCTTCATGTTCCCTGCGACACTTCCAACGCCTAGAAAATACCTGGTCCATAGGAGGAACTCCGTAAATACATCATGAATGAATGAATGAATGAGCTGTCAATCTCGGAGTGCACCCTTCAACCCCACACCTCTTTGGCTTCCTCAGAGTGTAACATGTGGATCCCTGAGTGTGAGGTCCCCCCAGTCCGTCCCTAGCTGGGCCCATCCATGCATCACTCATTCCCACTCTCTTCCAATGTACATATTCCTCTGTGGGCATCTTTATGACGGCACTGAGAAAGCCTGGACTTTCTGAGTTCCAGCTTCCCTGCCTGGGGCCTTCCATCAGTCTGTAAGTCATAAAATGGGTGATTCACACACTGCTGTTCCCTGGTGCCAGGTGTCTGCTTCTTTTGGTCACTCTCTACAACCTTCAGGTATCTGGGTATTTTTGCACTTCCCACAGAGTCAACTGTGAGAGTATTAACGTGATACCAACTCCTCAGCCATTACTGGACTTGGAATCACCAATGCTATTTTTTTCATCGTGGTAAGAGCATTTAACACGAACCTACCTTCTTCACAAATTTTAAGTGTATAACACAGCATTGTTAACCATAGGCAGGGTTGTACTGCAGATCTCTAGAACTTATTCACCTTGCATCTGATGCTAATTTTTTTTTTAATTTACTTAGCAAGCTCTCCATACACGGACTTGCCTGTTTTAAATTTCACTTCCATCAATTTTTTATTTATTTATTTTGGGCTGTGTTGGGTCTTCATTTCTGTGCGAGGGCTTTCTCTAGTTGCGGCAAGCGGGGGCCACTCTTCATCGCGGTGCACGGGCCTCTCACTATCGCAGCCTCTCTTGTTGCGGAGCGCAGGCTCCAGACGCGCAGGCTCAGTAGTTGTGGCTCACGGGCCCAGTTGCTCCGCGGCATGTGGGATCTTCTCGGACCAGGGCTCGAACCCGTGTCCCCTGCATCGGCAGGCAGATTCTCAACCACTGCGCCACCAGGGAAGCCCGATGCGAATGTTTTGAAGGCAGGTACTGTTACAGTGGACTCGCTGATAAGTGAGGATAATAGGGACCACTTTTCCAAGGAGTATCACAAATACTCGTGATTTTTACCAGTTTAATCTAAGGAGGTAAAATACCTACCTTTGGTTCTAGCATTCTCGAAGCACCTCCAAATCACCTGGAGTTATTTCAACATCACAGGAGCAAACAAAACAATTAAAGACAAGCCAGACAGACAGACAGACACTCTGGGGTGTTCAAAAACAAACCCAAACAGAATCTATAACCTCATTAACCTTAAAACGGAGTAGAGTTAAGAGAATCCCACAAATAGACCGACACTCTGAATTCTGAATGCCGTCTGGGTCGAAAATCAGATTAGAATTCCTGTAACCTTCCATTTACCCGGCAGCTTTTCAATAAATGTCAGCTGGGCAGAAATTCAATGCAGGTGATTTGCAGGCCCCTCTAATTCCCACAGTGTGTAAATCTCCCTAAGAGAGAAGCTCCCCTTCGGGAAACAGGAATTCTCCTGTCACCGATTAATTAAAACCCAATGATCCCATCACATCTCCTACTTGGCCCATTGTATTAATTACAATAACCTCAAAAAATCTTTCTTATAGGCCAATTACTCTATAGAAATTGGGTCTCAAGTCAACTGCAGTTAGAAAGGATTATGTGCATGTAACTTCTTCAACTTCCCCTTTGCTGATTGTATCTATTCAAGCAATCCTGAAATTCTTTACATAGAATTGAGCCTAGCCTGCCATAATTTAAGAGACTAATTTGGTCCAGAGGAGCAAGTATGAGCCAGAATCATGCATGAAATAATAGGAAACGGTGGTTAAAAGTTAGATTTTTTGTTGTTGTTGTGCAAAGCTATTCATATACCCCATTACAGGATGCAAAAATAGGATGTTCCAGGACAGGGAAAGACCTCTGTGTATAGGTTCCAGGGACGGAGACGTTCAGTTCACGTAGGATTCCTGTACCAGCACCTTGAACTTGCCCAGTACTCGTCCTACATCAATCTCATTTCCCACCTCTGTATGATCTCAAGGAATGAAAATGATTCCAGATAATGATGAGACCCGATGGAAGTCAGCACCAGGTCAGACCCTCGGAGGAAGACGACCACTAATTGGCCTGAAACCACGGGATGAAAGGTAACATCTGTTCCGGTGGCTAAGCCAGACTGCACTAATGAGCGGCTCTGTGGCCTCGCGATGGCCATTCCGCCAGACGACCTTTGGCATCCTGAGTGCGTCCCCATGCACCCTCCACCACCGGGGGTGGGGCGGGCAGGAGTGTGCTGGGAGGCTGAGCACAGCTGGGTGAAAAGGGCAAGTTTGGACATCCGAGCAAAGAGAAATTCCTACTTCGCCTCTGAACCTTCAAGGTCAGTGCCTGCGAAGCCAGTTTCCTTGGAAACTCTATTCCGTCTTAAGGCCACAGTCTGCTTCCTCTGATGCACACTGGCTGGATTCACCCTCCCGAGAGATGCTAGGAGTGGGGGGACCACGCTTTCTGAGCACAGAATGAGAGCATGTTGCTGGAGGTCTGTGAGTCTCTAATGGGAACCAAACGTCTTAAGTTAGGACTGTCCCAGAACATCACGGTCAACGTGCCTAGGAAGACATAAAAAGAAGTTGTAGTCTATACCCAGCTTCTAATCCTGCCAGGGTTTCGCAAATTTACACTCTTCGCTGGGTCTCAAGTTCTGGACTATGTAAGTCATTCATTCAAACGTCTGATAAAACGTGTTGGCATCTCGTGGGCGCCAAGCTCTGTTCTCCGCACTGGGGATCAGTCGTGAGGAAGGCGGGGGGTATTCCTGCTCTCCTGGAGTTTATATTCTGGTAGAAGGAGACTATTACAAAGCAAATATAAAATTAAATGAGGCCTTACAATAGCCCGGAGATGGAAACAACCTAAGTGCCCGTCATCGGATGAATGGATAAAGAAGATGTGGCACATATATACAATGGAATATTACTCAGCCATAAAAAGAAACGAAATTGAGCTATTTGTAATGAGGTGGATAGACCTAGAGTCTGTCATACAGAGTGAAGTAAGTCAGAAAGAAAAAGACAAATACCGTATGCTAACACATATATATGGAATTTAAGAAAAAAATGTCATGAAGAACCTAGGGGTAAAGCAGGAATAAAGACGCACACCTCTTAGAGAACGGACTTGAGGTTATGGGGAGGGGGAAGGGTGAGCTGTGACAGGGCGAGAGAGAGTCATGGGCATATACACAGTAACAAACGCAGTAAGGTAGATAGCTAGTGGGAAGCAGCTGCATGGCACAGGGATATTGGCTCGGTGCTTTGTGACAGCCTGGAGGGGTGGGATGGGGAGGGTGGGAGGGAGGGAGACGCAAGAGGGAAGACATATGGGAACATATGTTTATGTATGACTGATTCACTTTGTTATAAAGCAGAAACTAACACACCATTGTAAAGCAATTATACCCCAATAAAGATGTTAAAAAAAAAAAAATTAAATGAGGCCACTATTAAATAGTGAATTTGATAGTCATTAGCGACTTGCCCTAAATACTTGCCGTTTCCTATTTTCTGGCCCACTAGAGGTTGGATGGAGCCTGACCGACACATTGTGTGTCTCCCTTCTGGGCAAGTATTTCGTCACCAGCACAAGCCTCTAGTTCAAGATGAGGCGCCGTTTGGGCCGCCTTCGAGATTATGATGGTCAGAGTCCCGAGAGGCTCACAGTGTGAGTGCAAAATAAGCCTTTGTTGTTGTTGTTTTTTGCGGTTCGCGGGCCTCTCACTGTCGTGGCCTCTCCCGCTGCGGAGCACAGGCTCTGGACGCGCAGGCTCAGCGGCCATGGCTCACGGGCCCAGCCGCTCCGCGGCATGTGGGATCTCCCCGGACCAGGGCACGAACCCGTGTCCCCTGCATCGGCAGCATCGGCAGGCGGACTCTCAACCACTGCGCCACCAGGGAAGCCCAAACCTTTGCTGTTTTAAACCGCTGAGACTTGGGGGTGGTTTGTTATCACCGCATCAACGAGCCCATCCTGACTGATGCAGAGATACACAGAGATGAAGATAAAACGGGGTAAAGAGATGGGGAGAGGGACCATTTGGACAGAGTTGTGAGAAGAGGCCCCTCTGAGAACAGATACTGAAGAACCGAGATTTCACTGATGGAGGACATGGATGGAGGACACGGGGGAACAGCAGGGGTGAAGGCCCTGAGGCGGCAGTAAGTTTGCCACATGCAAGCACGCACGTCCTGCACACACATGCACTCATGGGCACACACGCACAAACACGGCACAAACTCACAGAGGGAGCAGGGAGCAGAGGGTAAACAGGTGGTCCATCTGCAGATACTTCCACGGACCAGCCTTCAGCCCTGAGAACCAGTCAGCACTCATGCAGCCCCTTTTCATAAAATCTCACACATCCCACCAAGGGACAGGGCTTTCCAGAAACCAGCTGCCATTGTAGACCCCACCCCTGGCTACGGAGACCTAACCCCGTCCAGTTCTCTATCAGCATAAAGTGAAAGAAAAGAATTCCAAACAATGAGACGACCATAGACGTAAGGGATGCTACGGTTCTGCAGTTGGGTTAACTTTCTCTCTGAGCCAAGGCATGCGCCCAGGTGTTTTATAACAGCACCCCGCCCGGTACCTGGCATGTACCAAGCACTGTGCCAGGGCCTTCGTGACTTAAATCTCACCATGGCCCTCCGAGAGAGGCGCTATCATTCCCAAGTTACACACGATGGGGCAGTCTCAGACATGCTGTGTGACTTTCCTACAGTGCCACAATTAGGAAATCATAGAAACAGGATCCAGACCAATCCCTGGCTCCACGGTCATGACCGGAATATGCTAGTTAGGAAAGGAGCTGAGACCTAATCCATGCTACGGTCCACAACCTAAAGAAAGTCTGCACTAACAAACAGAGAGCGGTCTTTGCAAAGCACAGAAAGAAATGGGGTGGAGGAGATTAGGAAACTTGGTCTCTTTAGAGAGGAGATTCTGAACTGGTAGAATTCCGCTCTCAGCCTATACAGAGCACCTGCCTGAGAAGGAAGGCAGAAGAGGATGTCGACGCCGAAGAGGTGACGGAGGCGGGAGCACGGGGGAGAATTACAGCTCAGGAGGTCCTAGAGCCAGCCAAGGAGCCAGATTCACGCCCTGGACTGTCCCAGGACTAGAGCCAAAGCATTGTCTCTGATATCTGGTTAGCCGCTTTAAGCCCCTTCTGCTTGCAACTAAAAAAAACTGATATAAATACGATCGCATTCAAGTCTACCATGAGATGGAGACGCGGTATTTCACGATACGCGAGTGGCATTATCTTACTTGCCTCATAATTTCGGCTCTGGTGATTTTCAGTGGCATTCAGCCGTATTTCAGCTGATGTATGGGGAGAGCCGAACAGAGCAATAGATCAATATCAAGTGCTAGCAAACCTCCTTTCTTAAAGTCTAGTATTGCCTGCCATGGGCACCCTCACATTTCCAGAAAATGGACCCAAACGCCAGTATGAAACTCCTTAAAATGCCTAAGTTACTAACACTTACCGTGACACATCTCCCAACCCCATTCTGTAAGCTCGTCTTGAAATCCAGGGAGATCATTTCCCGGTTTATTTTTTTCTGTTTCAAAATCTCGAGCTAAGTGACTAGCATCCATCATAGCTCAACAAGTGAAGAACGCACGGAGTTGAAGATAATACAGTTTCAGGAGGACAGGGTATTGTGTTGTTACAACTCAAATGGATCAAAATGAATTCAGCGTCTCTCGCAGCTTCTCGACCGTCTTGCACTAAAGTGCATTTTAAAATGTTCAGGCTGGTCTCTCAAGCAACGGCAGTCAGATATCAAGCCTTTTTTTATTAAAGGACTTTGTATTAAAAGACCAAGACATATTCAAGAACCTGCCACCAAAGGAATGCTCGACATCCTTCCAGCCCCAATATTATTCAAAACGCAGTAACCCCAGCACACGTGGGATATGGCAGGGGACGGTCTATCCCATCTGCCCGTGGCCTCTGCAGGAAGACATCAGCAAGCCCAGGCACACTGCTCACTGCTTCACTCACGGTGAAGTCTCAGGGCTGTTGCCTGGTGCGCCCGTAGTGGTCCCAGCAGGAAGCAGGGTTCCACTCATATTGGTTTAATGGAATCGTATGGGATGAAGGGAATATTTGCAGAGGAACAAGAGGGGATGAGAGAAATAACAAGGAATGTTGGAAAAGCCAGAGGTGAGTGACAGCAAAAAGTTGTCACTGCCCCGAGTTTGAAGGGCTACGGGGGGAGTGGAGGAGAATAGTGTTGCTGGAGCCCCGTGAGAGCTGGTGGATGGGGGGCCATCTAGCAGGAGCTGTAGCCTGCGGGGGGACACATGCAGGAAGGACCTTTCTCTTCCTTCCCTCTGGTCTCCCACTAAGGCCTCCCACTGGCTGAGCCCCGCCAGAAGCCAGCTGCAAGGGAGCCCAGGTGACTTGATCTGTTGGCATGAACCCCCAAATCACACAGCAGAGGAGAGTGCAAGAGTGCTTGAGGGCCAAGAGAGAATAAGTAGCGAGCCTTTCATGCGAGGTTAGCTCCGGTGGGACCCACAGGACCCTCCAGATGTGTGCCCCGTGCCTGCTGAGGTGCCAGCTCTGCAGAGTGCCAGCCTGGCAAGGCTGAATACATCTCCAGCACTCCTGTGTCTGTGTCCAGTTAGGCTGGACCACCAGAAAGCTTCCGGGGGATTCTGGAGGGCAGAAGGGGGGCATATAGAAACATGGACATTGCAACTTTTACATATTGCAAACGTCTTCCCAGATGTCTTTTGTGCCTTAGCTTGAACCAACTGACGGACCTAAGACAAACTGCCTCGTGACAAAACGCTTCAAACAAGCAGTGTGCTCAAGGTCCTCGCGAAGCTGAGCCTGGGGAGGTGAGGACCTCACTGTGCTGTTGAGAGGATTAAAGGAGCCCATGTGTGGAGCGTGTAGAAAACTGCTCTGCACGTAATTAGTATCATGGTCGCAGCTTTCCACCTGCAGAGACAGGACTTCTCTGCCCGCATGTGAGTCCCCTCCCTTTCACTCTCTCTCTCAGAGCTCGCTGAACTCTCACAGCGCACGCCGCCATCCAAAATTAGGTGCTTATGTACATTTACGGGTTCATCTTTTTCTCCCTCACTTGAATGTAAGCTTCAGAGGGCGGGAACTGTGTCCTTTTTATTCACACCATGTCCCCGGGACACCCACAGCGTCCGGCACCTCTCAGGAGCTAAATGAAATCTTCGCAGGACTGAGTGAAGGACAAAGGGGGTTTCTTCACGTGATTGCCAAGAAACAGGACCAGGGGAGCCTGTGTCCGCCTAAGGTGGTGCGTTTTTCTCCGGACGCTGCCCCATCCACCCCTGCAGTGATTGGCTAGCTGAGAAGGGAAGCAGGGATGCTGACGGTAGGATCACGTTAGCCCTTCTGTCACTCTCACAGAGTCCCCACTACCTCCAGGACCCCAAGGACCCCATGGCCTGCCCAGAGCATCACTCGTACAGCCTGACCTGCGTCCACCAAGTCCCGGCCGCAGGTCCTCCTGAGGTCGAGAAACTGCAAAGGATGATGGGAGATGGACTTGGGAAGGCCATGGGGGATGTGGGGTGCATGGTACCCAGAAACGGGGAAGAGGCAAAGCCGCAGCCCGCATTCACACCTGCCCCGCCAGACGTGGGATACATGCAATTAGTTGTGCAAACAGCATGAGCAGTATTTGGAGAACACCACACAGAGCAGCAAAAAAGTCGACCAGCAGTCACGCCAGGAGACAGACAAAGGCTGAGCTTCAGATCTGAACTGAACCTAGAACAGTCTGCACAGATGGTCAAAGGCCCCGTTTGCTCCCCAGTCCTGTGAGGCAAGGAGGGAGGGGAAGCAGGGTGCTCTCAGAAACCCACGGAAACTCAGGTCCCCATGACCCTGGGCCACTTCCACTTGAAAGGGTTATTGGGCCTCCTGGATGAAATGCTCCCCTTTTCTAGGAATCTTCCTGAAAATCCAATTTATTAATCTGATTTAATTGTCAATCTGACACCTGGCTTTGCAGACTCCTTTTTACCCCAACCCTGTTTCCCAGAGAAAGAGGTTGACTTTTCCATTCCTGCTCATTCACAGTGGCCTGTTTGAGACTCACAGACTTAGAAAACGAATTTATGGTTACCAGGGGGGATGGGCGGGGGGGAGGGATAGTCAGGGAGTTTGGGATTGACATGTCCACACTGCTATACGTAAAATGGATAACCAACAAGGACCTATTGTATAGCACAGGGAACTCTGCTCAATATTATGTAACAACCTAAATGGGAAAAGAATTTGAAAAAGAATAGATACATGTATATGTAAAAAATGAGTTTTTTTCTAACTTTCCGTTTTATATTGGTGCGCAATTGATGAACAATGCTGTGTTAGTTTCAGGTGTTCAGCGAAGTGATTCAGTTATACATATACACGCATCTATTCTTTTTCAAATTCTTTTCCCATTTAGGTTGTTACGTAACATCGAGGAGAGTTCCAGGGTCACTCATGAGATTGCAGTGAGGATGTCGGCTGGGGCTGCATCGTCTAAAGGCTTGATGGGCTGAAGGAGCCACTTCCAAGATGGCGCCCTCACATGGCCATTGGCTGGGGACTTCAGTTCTTCACCACACGGACCTCTCCAAAGAGCTGCTTGGGTGTCCTCATGACATGGTGGCTAGCTTTCCACAGGATGCAAGATCCAGGAGAGAACAAGGAGGAAGGTGTAATAATGTCTATGACCTGGTCTCGGAAGTCACACACCATCACTCCCACCACCTCCTATTCCTTAGAAGTGAGTCACTAAGTCCTGCCCACGCTCAAGGGGAGGGGAATTAAGCTCCACCTCTTAAAGGAGGGAGTGTCGTAAGAATGTATATACCTATTTTCAAACTATCCCAGGCCTACTGAGCAAACATCAACAAGAGTTGAACTTGGAGGCTAGACAGACTTGGGTTTGAATCCCCCTTTTGTCACTTTTTTACCTTGGGTTTAACCCCATCACACCTCAGTCTCCTCATCAGTAAATGTGGATAATAATACCTACATTGCCTAGTTATTGTGAGAATTTACTTAGATAATATATGCAAAGTGTTCAACACAGTGCCTGGCTTCTAGCAAGAATTCAACTCATCATATTAATATTTTAATTGCTATTAAGAGTAAAGGAGAACAATATAGCATTTTTGCACATTAATCTCTGGTGTAACCCTCCCCCTTCAACATCACTAAAATGTTATAAGTGGATATACATAGTTCAAAAATAGATAACTATTTATTTAAATGTATAACTGCTAAGTTTTTTTTTGTAGATACTTTATTTATTTTTAACATCTTTATTGGAGTATAGTTGCTTTACAATGGTGTGTTCGTTTCTGCTTTATAACATAGTGAATCAGCTATACATTTACATATATCCCCATATCTCCTCCCTCTTGCATCTCCCTCCCACCCTCCCTATCCCACCCCTCTAGGTGGTCACAAAGCACCGAGCTGATCTCCCTGGGCTATGCGGCTGCTTCCCACTAGCTATCGATTTTACATTTGGTAGTGTATATACGTCCATGCCACTCTCTCACTTAGTCCCAGCTTACACTTCCCCCTCCCCGTGTCCTCATGTCCATTTTCTACGTCTGCGTCTTTATTCCTGTCCTGCCCCTAGGTTCTTCAGAACCATTATTTATTTATTTATTTATTTTTGCGGTACGCGGGCCTCTCACCGCTGCGGCCTCTCCTGCGGAGCACAGGCCCCGGACGCGCAGGCTCAGCGGCCATGGTTCACAGGCCCAGCCGCTCCGTGGCATGTGGGATCCTCCCGGACCGGGGCACGAACCCGTGTCCCCTGCATCGGCAGGCGGACCCCCAACCACTGCACCACCAGGGAAGCCCCCAGAACCATTATCTTTTTTAGATTCCATGTGGCATAGAGGTAACTTACCTCAACATAATAAAGGCCATATTTGACAAACCCACAGCCAACATCATTTTCAATGGTGAAAAACGGAAACCATTTCCTCTAAGATGCGGAACAAGACAAGGTTGTCCACTCTAAGTGCTAAGTTTTAAACAGGCTCCTACAAATAACAACGTGATATAAGGTCATTGATGTCTCCAAGACATACTGAGTTGTACTAGGACACAACCAATGCTCAAATTTCATGAAAGTTTTTAGGTAGATTCTGCCTTCAAAAGATGCCAGAACCAATTGAGGGTTCTACTCTTGCCCTCTTCCATCTAGGATCATTCCCGTTGGCTGCCTCTTCTTTTAAGTGGACGTAAGTCAGAGAATTGTGACTGTGATATCAGAAGAGCATTGACCCCAGCATCAAAAAGCCTAGCTTCTAATATGATACTAATATTTCTACTGATAACACATACTTCTGCTCTACGCTAGCTGTGTGACCATGGACCAGTCTCTTAACCTCTCTTAGCCTCAATTTTCTCAACCATAAATGAAGGTAGTGAATACCTGATTTCTCATGTTCTGTCAAGTGCTAACCATCTTCGACTTCTCTGAATTCATCTGTGGGTGATATCTGAGATTGGATAACAAGAAAGCTTTTAAAGACAAACTCAGAGATAATTAAAGGGATCGTTGCATATGCAAATGATGATTGCAAGTGCATCGCTTGAAGAAAAACGTCTCTCAGGATCAACATCTGGCCCCCCAAAATGCTGATTGGTATACATATGCTTAAATGTGATAAAACCAGTTTCTTCAATGCAGTACTGTTCCTAATACTAGGATCTTCTTAGTAGACTAGAATATCACCCACAGATAATGAGCGTGTTGCCTCCTTTCTTCTAATTGTATCAGTTAGGTTTCTCTGTGAAACGAAGCATCCCAACTTAGTGGCTACAACAACAATCAACTATCCAGCAGCTGGCCACCAGTACAAGAGAGAAGTCCATAAAAAGAATTGCCCAGCTGAGCCCCACCAGCATTGCAGCCTCGCATAATTACACACTAAGTAAATGGTTGTTATCTTAGACAACTTCATTTTAGGGTGATTTGTTTTGCAGCAAAAACTGATACATAATCTTCATAATTTGTTTCTTTCCCATGTGTTATTGTCTTGGCTACACAATCAGTACAATGTCAGCCGTGATACCAACACACTTCCTCCTCTTTTGTCCTAACTTTGATTTCCTATTAAACATAATGTTTATTGTAGGGTTCTGAAAGATACTGTCTATCAAGTTAAGAAAGTTCCTTTCTATTTCTACTTTGTTAAGGGTTTCTGCATAAATTAAGAGCTAAAATAGGCACTGCTCTCGCTCTGTAGGTACTAAGCAGCAACCCCTTCCAGACAAATGGAAAACTTCTTCGGAGCCGAGCCGACCACTTTGGGAACATTTGGAGCAGGTGATGGTGGGAGAGACAAGACTGAGACACAGAAACATTCAAAGAGTAAAAGACACAACAGCATACAGTCAAATGAAGAATACGAAAGAGATAAGGTCAAGTTCAACAGACCAGAGCGGAACATGAGTGTGACTTTCAAAAAGGAAGGAAGGAAGGAAGGAAGGAAGGAAGGGAAAAAAAGAAAACAAGTAATTCCATGGGAAGAAGACAACGTAAGGGTGGAAAACGGCAAAATATACTTGACA
This sequence comes from Stenella coeruleoalba, assembly GCF_951394435.1. Classification (NCBI taxonomy): domain Eukaryota; kingdom Metazoa; phylum Chordata; class Mammalia; order Artiodactyla; family Delphinidae; genus Stenella; species Stenella coeruleoalba. The sequence continues at coordinate 84,896,450 of NC_137160.1, read as the reverse complement.
AGTGCATCAAGGCTATATCACATGTTCACCTCGCTGCTTTTTCTTCCTGGGCACACAGAAAGGCTACACTTGCCAGCCTCCCTTAAACCCTGTCTCTGCCTACTGACCAATGAAATGTGGAGCGAGGTAACATAAGCCACTTCCAAACCTGGCCTTTGAAAACACCCAGTGAGATGTTCCAGGGTTTCCATGGAAACTTCTAAGGATGGCATGGCAACAAGCACAGTCTCCAGACGGTACCGCATGGGACAGAAGCAGTCCCTGACCACGGCCTGAACTTGGATGTAGCTCAGAAACTCCATCCAGGCCTCGCTGGACTGTGTTACGCCCCTGAGATACAGGGTTATTTGTTACAGCAGCTAATATCAATCATCTTAACAAATACAAAGAGCTATGATGGGCTGCGTTCAAAGAATCTAACAACTGGAATATCCCAGTGAATTCCTGAGAGACCAGTCACCCTGTGCTAGGCCCACTGGCCTGCAAGTCTAGCCTTCACCTTCCATTTTCAAAGACAGCCTTCATTTCTGGAGCTAAGGAAGAAAGAACCTTATTGATTTTCCTGGGAAGAGGGAGGTACCTGTTGTAATAAACCTACTTCCACCAAGGCTGTTGAATAACTGGGTCCTGAAAGATATGCTAAATAGTATGACAAAGGAAAAGTTAGAAAACAGACTGAGGCATTCTCTTCCCAAGCAGACTGGGGAGTTAGCGCCCGGGTAACGCAATTCAGACCTCCTGTGGTTTCAACACAATCTCAAAACAACAACGATCCAGTAAGGAGAAACAGACAAGGCTACTCAGGGATGCACAGTGTCTTTGGGAAATTTCATCTTGTTCAATTCCCATGTCATCCCCTTAACTTTTTTTTCAATTTACTTTTTATTTTATATTAGAGTATAGTTGATTTACAATGTTGTGTTAGTTTCAGGTGTATAGCAAAATGATAAAGTTATACATATATCCATTCTTTTTCAGATTCTTTTCCCATATAGGTTATTACAGAATACTGAGTAGAGTTCCCTGTGCTATACCATAGGTCCTTGTTGCTTACCCATTTTATATATAGTAGTGTGTATCTGCTAATCCCAAACGCCTAATTGATCCCTCCCCTCCAGATTTCCCCTTTGGTAACCATACATTTGTTTTTGAAGTCTGTGAGTCTGTTTCCATTTTGCAAATAAGTTCATTTGTATCATTTTTTTGAAGATTCCACATATAAGGGACTTAGCTTGAGAAAACAAGGACTTCAAATAGCTGAATCAAAGGCAGTACCCTGCTACTTGTATTTTTTTTTTTAAATGTGGGCAACTCAGTTTGTTTTTTGTTATTTATTTATTTATTGGCTGTGTTGGGTCTTCATTTCTGTGCGAGGGCTTTCTCTAGTTGCGGCAAGTGGGGGCCACTCTTCATCGCGGTGCGCGGGCCTCTCACTGCTGTGGCCTCTCCCGTTGCGGAGCACAGGCTCCGGACGCGCAGGCTCAGCGGCCATGGCTCACGGGCCCAGCCGCTCCACGGCACGTGGGATCCTCCCGGACCAGGGCTCGAACCCGTGTCCCCTGCATCGGCAGGCAGATTCTCCACCACTGCGCCGCCAGGGAAGCCCTGCTACTTGTATTTTAAAACAATGCTGATGATCTTTCTGTTTTTGTTTTGTTTGGTTTTGGTTTGACTTCTTTTGGGCTATAGGGGATGGGCTGGGAAATGTCCCTGCAAGTTACGCCCCACTAGGGAAGTGTCCATCTCATCTTCCTGGGAGAAGCTTTCGGAGCTTTTTCTTTTTCTTGGAGCTGCTGTTCTCGCGGCAGCAGCCTCTTCAGGTCCACTGCTGAGAGGCTCCCCCTTGCAAGAGAATTTCCTCTTTTTCTTGGGGACCCTCTTGCGTCCTGACTCTTCAGGGTCGCTAACTGGTTCCTCTTTGGGGAAAGGTTTCTTCCTCTTGGTGACACTTCCACTGCCAGCTGTCTCCTCAGGATCACTACGAACCAGCTCCTCCTTGGAAAAAGATTTCTTTTGGGGGGGCTTGGAGAAGGAGACAGATGGGTCTTCCATTCCGTTCTCCTGAGGAGCTTCCTGGGGCTTTGGCTTTTGCTTATTTTTGGGTCTTTCACTTGACCCCTCACATTCTTCTGGGGTCTCACTGCTGTTTTCTGAGGACGCCAGGGCAATTGCAGCCCGCCTTTTCTTCTCCTTCTTCAAGCGTTTCTTCTCCTGTTTCTCCAGCTTCCTAGTAATCTCGGCCGCTGCTTCCTCTGCCTGAACCACTGCCTCCTTCATGACATCCAGATTCTTTCGTGGACTATCTCCAGTCTCACAGAAGGACAGCCGCTCCTCAACTTGTTCTCGAAGCTTCTCCCCAGATACACGGGTAGGTACCTCAGAGAAGCAATCAGTTCGTGAGGCAATACTGCATTTGTTTGCCAGGTATCGGGAGATGTGGCCTTTGTTCAGCTGCTCGGCCAATGAAGGTAGAGTGGAGAATGAGTCCCTATTTTGGGGTGTCACCCCTTGTCTTCAGGGCTCTGGAAACTTGGTCCCTTTGCTGGGCCCAGGGAATGATGATCTTTCTTAAGCCACATGCCTTTCTTCCCTAGAAGCTACACCATAAAATGGCATGGTATAGCAGGAAGTCTAAGTGGGGTGGCATGTGGCATTCTTTACCTTCTGATCTTAGCACTTTCAAGTGAGCTACTGCATACTGTATCCATCCCCTTAACTTCAGCAGGGAGAATAACACAAGCAAGTCACATCAAAACTGACCCCACCCCAAAGGGAGGTCATAATTAATTCCACTGAAGATATTAAGTCAGTCCAAAAAAAAAACTGGGGACGGTCAACAATTAGGCACATTTGTCTCCTGACACCAGGAAAGAGAAATTTAGCAGTGGCCACCCCCTCAGAGGGTTCTTAGAGCACCTGAGAGTTTCGTATTTAGAAGACAATATTACTCCACAGCAAAATAAGGTTCTGGGGCTGCAGAAGTTCAAGAGTAACTGTCACAGCCCATCAGGCCTCTGACATCAATTCTCAAGGCCTTCAGACGTAATACATTGAGAACCCATGATCCTTCGGGCCCGGAATTTTTCACATCTGCACCAGACTGCTGTAAGTACAGCCACCCTGTTCTAATAACACCTCAAAAATGTGTTTCTTGGGGCTTCTCTGGTGGCGCAGTGGTTGAGAGTCTGCCTGCCGATGCAGGGGACACGGGTTCGTGCCCAGGTCCGGGAAGATCCCACATGCCGCGGAGCGGCTGGGCCCGTGAGCCATGGTCGCTGAGACTGCGTGTCGGGTGCCTGTGCTCCACAACGGGAGAGGCCACAACGGTGAGAGGCCCGCGTACCGCAAAAAAAAAAAAAAAAATGTGTTTCTTGGTCAAAGCATCCCAACTCACCCAAGGTCACACAGCCAGCACACAGTAGGGCCAAGCCGTCTAACATCACAGTTACTCTCTCTCATAATCAATGCAGTGTAAGACAATATAGTAACACACAACATCATGTGCTAATATTCTATCAGTAACCATATAATACAGTGGAGCGATATACACAGTAAAGCAAGGGTCACACCTGATTTTATGTCCACGCCCTTTCCACTGAGGAATCATTCTAATTTTCTCTTCACCAGCTCTTTCTTGCTCAAATATAGATTTTTTTTAACTGGACACGTCTCAGGGCTGAGAAGAATACAGCATAAGCTAGCCATAAATGATATTCCTTCCAGGGGCAATTTTATGATGCCCTGTACCACCACTACTCTGCCCAGAATAGTGCTAACACACACACACACACACACACACACACACACACACACACACACATTATTTTCCTAGTCCCAGGTAATTCTGGTATTCTTGCCAATACTTAAACTGGACGACAAGTAGGTCCTTCAGTTGAAAGCTAGTAGAAAAAAAAAAAAAATGACAGCTACGTCTGGACTGCAGTTGGTGCTCAGAATCGAAGATGGAGAGAAACAGTAGCTTAAGAGTGGTTCCACCGGCAGCGAGTGGCAAAAGTCAAGAAGCCATAAGGCAGCTGTGTGGGGTCTTTACTTCCAGCCCAACTTGCCTAATCTCACCACGTTTAACATGAAAATTCAGATTCCAAACCTCCCCCAGAGGAAAGACCCAGAGCTCTTAATTCACTCAATGGATGAAACCACAAGACCTTCAATGCATTCTAAAATGGAAACTCAGGCACAGGTTTTGGTAAAAAGAATAGTAACACAATTCAATGCGATAAAGATTTATTGAGTACCCCTGAGTGCCAAGTACTGGGTATGGCCTAACAGGTAAGAAGGGAAATCAGACCTTGTTCGAACACTCACGAAGGTCACAGGGGAATGAGGAGACCTTGCCCCAGCTAAGTATGTTACAGTGTGCTGCTCCTTCTAAGCGTGGTAGTGACGTACAAGCAGTACAGAAACTGCAGCGATGAACACCACTGGCAAGGGATCACGGTGGGAAAATGGGAGTATCGGACAAGAAGACCCGTGTCAGGAGGGAAAAAGAGGCCAAAGGCAACTCATTTTACCTTCGCACTTTGCACCGATCAGAAATATGGTCAGTTAAGAGAGAAGGCGATTTTATAGAACCTTAGTGAATCAGGGTGTTCAAGAGCTGACCAGACTGAGTTAAGTGAGAATTTTTAGAGCCTTCTTTCCCTTCTTTTACAAATAATTTCTAGAGACTATCTTCCGGTCTTAGTAAAAACAGCCCAGTGACCTTAACTGACACTCTCCTTTCTGACAAAGGACCCACACCCCCAAGTTTTCAGAGCCACTCTCCTGACTTTCAACAGTGAATCAGTTAGGGCTCTGGGGGTGTAAGCAACAGACACTGAATAACTTAAGCAGAATTTGTCGAATTTGTTGGAGGACACCAGGTGGCTATAGCTCACTGGTTGAAAAGAAAAGCTTAAAAAAATAGGTCTCAGAAACAACGGAAACCAGGGCAGCTGGTAACAGCTCATACTGTCTTGTCCAACCTTGCGCCAACTTAGTCCAGACTCAACGTCCCAGGAGAGAGCATCTGATTGACTGACCAGGTGATGTCCCCATAGCATGGTCAGTGCATGTAGGACACCTTAATTTGCAGCCCATCCACGATGCTCGTGATAAGAGAAAGGAAGACCCCAGAAGGAAGTCAAGACGTTGCATGAAAAGAAGCAGATATGGACGTGGGGTGGCCCAAACTTAACAATGTTCTCACCATGTAGTACGTGCACACAAAGGTAGAGAAGATTAGGTTACATAGATGTTACCCAACAAGAGGGGTAGGGTGTGAGAGGACACCTTTTGGGGTGTCTCCTCAGCTCATAGCCCATCCCTGACTCTTCCGAGGTTTGGACTCCAGCAGCTACGTCTGTGTTAGGTGATCCTTTCTCCCCCACCAGCCTACAGCTAGCCCAACTGATTGGACCAGAGCAATGTCTGACCCATGGGAAGCCAGTCCATGGGATAGCAAAGAGCCAATCAGATTTTCTTTGGATAAACTGAGTTTAAAGAATAAGATTGAGGGACTTCCCTGGCGGCCCAGTGGTTAGGACTCCGCGCTTCCACCGCAGGGGGTGCGGGTCCAATCCCTGGTTGGGGAACTAAGATCCCGCGAGCCACGCGGCACAGCCAAAATGAATGAATGAATGAAATAAAATAAAGAATAAGATTGAGAGATAAGACAATATTGAGCACAGAACCCTAAAGTGAGTCTCTTGGAATTCCTTCCTCTGAGGTCTTTAGAAATACCTTTGGCTTTGATCTTCCTGTAGCTCAGTCATTTGGTGGACCTCCGAATTTCACGCACTAACCTAGCATCCTCCCAATAAACTACCTTTTTTTACTCACATCTGGTTTTCTGTTCTTCCCAAAGCAATAGTCCCTGCCTAGTCCAAGATAAAAAATGTCACCCAGACCTCAGCTAATAAGACAGACACCAAAACACGTGATGTTAGGGCTTCCCTGGTGGCACAGTGGTTGAGAGTCCGCCTGCCGATGCAGGGAACGCGGGTTCGTGCCCCGGTCCGGGAAGATCCCACATGCCGCGGAGCGGCTGGGCCCGTGAGCCATGGCCGCTGAGCCTGCGCGTCCGGAGCCTGTGCTCCGCAACGGGAGAGGCCACAACAGTGAGAGGCCCGCGTACCGAAAAAAAAAAAAAAAACACGTGATGTTTCTTGTTGCCAAAAAAACCCAACTCAACCAATTGACAGAACCAAAATGCTTTTATCTGCTCTTTAAACGGAAGCAAATTAAAAATCCAAAATGCCAAGATAGGAATGTTTGAACTTTACCCCTCAGAACCTCGACAGTCGGTCAGTATTAACTACGGTTGGAAGAATAGAAGAGTCCCAATACCAAAAATATAATAATTTTGTCTCAGAGTGGGAAGAGAAAAAATTCAGATTCTTGGAAAAAAAATAAAGGGATTTTCTTAAGAGAGAAAAATCAGGTGAAGGAAGAGTTAACTAACTTAGCTTAAAGACTCTTCAGAATTCTTTCTCATAAGGAAAGGGGTGGATTGTGCACTAGAGAGAAAATCTGCACCATAAATCGGGATAACTGCATGACTTGGCTCCAAGTGGCTCCCTTTTCTCCCAATAATTTTTTTAAATTATGATAAGATCAGTTTTGAGTTTGAATCTTTTCGTAATCCATTCGGACGCCTTTAAGTGAAAGTGAAATGTACTGTACTCTTAAAAAAAGGAGATACACACCCAGGTTTGATTCAAAAGCCAGTGAGAAGTAAAGTGCGCAGTGGATGAAAACATAAATTATCATCTGTGTGGAGCTGATGAGAGTCTGCTTCTAATAGGGCTGGCGTTAACTCAGGATTGCAGTAATGCTGTCCCGCACCTGATTACACGTATCCAGACAGATTTTCCCAAAGTACACTCAGCAGTCCATGCATAACAGGCTGCCATCCACTAACGGCTACAGATTTGGGTGGAGAGTAAGATGCTGCTTTACGATGCTTTCTGCAAATCATTTCTCATCATTTGAGCCTGACCGATGCAAATGAGCCCCAGACTCTGTTCCAGTCGCCCATGGAGTTGCATATCCGTGAGGAAGACCAGCTTTACACGTGTCTACTTCATGGAAGACCAGTCCCATCTGGCATTCAAGCCCGAGGATTAAGGTAGATGTTGTCATTATTATTTTCAAAAGGCAATCCTGGAAACAGGTTGGCATTTTCTCAAAAAGTTAAACATAGAATTACCGTATGAACTATAGCAGTTCTTCTCCTAGGTATATACTCCACGGCCCTAAAAAAAGAAAGCAGGGACTCCCGCAGATCCTAGCGCACGGGTGTTTATAGCAGCACTATTCCCAATAGCCAACAGCTGGAGACGGCCCAAATGTCCATCGACTGACGAATGGATAAACGTATCGTGGTGAATCCACTCAACAGACTATTGTTCAGCCATAAAAGGAACGACAGACTCACCCATGCTACACTGTGAGTGACCCTCAAAACCACTCTGCTGGGCTTCCCTGGTGGCACAGTGGTTGAGAATCTGCTGCTAATGCAGGGGACACGGGTTCGAGCCCTGGTCTGGGAAGATCCCACATGCCGCGGAGCGACTAGGCCCGTGAGCCACAACTACTGAGTCCGCGCGTCTGGAGCCTGTGCTCGGCAACTGGAGAGGCCGCAACAGTGAGAGGCCCGAGCACCGCGATGAAGAGTGGCCCCCGCTCTCTGCAACTAGAGAAAGCCCTCGTACAGAAACGAAGACCCAACACAGCCATAAATAAATAAATTTTTTAAAAAAACCACTCTGCTAAGAGAAAGAAGCCAGACACAAAAGGTCACATGTTGTACAGTTCTGTTTATATGAAACATCCACAGAGATGGAAAGCAGGTCGGTGATTCCCGAGGACAGGGGTGGGAAGCAACTGCTTCAAACGTTTTTGTAACTAGAGATGCTGGAGGCGCAGCCCTGCAAATGTGCCAATCGCCACTGAGTTGTTCACTTTAAAACGGTTAATTTTACGTTACGTGAATTTCAACTCAGTGAAAGATGATAACAGTTTGCCTTACCCCCGAAAGTCAAACCTTAACATTTTTATAATGTATAGGCTCATACTGTCCAACTTGCCTTCTTTAAACACCTTTTGAGCCCCCTACTCCCCAGACATGAACGCAAACACATCATGTTTTAATTACAAGGTACAAAAGCAGGTGACAAAGTTACATATCCAATGAACGTCAACAGAAAAACCAGAGCTCAATTTCACAGCCACTTTTATACTCAGGATTGGTAACAGCAATCCTTATACAGAAAAAAACTTAACTGATGTCTCAAATGCTTCCTTAATGTTCTAGAAAGAGAAGACAAGATCATGTACTTCTCACCATCACTAAGAAAGGTATAGGGAGAATTCACTTATTTCCTCTTAGTTCTACAGCTATTTAAAGGGAATATGCATCTTGACACATTTTGTTATATAAAACAATAAAATAAAATACCATAGTAACGACGGTGATGACAATGCCAATGATACTAACCTAAAGTACAACCTCCATTGACTGCCTGTGAGCCAGGCACTGTGCTGGGTGGTCCCACACACACCTCGTTTTTTCAAACCTTCCTCTAAACCTGTCACCCAGGTGAGGTGACATCTACCTGTCACACACCTGAGTCTTCTTAGTGATCAACTTCTCCCTCACTCTGTCCACTCTGTCCAGGTGGGGCTGACTCCACCCCCGGCTCCTTCCAGGTGTGGCCAGTCAGAACCCATTTCCGGGACTTTGCTTGGAGTTGTGAGAACAGACATCTTTCCCAGGGGGGCTGTCTGAGGCCAGGAGGTAAGCCTAGAATTGACGGAGGCCCCCCTACCACACCCAGGAGAGAACCCACCTCAGGGTGGCACCATCTCAGGATCCACGGTGCCCAGAGGCTGGCAGAGGTTGTATCCTGATGGCAGCAGCGGGTCGCCCCAGAGGCAGCTGTGCCTGAGGCCAGCCCTGCCCTGCACTCATCAGTTACGCCAGCCAATCATTTTCCTTTGTGCTGCTAAGCTGCGATCTCAGGGTTAACTAGAGCTGGCCGGGACAGGGAGGGTGCCTACCTCATCTCAGCAAAGACGACCAAGACGGTTCTCCTCTTAGCCTGGTCTAGGCGAGGATGAACACTTACAGAAATACGGGGAGGGGGGCTTCCCTGGTGGCGCAGTGGTTGGGAGTCCGCCTGCCGATGCAGGGGACACGGGTTCGTGCCCCGGTCCGGGAGGATCCCACATGCCGCGGAGCGGCTGGGCCCGTGAGCCACGGCCGCTGAGCCTGCGCATCCGGAGCCTGTGCTCCGCAACGGGAGAGGCCACAACGGTGAGAGGCCCGCGTACCGCAAAAAAAAAAAAAAAAAAAGAAAAAGAAAAGAAATACGGGGAGGCAGGATGATAAAGCAGGGAAAACGACTCCCAGAGAAAGATGTCACCTCAAAAGATGTCCAGGCATCCAAACCATTTCCTTACTCTGACCCCTGAACAAATCAGCGACCCCAGATGGGGAGCTGGCCTCCCCAAATAGGACCCGCGGTGTCTGGATTTGCTCCCACCCTCATTTCCAAAGTGACACGAACTCGGAACTTTTCTTTACAACCTCTTTTTGCTATTTCTTCTCCCCACCCCCAATGTTGAAGACCAGCCACTGAGACGTGGCTCATAAAGAAACTGGGTACAACGGCTCAGGAGCCAGAAACATCAGGGATGTAAAGAGAGGAAGCATCTTGGACCCTGTGTTATTGCGATGCTTCAAGAGGCAGATGCTAAAATGGAGCCGGGAGTGAGGAAGTTGAGAGTGATACCCTGGAGAGAGAGAAGGAGGAGGGAGAAAGATGGGACAGGGAGAAGCTCCCAGCGCGGAGCTCTGGAGCAAAGATGTCCGGGAGACAAGTCCAGCCTTGGGCAGGGATGGCCGGAGCCCAGACAGAATCCGTGTGGTCCCCAGTCGATGGCTGGGGGCTACCCGGGGAGAAAGTGGCCTCAGCTCAGCTCTGTAGCCCAGAGGGACCCTGAGGGTGGGTGGTAGCAGCTGGGAGCTGTCACACACTGTCCTCCTTGCAGCGAGATGGAGCAGCTCCACCTGGCTGTCCTAGACCCACATGTACCATCCCTAACGCGGGAGTCCAGCTCTGCCCTGGTGACCCCAGCTATAACCAGCAAATGGGATTTTCAACCTGCACATGCCTTTTGAAGATGGTCACTGGAAAGCAGAATAAATCGTATTTTAATGTAGAGGAGTTACACAGCCTCCCTGCCTCGAATACGGCCTGTTCCTGGACATTCCCTAGAGCACATCTGTCTTCACAACACGCAAGAGAACCTTCTGAGGAATGTGGTTTGGAGGCTCAGGCTCTAAGGCGTGAGGAACAAAGCTGTCGTCTTGATTCCAGCGCACTGCACACACCTGTCTCATGGAAATACAAGAAAGACGTTTTTATTTTGTAGCTGAATACATGCCTCAACTAGCAGGCAGCTGTTTCAATAAGCAGTTGCATTTGAAGGATTTCTCCTGCAACGCCACAAATAAAACGCAGCAGCTCACCATTTTAAGGGTAAAAGACACTGCGCTGGAAGATGGGAAACCTGGGGTCTAGTGGAGACCACCCTGCCTCGCATCAAACTGGAAAACTGCGCAGCCAAAGGAACAATCCACAGAGTGAAAAGGCAGCCTACGGAATGGGAGGAAACACCTGCAAAGCCATATATCCCATAAGCGGTTAATTTCCGTAGTATATAAAAGATTCCCACAATTCAACAACGAGCAAAAGATAATAGCTTGATTTTTAAAATGGGCATAGGACTTGAATAGACATTTCTCCAAAGAAGGTATACAAATGACCAACAAGCATATGAAAAGATGCTCAACATCACGAATCATCAGGGAAAGGCAAATCAAAACCACAGTGAGGGTTTCCCTGGTGGCACAGTGGTTGAGAGTCCGCCTGCCGATGCAGGGGACACAGGTTCGTGCCCCGGTCCGGGAAGACCCCACATGCCGCGGAGCGGCTGGGCCCGTGAGCCATGGCCGCTGAGCCTGCGCGTCCAGAGCCTGTGCTCCGCAACGGGAGAGGCCACAACAGTGAGAGGCCCGCGTACCACAAAAAAAAAAAAAAAAAAAAAAAAAAAACCACAATGAGGTACCACCTCACATCTGATAGGATTTTTTAAAAAACACACTCAGGAAACAGCAAATGTTGACAAGCATGTGGAGAAATGGGAACCCTTGTGCACTGCTGGTTCAATGTAAAATGGTGCAAGTGCTATGGAAAACAGTATGGCGTTCCTCAAAAAATTAGGAATAGAATTACCATATCACCCAGCAATTCCACTTCTGGATATATTGCCAAAAGAACTGAAAACAGGATTTTTTTTTTTTTTTGCGGTACGCGGTCCTCTCACTGTTGTGGCCTCTCCCGTTGCGGAGCACAGGCTCCGGACTTGCAGGCTCAGCGGCCGTGGCTCATGGGCCCAGCCGCTCCGTGGCATGTGGGATCTTCCCGGACCGGGGCACGAACCCGTGTCCCCTGCATCGGCAGGCAGACTCTCAACCACTGCGCCACTAGGGAAGCCCCTGAAAACAGGATCTTGAAGAGATCTTTGCACCTCTATGTTCACTGCAGCTTTATTCACAATAGCCAAGAGGCAGAAGCAACCCAGACGTCCACCACTGATGGATGGATGGATAAAGAAAATGAGGTACACACATACAGTGGAATATTATTCAGCCTTTAAAAAGAGGGAAATCCTGTCACATGCTACAACACGGATGAACCTTTAGGACACCACGCTAAGTGAAATAAGATAGTCACAAAAAAGACAGATACTGCATGATTCTACTTATAAGGGTCTTTAACTAGCCAAACTCTCAGAACTGAAAGTAGAATGGTGGTTGCCAGGGTCTGGGGGGACGGAAAAGGGAAAGTTGCTGTTCAATGGGCATAGATTTTTAGTTTCGCAAGATGAAAAATTCTAGAAATCTGTCGCACACATTACCTCTAGTTTACACTACTGTGCTGTAGACTTTAAAATGGCTAAGATGGGACTTCCCTGGTGGCGCAGTGGTTAAGAATCCGCCTGCCAATGCAGGGGACACGGGCTCAAGCCCTGGTCCGGGAAGATCCCACATGCTAGAGAGCAACTAAGCCCGATGCCACAACTACTTAAGTCCATGCACCTAAAGCCCGTGCTCTGCAACAAGAAAAGCCACCACAATGAGAAGCCCGCGCACCGCAACTAGAGAAAGCCTGCGTGCAGCAACGGAGGCCCAACGCAGCCAAAAATTAAAAAAATAAATAAATACATTTAAAAAATGGCTAGCTAAGATGGTCAATTTTAGGGTACGAGGTTTTTTTTTTACCACACAAAAAAAGAACTAAAGAAAATGTATTGGCTCCTATGACAGAATATTGCAATGTGGACGGACTGGATCTTGGGCTCAAACAACATCATCAGGACAGAGTCTCTCTACTTCTTTGTGTTGTGACCCCAGGTTCAGGAGGTGGTGTTTGGGAGTCCAGACCCCCTCATCCTTCTGCTGACACGCTCCCTGGAAAGAAAACCTTTTTCCAAACTGTTCACACAAAAGCTCATGGTTGAGTCTCACTGGCAAGACCTGGGTGACATGCCCAAGCCTTAATCACAGCGTCTAGAGGGGTGACGTCATCGGAGTGTCCAAGCCCAGGACACGTGGCCACACCGGGAACAGCGAAGGGCGTGACCTCACCCTGAACAACACGGACTGAGAGTGGGGAGGACAGTTCCCATGACACAGTAGGGGTGCACCTGCCAGACCAATGAAAACTAGATACTGGACGTGATAAAATCTGTCAAGGTTCCCCTCAGCTGTGAACGTCCAACAGAGGACAAGCAGGGACATGATGGTAACTCCCTGGACAGGCATTGGTAGCGCTGAAGGGGTGTTTACGAACACCACGGCAACACTGGAAGTTCTTCTGATAGAATGGTAAGTGAAAAAGTAGAACACAGAAGTACATCATTTTACATCGGATGAATGGATAAAGAAGATGTGGCACATATATACGATGGAATACTACTCAGCCATAAAAAGAAACGAAATTGAGCTCTTTGTAATGAGGTGGATAGACCTAGAGTCTGTCATACAGAGTGAAGTAAGTCAGAAAGAGAGAGACAAATACCGTAAGCTAACACATATATATGGAATTTAAGGAAAAAAAAAGTCACGAAGAACCTAGGGGTAAGACAGGAATAAAGACGCAGACCTACTAGAGAATGGACTTGAGGATACGGGGAGGGGGAAGGGTGAGCTGTGACAGGGCGAGAGAGAGGCATGGACATATATACACTACCAAACGTAAGGTAGATAGCTAGTGGGAAGCAGCCGCATAGCACAGGGAAATCAGCTCGGTGCTTTGTGACCGCCTGGAGGGGTGGGATAGGGAGGGTGGGAGTGAGGGAGACGCAAGAGGGAAGAGATATGGGAACATATGTATATGTATAACTGATTCACTTTGTTATAAAGCAGAAACTAACACACCATTGTAAAGCAATTATAGTCCAATAAAGATGTTAAAAAAAAGTGCATCATTTTACTTTTTTTAATTTTTATTTTATACTGGAGTATAGTTGATTTGCAATGTTGTGTTGGTTTCAGGTGTACAGCAAAGTGATTCAGTCATATATATATATGCTTTTTCAAATTCTTTTCCCATTTAGGTTATTACAGAATATTGAGTGGAGTGCCCTGTGTTATACAGTAGGTCCCTGTTGATTATCTATTTATGTATATAGTAGTGTATATATGTTAATCCCAAACTCCTAAAACAGTGTTATCATTTTAGGCGAAAAGGCATGTGTGCACAGGTGTGGACTGGTAGAGACGGACCAATAGTATCTACAGTTTACCTACCGTGCCCCAGGTATTATGCAAGCTGTGTTGTTTAGAAAGACTGGACTATAGGTCTAGTTCTTCTGTACTGTTGTATAACCAAAGAGAAATCATTTAATGACTAAAAAAAAAAAAAAAAAAGAGGGTTTCCCTGGTGGCGCAGTGGTTGAGAGTCCGCCTGCCGATGCAGGGGACACGGGTTCGTGCCCCGGTCCGGGAAGACCCCACATGCCGCGGAGCGGCTGGGCCCGTGAGCCATGGCCGCTGAGCCTGCGTGTCCGGAGCCTGTGCTCCGCAGCGGGAGAGGCCACAGCAGGGAGAGGCCCGCGTACCGCAAAAAGAAAAAAAAAAAAAAAGAACAAAACAACATCCGGGATGCACACTGCTCCCCAGTAAAGGTGGTAGAAACTTAAGCCCCTAAGAGACAAGTGAATCTTCCCACGACGTTTATCGTAGCTCTAGTTTGCATTTCTTTGTTCATTTCATTAGCCACCCAATGAAGAAAGAGAAACTGTCACAACAATATCACTCCAGTTTGTCTGCAGTTGTGGGGTTTAAAATATCCCTGTTCTGTTGAGGTATAAGCTGCAATCTTTGGTCAAGTTAGAAGCATTAACAAATCATTCCAAAAAATACAAAACTCCGCCCGCAAAAAAACACAACCAAACCCCAAGTTATCAGCTTTCTTGGTCCACACATAGTAACTACAAAAAAATGTTCATTTAGCAAAGGTGTTGGAAACTAACTGCACAATGAACTAAATCTGTCCACTCATACACCCCACTAGCTCTTTCTCAGTCTGACAGCCAAGATTCCCCAAATCACAACCCCTCACCTTGACCTCCTGGCCTTTCACACACCATATTCCCAATAGCCCAGATCGTCTGCAATTCCTTGAACATCCTTTAGGCTTTCCCACCTCCATGCTTTAGCCTATGCAGTTCCTTCGGTCGGAACTTATTATCCCTACCGACACCACATGTCAAAATCATCCTTCCAAAATGCACCAAATAAAACTCTTCCGGGCAAGGGACAGAAAACAGAGCTAAAATAGTCTAGGCCAAAACCAACAGATATTCACACCCACTAGGATGGCTTTCATCCAGAAAAAAAAAAAAAGAAAAAAGAAAAAACAGAAACTAACAAGTGCTGGGGAGAAAGGGAAGAAATTGCAACTGTCACACATTGCTGCTGGGAAATGTAAAATGGTACAGCTGCACGGGAGCACAACTTAGCAGTTTCTCCAAAAGTTACCAGAGAATTACCATAGGACCCAGCCATTCCACTCCTAGACAACTGAGAGAAATGAAAACAGATACCCACACAGCAGTGTTGTGACGGAGAGAGGACTGTTCTCTTCCCTGGCAGTAAAAGAAACGTCTTGGTCCTGGTACCAGGCAGAGCTGGATCATAAGCCCATCCCCATGTCGTCACTACGGGCAGATACAGGGACAGCCTTGGAAATGTCTTCCTGGATCCACCAGGAAAGTTTGTCAGCCCCTCCTTAGACCATCCCTGTGCCCTCATTTTAGCGTGTAAACTTCATTCGTTTCTGTGTGTGTCTCCCATCAGACTCTAAAGGGCAGGCACATGTCTCCTACCCCTCACTGTCCAGTGCCAGGTCCAGACTAATGACTCATTGTCACAGAAATACACAAACAAGTGGGTCTTTGCTGGAAAACTGTCACAGGTCCCTGTGAAAGGTACAGCCTCTGCACAGACCCAGGATGGAGATGGTCTGCAGCGCCAGGTGGTAGAGCCTCTGCTCTCAGAATTTCACAGTCCAGCACTTTCTTCCTTTCTCCCCAATTACAAAGAGCCTCTTTTTCTACTTCTGGCCACTAGCCCGTGAGATACTCAGAACTCCAAAACGCTATAGGCTGGGTACGGAGGCGTCTGCACCATGTGAATCATGTTAAGTTGCTCTGGAGAGCAGAGCCGTGATGCTCAAAACAGGAAGGGATCTCACCCGTTGCCCTGGTGAGATCTACCCATAAAAGACTGTATCCTGTTTCCCCTTCCCCACTAATGACACGACAAAGAACAGGGTGACTTCCGCTACACTGTGGGCCGCTCTCTCGCAGCACAGATTTTCACACCATACGCCGCTGGGCACTCATCGCATTAAGCGGCTTCACCCTGGCTGCAGTGAGACAGTCTACTGACTTGGGTGGGACCTGACCTCACCCTGACGAGGTGTGGGAATCATGGGATAGGAGCCAATATGTGGTCCAGCTCCTGTGGGAAAAGGTGAATTGAGGGGATGATGATAAAATCTAGGAAACCATGAAATGACGTGTTTAATACCCACTCTGCACTGGGGGCTCCCAAAGTTACGTCTCCAGGCCAGACCTCTCCTCTGATCTCCAGACTGCCTACGTGGATGTGGAACAGGCATCTCAAACTTGCTGTGGCCAACAGCAGTCACCTGACGCCACCCTGTTCCCCGGCCGGCCCCTCCCAGCACGTCTCCCCGGGTCCATAAATGGCAAGTCCATCTTCCAGTCACTCGGGTGAAATTCTGCCGTTATCCCTGATTCTTGTCCTTCGTTCACACACCAGGGCTCCAAAACGTCAGCAAATCCAATCAGTTCCACTGTCGGAATAAGCCCAGATTCTGAGGGCTCACTCCCTGCTCTATAGCAGCCTAACCCAAGCCAGAATCATCTCTCACCCGCACCATCACAACAGCTGCTTCGCTGGTCTCCCCGCTTCTGTCCCTCCTCCAGAAACGACGCCCCAGGGGCAGCCAAGATATCCTTTGAAAACATAAGCCACTCTTTCCCATAACTTCGCACCTCACTCAGTACAATCCACGGTCCTCACCAAGGCCTACAAGACCCAGAAGACAAAGGCTCCAGCATCTCTCTGGCATGACTTCCCCTCTGTTTGGCAAAAAGAAGTTGGCCAATGCTCCAATGGCACTGGCCAACTTCTTTTTGCCAAACACACCAAGCACACCACACCCCTGCCTCAGGGCCTCTCCAATTTCTCCTCCCTCTGCCTTAGTTGCTCTTTCTAGACACCCACGTGCCTGGACCTCTCATTTCCTTCAGTGCCACCCTTTCATGGAGGTCTTCTCTGCCACCTCATCTAAAACAATCATCCACCCCCTCACAACCAAGCATAGCCCTCTTCTACTGCATTATACCGTCTTATGTCTTCATAGCATCGACCCCTGCACACAGTTTACATGTATGTACGTGTGTTCACTTAACTTGTGCATATGTATGTTACTTCTCCATCAACAGAATAAGCCCATGAGGACAAGGACCTTTCCTATCTTATTCTCCACTCAGCTCCAAGAACAGAACCTGGCACCAAGTAGGTGCTTAGTAAAAAACTATTGAATTAGGGCTTCCCTGGTGGCGCAGTGGTTGGGAGTCTGCCTGCCGATGCAGGGGACACGGGTTCGTGCCCCGGTCCGGGAAGATCCCACGTGCTGCGGAGCAGCTGGGCCCGTGAGCCATGGCCGCTGAGCCTGCGCGTCTGGAGCCTGTGCTCCGCAACGGGAGGGGCCACAACAGTGAGAGGCCCGCGTGCAGCAAAAAAAAAAAAAAAAAAAAAAAAAAATTATTTAATGAACATCACACAGAAGAGAGAGACGCCCTAGGAGAGGACAAGACTTAGACCTAGGAGGAATCCACGAAAGCTCACCTCCACTTAAATCACACCTGGAGATTCATGATGAATTTCTGAAAGTTCCAATTTAACAACCAAAGAGTAAATTCAGAGAACTCACCATTATGGAAATGACCTCACACTGCAGTGGGCTTTAAAGGGCTGGATCAATTGATGATGAAAAAAAGTCTCCAATGGGACATTAAATAAATGCCGGGTATTTCTGGAATTCTCTGAAGATGGAGTCTGGTGCCATGAACTCGTCACACCACGGTGACTTCACACTTAGTCCCGCGCCAAGTGCTATTCGTATGCTATCTTATCAAATTAACACTCACAACAGTCCTATGAGGCACGTACTATCATTCCTGCCATTTTACAGATGAGATGGCCAAGATTCTGAAAACTAAAATGACTTTCCCCAGAGACTGCTGGGCCAAAGTCCTCCAAGCATTTACCTTTCATCACATATATGAAACTTGAAAAGAAACAAAATACTCTCACAAACATCGGAGCGGCATTTGACCCATGCCCTGACCTTCATTCAACAAATAATTTCACGAGCATCTATTACGCACCAGACTGTCTTCTAGGTGCTGAGGATATAACAGTATTAAAAGAACCAATAAGGTCCCTACCCCCATGGAGCTGACATTCTAAAACAGAGAGAGACAAACGATAAACACGCAAAAGCAGAATTTCAAAATGCAATTGCTAGAGAGGAATGAAAACAGGCTGATGTGATAGACACTGGTGAAGAAGGACAACTTTGGGTTCATGGTCAGAGAAGGTCTGCCTTTGGAGGTGACGCTTGAATGACCCCAAGGGGCTGGCGATGCAAAGATCTGAATACAGAGTCTAGATGGGATTGTATTATTGTTTTATTATATATTATTAAAGTTGATATCGTTACAACCACGTTTCAGATGGAAAAACTGAAGCACGTTTTTAGGCACTCAACATGAAGGAATGCATGTATGAAGGAAGGAAGGAAGGAATACAGGAAGACACTGAGTTCTCCAAGGTCAGGAGACTAATGAGTGGAATCCAGCATGAGAGGGGCTAGTGCTGCCTGATATCTAGACATATTTCTATACGTGGATCCTCCAAGCAATTTTTAGAGACCAGACAAACACTAGCCTGAACAAACAAGTGAACTGAAGCAATATCGTGGCCTGATTGTGCCAAGATGCTTTCATGGGACATGGGCCATCAGGAAGGAGGAACCCTCCTGTTGTTACTGAAGCCTGACATCAGGGCCAGAATTAGGGCATAAGATTCAAGAGGGCACCAAGAAAACTCAATAATCATGATAAATAACTGTTTGGAAGATGGGGTCCTGATTAGTGGGTTGACCAGATGCCCCTTCAGGAGGTTCGCTTAACCAGATGGACCATGGAGCAACTGGCCTGAGAAAATTACAATAATATGTAGAGGGTAGTGTTCACTGGAAATGGGGCTAAGAGCCAGAGTCTGTCCATCCAGGTGGGACTCCCTGGGTCAATGGGTCCCAAGGTGGTGGGAAGCCAGGTCCAGGCCTGCCCAAAAGGATTTGAACCAGGCTCTAAGATTATTCACTCTTTAGCAGTGTATTGAGATGCATCGGACACTGTCAGTGAGTAGTTCATTTCTAGATACCAGGTAGACACATAAAGGCATAATGCATTCATAGGAAGAATTAACGCCTTGCCCGCTGAAGACGTCAATTATTTAGTCGCTGCCTGGTTCTCCTAATCCACTTCATGAATTAGGATAATATCAACACTGGTTAGAAATGCCAGCACTTTTCATCATTAGACCTTGCTGAAAATAATAGGTGAATTACGATCTTAAATTGCATATTATTTTTCAGGCAATTTCTAATCACTGGGAGAGCGGTAAGAAAAGTGAATACCTCGGAGATACTGCGGGTTTGGTTCCAGCCCACAATAAATTGAGTCACATGAATTTGTTGGTTTCCCAGTGCATCTAAAAGTTATGTTTACACTATACCGTAGTGTATTAAGTGTGCAATAGCATTATGTCTAAAAAAAATGTATATACCTCAATTTAAAAACACTTTATTGCAAAAATAAATGCTAACCATCATCTGAGGCTTCAGCAAGATGGGGGGAGGTCTCGCCTTGGCGTTGATGGCTGCTAAATGATCAGAGTGGTGGTTACTGAGGGCTGGAGGGGCTGTGGCAGTTTCTTAAAATAAGACAACAGTGAAGTTTGCCGCATTGATTCACTCTTCCTTGCACTAATGATTTCACTGTAGCATGCAGTGCTGTGTGATGGCATTTCACCCACAGAACTTCTTTCAGAATTGGAGTCAGTCCTCTCAAACTCTGCCACTGCTTTATCAACTAAGTTTACGTAATATTCTAAATCCTTTGTTGTCATTTCAACCATCTTCACAGCATCTTCATCAGGAGTAGATTCCACCTCAAGAAAGTCCCTTCTTCACTCATCCATAGGCAGCAGCTCCTCGTCTGTTAAAGTTTTATGATGAGATTGCAGTAATTCAGTCCCACCTTCATGCTCTACCTCTATTTCTAGGTCTCTTGCTATTTCCTGCGCGGCTACATCTGCAGTTCCTTCCTCCACTGAAGTCTTGAACCCCTCCAAGTCATCCACGAGAGCTGGAATCAACTTCTTCCAAACTCCTGTTGATATTTTGATCTCTTCCCATGAATCCCAAATGTTCTTAATGGCATCTAGAATGGCAAGTCCTTTCCAGAAGGTTTTCAATTGACTTTGCCCAGTTCCATCAGAGAAATCACTATCTGTGGCAGATATAGCCTTACAAAATGTATTTCTTAATGAATAAGACTTGAAAGTTGAAATCACTCCTTGATCCGTGGGCTGCAGAATGGACGTTGCGTTAGCAGGCGTGCAAACACACTAATCTCGTTGTACATCAGAGCTCCTGGGTGACCAGGTGCATCGTTACTGAGAAGTAATATTTTGAAAGGAATCTTTTTTTTTCTGAGCAGTAGTTCTCAACGGTGGATTTAAAATACTCAGTATATCACGTTGTAAGATGAGCTGCTTTGTTTTTCCATTTGTAGAGCACAGGCAGAGTAGATGGAACATAATTCTTCAGGGCCCTAGGATTTCCAGGATGGGAAACGAGCATTAGCTTCAACTTCAGGTCACCAGTTGCAACAGTCCCTCACGAGACAGTCAGCCTGTCTTTGAGGCTTTGAATCCAGGCATTGATTTCTCTTCTCCAGCTATGAAAGTCTCAGATGGCATCTTCTCCCAAGAGTAGGCTGTTTCGTCTACATTGCTGTTTAGCGTAGCCACCTTCATGAACTGTCTTAGTGAGATCTTCTGGATAACTTGCTGCAGTTTCTACATCAGCAATTGCTGCTTCCCCTTGGACTTTTATGTTATGCAGACATGGCTTCGTCCTTTAAACCTCATGAACTAACCTCCGCTAGCTTCAAAATTTCCTCTGCAGCTTCTCAGCTCTCTCAGCCTTCACAGAATGGAAGATGGGTAAGGTCTTGCTCTGGATTAGGGTTAGGCTTAGGGGAATGTCGTGGCTGGTTGGCTCTTCTGTTCAAACCACCATCACTTCTCCATATTAGCAATAAGGCTGTTTAGCGTTCTTCAGTGCATTCACAGAAGTAGCATTTTTAATTTCCTTCCAGAACTTTTCCTTTGCATTCATAACGTGGCTGTTTGGCGCAAGAGGCCTAGCGTTCAGCCCGTCTCAGCTTTCGACCTGCCTTCCTCACTAAGCTTCATCATTTCCAGCTTTTGATTTAAAGTGAGAGACCTGAGACTCTTCCTTTCCCCTGAACACATAAGAGGCCACTGTAGGGCTATTAACTGGCCTGATTTCAATATTGCTGTGTCTCGGGAAATAGAGAGGGCCGAGGAGGGGGAGAGAAATGAGGTAACGGCCAGTTGGTGGAGGAGTCAGAACACACACACCATTTATCAGCCAAGTTCAAGGTCTTATATGGGCGCAGTTTGTGGCGCCCCAAAACAATTACAATCATAGCATCTCTGATCACTGATCAGATCACCATAACATAACAATAACGAAACAGTCTGAAATGTTGCGAGAGTTAGCAAAATGTGACACAGAGACACGAAGTGAGCAAACGCTGTTAGAAAAATGGCGCCATAGATTTGCCTGATGCAACGTCGCCACAAACCTTCAATTTGTAAAAAACAGACCACGCTGTACATGCAAAGCGAAGCGCAATGAAACGAGGTGTGCCTGTGGAGCATGAAACTGACAGAGATGATACAGGGCGAGTCCAAGCCTGAATTTCACTTGGTGGACGCAGACAGGGAAGCAAGAGGCCAGGAGAGACGGGAGGTTTAACACATAATAAATAGTGAGGTGCTTAGGACACCAGCTAAACCTCAGTAAGGACACAAAAATCAGACCCAGGACAATAAGTAAACAGCGTTGACTCAAGCGAGCCTGAAAGAACGGCGGGATACAGCTGGAAACGCCTGGGGACTTCCCTGGTGGTCCAGTGGTTAGGACTCCGTGCTTCCACTGCAGGGGGCACGGGTTCAATCCCTGGTTGGGGAACTAGGATCCTTCATGCCGTGCAGCGCGCCCAAAAAAAAAAAAAAAAAAAAAAAAAAAAGAAATGCCTGGCACAGAATTCTCTGGATTTTAGAGCTGGATGACACTTCAAGGGACCCGCCTATGTGGCTGAGAATTTGCTCTTTCCTTTGTGAGCGGCTCATCCTATAAATTTTGCAGATCTGTCTCCTTTGCTTTAATCAGTTTTCCAATACCACCACTTCCCCATGTCCCCATTCTCAGAAGGCTTTCCCTGTGCCCCTCCCACAAGCAGCCTCCCCCCTCCATTCCCAACTGTCTCAATGACATTTTTATTTGTGTCATAGAATGATCTCATTTATTCACGTATGTGCTTATTGTCTGTCTTTCCCACTGGAATATAAACTCCTGGTGACTAGGAATCTTGTCTACGTCTCTCGTCATATTCCTAGTACTATACCTACAACAGTGCCTAGCTCAGTAGCCACTCAGCTAATATGTGAATAGAAGAATGAACCCACTTGTTTTACATATTAGGAAACTGAGATTCACAAACGTTAAAGAATTTGCCCAAGGCAAATTATTGTGTGGACTGAGGGACACCAGGCACCTTTGGTCTGCACGGTAATAGCTGTGTGCAAGTTACTCAGTTGCCCTGCGCAGCTACCTAGTGACAGGGCTGGGACTCAGACCCAGGACCCTTGATTGTCCGTGGGGTCAATCGTTAGCACCCCTGAAAAGAGCCCTGACACTTGGGATTCTTAATGCTGGGATTAAAACAAACACTGATGGTGTGGAGACATACGAAGATGGTATATTTTTACACAGTCAAGTCTTGAAACTCAGGAAGAGATAAACACTCAGGCTTTCTCAAAACACAATGATTTCACCTCCAAAAGACAGTCTGGAAACCTTCCTCTTTCATAAACGACACGGGCACATTAGAAAATCATTTCAAACCAAAGGGCACGGCGGAGTCTTGCCAATAAAAGTAAGCAAAGTCTCATTAATAACAGACAGTGACACAGAAAACATCACCATTCTTTTTCCCAGCAAAACTACTATAATTAAGCCACAGCATTGTCTGTGTTATTTAGCAAAATAAATAATTACCCTATGCCCCTGGGGCTGATCGCTAAGCTCAGTCTTCGGCTAACAGTCCCGCAGTCTGGTCTGGAAATCAATTCCAGAACCCAGGCGCAGGGCAACTAAGTAAGTTGCACACAGCAATTACCGTGCAGACCAAAGGTGCCCGGTGTCCCTCGGTCCACACTCTGCAGTGATGGCTGGTGTCTGCTGAGACTGGCTTTAATTCTGCAGATCATGGTCACTTTCTGCCCATCCCCTGATCCAAAAGCGGAAGAGGGAGGGAACCCGGCCCCAAGCAGACATCTGACATTCTAGACTGAATCAGAGAACAGCCCACAGAGTCCAAAGGTTCACCTCTCACCTCACAGCTGCCCAGGGCTGACTGACGTCCTCTCCCAGCAGAGGTGACCTCTGGCAGAGAAGAAATTCACTGGCTTCATGTTATGTTAATATTTTTTCCCCATTAGCATCGGGTCAACCTTTCAAATGGACAGATATTGAGTGACTTTCCGGGACCACACAGGAGAGGAAGAAATCACCCTCCATTTACCATCCTTCTAATTCTTTCCCTCCCAGCAGAGAGAAGCTCGAGGTGAGCTGTGGCTCCAGGGCTTCCTTTCAAACCAGAGCGGGTTGAGATGGCGAGGACCCTGCTGTAAAGTGGCTGGATAATTCACTTGCTCATTTCCTTCAAGTGCACACTCATGGGTTTCCAAGGACAGTCAGTGTAGGCAATCACAATCGTAGATAGAGAAAATGCAAGAGAAATAACATTGATTTTATACATCAAAAACGTGAGACGTCATCAGCACAAAGAGGGGGAAATCTATGAACAACTAACAGAGTGTTTATCTTAGAAAAGGGAGAAGAAATGTGATCCTGAAATGCACGTGACCCTCTGAGCCCAGCCCATCAACATCCGATCTATTGTGGCGATATTTTATCCCCAAGGATGTAGCCCCGCGACCACTCCAGTCTCCAGGGAGGGTCGGCTAACAGCACGATGAAAATCGCACTTTAAAAATATCCTGCCACTAATGAAAACCCATTGGCTCACAAGTAAGATTTGAATTAAGTAGTCTGGGCCAGGAGAGGATTGGAAATGTTATCAGATGGAAGCTTTAGCTCAGAAGGAGATGTCCAATGCTTTTAGTGTACTTAATATTGGGGAGATCAATTCTTTTTTTTTTTTTGCGGTACGCGGGCCTCTCACTGTTGTGTCCTCTCCCGTTGCGGAGCACAGGCTCCGGACACGCAGGCTCAGCGGCCATGGCTCACGGGCCCAGCCGCTCTGCGGCATGTGGGATCTTCCCGGACCGGGGCACGAACCCGTGTCCCCTGCATCGGCAGGCGGACTCTCAACCACTGCGCCACCGGGGAAGCCCTGGGGAGATCAGTTCTGACCCTGCAAACTTTAAGTTGGAATCACTGGATTATGAGCATTTCAAGACTAAGGCTGAACGTTCCAGCATCCTGGGGACCCGTTAGCTTTCTAGCGGGAAACTTCATTCTTGGGGCCAAATGTCATCCCTAAGCTTGGCTAGTCAGCTTTTCACATGGGCTGTGGCTGCTGGGCACGAGGCTTTGTGGATGGTTCAAAAAGACCAAAAAGACCAACATAATTATATAGACCCAAAGTTCACCGGCTGCTGATAGGGGATCAACCAATTTTACCTCCAGAAAAAGGACAGCCAAGTTTGTAAGGTGGTAACAATCATCCTCAGAAAATTCAAAGCAGCTTTTTTTTTATTAAGAAGTCTTTATAGGGGCTTCCCTGGTGGCGCAGTGGTTGAGAGTCCGCCTGCCGATGCAGGGGACGCGGGTTCGTGCCCGGGTCTGGGAAGATCCCACGTGCCGCGGAGCGGAGGCCCGTGAGCCATGGCCGCTGAGCCTGTGCGTCCGGAGCCTGTGCTCCGCAACGGGAGAGGCCACAACAGTGAGAGGCCCGAGTACCACACAAAAAAAAAAAGTCTTTATAGAAGTTTAACCCATGCCGCTAGATATGTCAGTATCCATTCTGGGTTTAACAAGCATGTGGAAACAACACCCATCCCCCAACCCGCCCACCATTTCACTTAGGTGACACCAACTTACCGTTCAGGTCTCAGTGTGAGGTCCCCTCTTCAAGAAAGCCATCACCCCTCGACTCTACCAGACTTCCCTGTTTTACACTCTGAAGTTCCTAACGTTTCTCCTTTAACAGCACTTCTCATAATTATACTTAATTATCTGGGTAATTCTTGAGAATCCAGCTTCACTGCCAGGCTCATCAGAAGCTGTCCCTTTCTGCCTGTTCAGCACAGACAGACACGACCAAGCACATCACACAGCGAATAAAAACAAAAATAGTTATGTATTCGCTTACTTTAATAAAGAACTGGATTACTATCTACTTAGGGATAAAACTGGCTAAGAGTCCTGGCTTACAAATTCTGAATTTTCTGATTTTGTTGGAGATCCAAGTGTAGCAGACGTATATGATTTGAGCCAACCTAGCGTCTATTTCCTGTTTTCTGATAACAGTAGAAAAACGCACGCCACACTTTTAGTCCTTGTGGCTCAGATGGCCCTAGGTTCATCTGAAATTCCAGGGGTCGTCATGGGACGCAGGCCAGGCCAATCAGTGTGCTCCATTTCATTGGTCACAGTGATTGGTTCAGAGATGGACACATGACTCAGGTTGGGCCAATGAAACACAAGTTGAGATTTCTGTTGCAACCACGGGGAAAGAGGAGTATCCATGGTGAAAAGACTGCACTGCTGAGAGGGTGAAAGCCTAGAGCTGCTCTGGGCCATCTTGTCACCCCAATGGAAATTAACAAAACCTAGAGAAATCCAGAAGACGGAGAAACAGACTCCTGCTGGTATTATTATAGCACCTAGATCCAGCTGTGCCTGACGTCAGGGGTCCCCTTGGATTTTCTTATTATATGAGCTAATTTGTTTCCTTTACAGATTAAGACATTACAGTTGGGTCTCTGTTGCTTGAGGAGAGCCTCCCGTAAAATGCCAATGAAGCTAGGGACCCTGAGACCAGTATATTTTCCAACAAACCACTTCATGCACAGAATCGGGGCAAAATGAATTCAAAATCCAGTTGAAGAGGGTTTCTCAGAAGATGTTGGAACTGGGATGGCCTTTGAATGGTAGATGGGTAGAAGGGTAGAAGGGTAGAAGAGGAGGACCTGCTGGAGACCTGAAGAATAGCACAGAGAAAAGACTGCTGCCATGTCCTGCCCGACATCTGCTGTACACAGGGCTGTGTTGCTCCAGGACCTTGCTTCAGACATGTAAGATCTCCCTATCCATTAAACCATTGATGTCTCTGTCACTAGAAAAAAAAAAGAAGAAGAAGAGCACAGAGGAAGGTAGTGGGATCAAAGCAAGAGGAAGGGGCAGGGGAGCAATTTTCCTGACTTGGTGAGACCAGTGGGGTAAAACAGATGTCAGGCACAGCCTGAAAGGAATGCCCTACTTGGATGGAAGATTTAGGCTGAGTTCTGAGGTTCTGGAGAGAAAAAAACATAAAGTCAAAAGAACCTTCAGCAGACAATGGAAGAGGGCCACTTACAAAGTTTATAAACTGGTCCAAAGATGTGCTGCCCTTCGTGGTGCTTTTAAAGTGTCATCATTTGGGGAATTCTCTGGCGGTCCAGTGGTTGGGACTCAGCACTTTCACTGCAGGGGGCCCAGGTTCGATCCCTGGTTGGGGATCTAAGATCCCACGAGCTATCCCATGATGTGGCTATAAAAAATAATAAAATTAAAATAGTAAAATAAAATAATGTCATCATTTGAAAACTGAGATGCTTCCCATCAAATCCAGAAGTGCATCTTCTTTTGAAACAGTCAACAGGAGATGCCCTACTTGAAGAAGTTTCCAGAACCTCCCAGCTTTGCTGTCTTGGGTGTAGTCAGCACCTCCCCCGGCGAACATTCTCATCTAACTTTGATATTATTTCTCAATAAGATCACCTTCTTGATGGCCTTTATCATTCAAATGATTAAGGAAGCCCTTTGCAATAAACAGACTCATAACTCAGATGGTTCCACTGGGGAGAGACCCACGCCCCTTCCCTTTGCTTCATTAATGAAAAACACAGGAGATGTGGGAAAATAGAAGACAAAGATAAGTTTCTGGGAGGAGCTGAATTTTAAAGAGCTTCTTAAGAACTTCCAAAATGAAAAGCTACAAGGATGATGGTCCATCATCTTCAGAAAGAGTAGAATTAAAAGATGACAAAGAAGGGCTGAGATTAGATTTCATGAACATTTTCCAGCTCCTCACCTATGAGGTCAGTAGCTAGTCCTCAAAAGAAGTGGTTTCCCTTCAAATCCAGTGTCAATAACATGCACTGACATCTGGGGTCTCAGATGGACTCAGTTTTATTTCACCACTTGACTCTGGGCTATGGCTTGAGAACAGAGAAATGGCCCCCGACTCAAAAAGAGAGAAACACTTAACGTGATACTCCCACGGTTCAGGAAGGAGATGGATCCAGCTGGAGTAGAGATGATGTGTTTGGTTCAATGAGAAAAATTAAGATGCGTTCTCAGTAGTTTTAGAAAGATGTGCCTTGGTCAGCAAGACCCTGGGACCAGCAGACGGGATAACAGCGGAGTTGGAGGCTGCCGAGAACTGAGACTCCCACGACCTCCAAGGTGACTTGAGCCAAGAACACAGTTGGTGTTTCCCGAGATGCAGAAGAGGGTCCCTGCATTGGAACTAAGAGGCAGTCTTCCCGGCAGCCTGTGTTAATCTGCATGGTCCCACCGAAAGTAGTAACCAGCCCAAGCCTGAGGAGACCTCGCTGTCTCCACGTAGGCAAAAGATTGATGGGTGTTCTGGAAGGGACTGTGCAATGGACAGATGCTGAGGTCCTGAGAAGATGCTGGGACCACACCCAGACTGAGCTGTAAGGCAACATACTTATGACATCAATCGCTGGTGGGACCTTTGAGTGTGCAGATAATGTAAACATGCATGACTCCATACCTGGCCTCGTCTGTACACGGGGGTGTTAGGGCGCAGAAAGAAGATAAGAACAGCCGGGTGAGCGATGATCCTCCCACTGGGTGGCTTTGTGAACAGGACACCACGCTCCTCTTTTTGTTGGTCCTTCCATTCCCAGCGTCCACATGGGTCATCGCAATGATGCTACTCAGTGCGACAGCAATTCAGGGCAGGACCTGCTTCCATCAGGGTTCCCAGGCCAGCCATCCTTAGAGGTGGGCACCCCCGACAGCTGACTCTTTGAACATACGTCTCACCTCCAGGGGCCGTGCTCCTGGCACAGTCCATGCCCCGATTTCCACCCAGCTGCTCCGAACATGACCGACCCCCAGCCCTGAAGAGTCTCCAGGAATTATGTAGCTCACAGCTCCCCAGTCCCTGCAAGGTCCCACCCAAACCAAGTGACCCTGGCTGGCTTCCTGGGGTCGCAGCCGCCTTTGTTTCCTTCCCTCGTAGATCACAGGTTTCATGTCTGAAAGCAGTCGTTTCATGTCTTCTGGCCAGGTTTCAGCTGTTTGCAGAGGGAGGGTAAGTACAGCCAGTGACGCCACCATGGTCACAGGCCATGAGCAACCCTTGAAAATAAATACACGTGAACCAGAGCTTTCCTCCAGGCCCACATTTCAACACCTCGGCCTCCTGCTCCGCTCCGGTCGGCCACATGGAATCTGTCCCGGCTCCTGCTGCTTCCAGCCAGACTCCGCCCTGGAATCTCTGCCCTCCTCCCTCCCGCTCGTCAATCTCACTGACGTTACATCACAGCAGGCCTCTGCCTCTCATTCTTCCGGCCCCACCAGCGGCATCGTCCTGAGACACACCCGTCACACCACAGCTGTGCTCATCCCCACCCAACCCCTGCTCACAGCGGCCTTGCTCTCCATTAGGAGGGCACTCAGGTCACCTCATCCCCACCTGCCTGTCTGGAGGCAGTCCCTGCTCCTGCCATTGCACGTGCCTGCCTGTGCACACCCGAGGGCCCCTGAACCAGGCTCACCTGGATGTGCGCATGCAAGGGCCTCTGATCCAGGCTCACCTGGACGTGCGCACCCAAGGGTCTCTGATCCAGGCTCACCTGGACACGCACACCCGAGGGCCACTGATCCAGGCTCACCTGGACGTGCGCATGCAAGGGCCTCTGATCCAGGCTCACCTGGACACGCACACCCGAGGGCCTCTGATCCAGGCTCACCTGGACACGCACACCCGAGGGCCACTGATCCAGGCTCACCCGGACACACACATCCGAGGGCCTCTGATCCAGGCTCACCCGGACGTGCGCACCCAAGGGTTTCTGATCCAGGCTCACCTGGACACGCACACCCGAGGGCCCCTGATCCAGGCTCACCTGGACACGCACACCCGCGGGCCTCTGATCCAGGCTCACCTGGACATGCACACCCGAGGGCCTCTGATCCAGGCTCACCTGGACACGCACACCCGAGGGCCCCTGATCCAGGCTCACCTGGACATGCACACCTGAGGGCCACTGATCCAGGCTCACCTGGACGTGCACACCTGAGGGCCACTGATCCAGGCTCACCTGGACGTGCACACCTGAGGGCCACTGATCCAGGCTCACCTGGACGTGCGCACCCAAGGGTTTCTGATCCAAGCTCACCTGGACACGCACACCCGAGGGCCCCTGATCCAGGCTCACCTGGACGTGCACACCTGAGGGCCACTGATCCAGGCTCACCTGGACATGCACACCTGAGGGCCACTGATCCAGGCTCACCTGGACGTGCACACCCGAGGGCCCCTGATCCAGGCTCACCTGGACACGCACACCCGAGGGCCCCTGATCCAGGCTCACCTGAATGTGCGCATGCAAGGGCCTCTGATCCAGGCTCACCTGGACACGCATACCCAAGGGCCTCTGATCCAGGCTCACCTGGACGTGCGCACCCAAGGGTCTCTGATCCAGGCTCACCTGGACGTGTGCACCCGAGGGCCTCTGATCCAGGCTCACCTGGACGTGCGCACCCGAGGGCCTCTGATGCAGGCTCACCTGGACACGCACACCCGAGGGCCTCTGCCCAGGCTCACCTGGACGTGCACACCCGAGGGCCTCTGATCCAGGCTCACCTGGACATGCACACCCGAGGGCCACTGATCCAGCTCACCTGGACACGCACACCCGAGGGCCCCTGATCCAGGCTCACCTGAATGTGCACACCCGAGGGCCTCTGATCCAGGCTCACCTGGACACGCACACCCGAGGGCCTCTGATCCAGGCTCACCTGGACACGCACACTCGAGGGCCTCTGCCCAGGCTCACCTGGATGTGCACACCCGAGGGCCTCTGATCCAGGCTCACCTGGACATGCATACCCGAGGGCCTCGGCCCAACCTCTCCCTTTGCCCCAGGATGCTCCTCCTCTAGGCTTGCCCTAGGAGAGCCCCTGGCAGCTCCACCATCACCTGTAAGATCCTCTCCCCAGTCAAACTGACTGTCCCCACCTCTCTCTAACCCTCCTCTGGCGTACGTCACCAGCTGCAGGACGCCTGGTGGGCTGTGTGCGCCTGCCTGTCCTCTCAGGATTGCGAACACTTGGAGAGCAGGAACCGCCTGTTTCAGATCCCCGGAGCCCTGCCAGGATCCCGCACACACTAAATGCTCACATTCTGGCCGAACTGGATCAGGCCCCCGTGAGCAGCAGAAGCAGGCTCTGATACGGACATCAGGGAACCCCAGAAAGCAGGCCCCAACTCCAGCTCAGAGCACGGGGCACTGATCCATCTTCCACCCCACACAGGACCCAAAGTGGTAGCATTACATCAGCAAACCAAGTCTGAAAGCAAATGTTCAAGCCAAGCAAAATCAGAAGGAAAAAGACAGTCTTGAGGGAGAGACGGGTGAACCCCCGCGAAGAACATGACGAGAGGGTGGGAGCAAAGGACACAGTTCCTGGCAGCTCCCCCGCCTCTCAGCCTCTCGCCACTGTGTACACGCAGCTTTATTATCAAGCGAGAGAATAAAAAGTCCCCTCCGAGTCACAAAACGGGCATGAACTTCAGAAGGGCAGCCTGCACAAGGGCACGTCCCAGCCCAAACCCGCCAGCCGGTGTAGGGGAGGGAGCACCGTGGGCCGAGGATGTGTCTCCGAGATGAGAAAAAGAGGCGATCGTAAAGGAAGTGGAGTAGGGTGCGCTTTGGAAAGAGGTTCTCCAGCCAACAGAGCAGAGGTTTTAAGTGGGAATTCGAAATTCCGTGGATTCTGCTACCGAAATTATAAGTAAAATTCCAGAAGTTCAGGCGCAGGATTTGAGGGTCCACAGGAATTTCCGAAGCGACAGCCTCCGAGGACACAGAGATGAATAAGGCAGCGTTCCCTCCTTGGAGGAGCACAGAGAGATTGTATGGGGGAGATGCGAAAATAAACACAAGAGGACGCAGCGTGACGGATGGCGTGGCTGAAACAGACACGAGACCCAGGAGAGGCTCACAGGAGAGCGCAGTAGCAAGGTAGACTGGAAAACAAATAAAAATCTTTACCTTGGGACTTCCCTCGTGGTCCAGTGGGTAAGACTCCACGCTCCCAATGCAGGGGACCCAGGTTCGATCTCTAGTCAGGGAACTAGATCCCGCATGCGTGCCACAACTAAGATCCGCCGGCATGCCACAAGGAAGATCCCCCGTGCAGCAACTAAGACCCGGTACAGCCTTAATAAATAAATATGTATTTTTTTAATGTGCATGCAAGAACTTAAAAAAAAAAATCTCTACCCCCATCATCCCCACAGGCCTGTCAGGACCCCCGCTCTCAGATCCTTTTCATAAGGCCACCTCTTTTTTTTTTTTTGCTGTACGCGGGCCTCTCACTGCTGTGGCCCCTCCCGTTGTGGAGCACAGGCTCCGGACGCGCAGGCTCAGCAGCCATGGCTCACGGGCCCAGCCGCTCTGCGGCATGTGGGATCTTCTCGGACCGGGGCACGAACCCACGTCCCCTGCATCGGCAGGCGGACTCTCGACCACTGCGCCACCAGGGAAGCCCAGGACTCCTTTTTTGACTGTTCCCTGGGAACAGTTTTAGAAGCATCAGAACAGTTGGGAGCACACAGCTGGCGATCAATAAATGCAGATTTAACTGACACGGTCTGGGGATTCACCCTGACCATCTTCCCAGGAAAGCTGCCTCACTTTTATAAACCAGAAATTGACCTCATTTCACCTTCTATCAGTCTAGGTACGCAGAGGCCACAAACCACCCCAGAACTGAGAGTGGCTGAAAAAATTAGTTTATTGCTCATGTGACAGGCCTGGCAGGGACCGGCTGGGTGCGCTACTCTGCAGATCAGCAAACTGAGGCCCACGG
The DNA here is from genome assembly GCF_951394435.1 of Stenella coeruleoalba. Taxonomy (NCBI): domain Eukaryota; kingdom Metazoa; phylum Chordata; class Mammalia; order Artiodactyla; family Delphinidae; genus Stenella; species Stenella coeruleoalba. The sequence continues at coordinate 84,864,030 of NC_137160.1, read as the reverse complement.
GCCAAATTCGGCCAGCCTCCGGCTTTCGTAAACTGAAGGGCTATCAGAACATGGCGTACTCACTTGCTTACTGCTTTTCTGCACACTGTGCAAAGCGAAAAATATTTACTACCTAGCCCTTTATAGAAAAAGTGTGTTGATCCCTGGTCTATTGCCTGTCATTTGACTCCAGAACCAATCCCCTGGGAAAGAGTTCCGGAAAGTTCCACAGCAGTAAATAAATGCTCCGGCATGAAATTACATGTGAATTACACACGCCGCCACTCACAACTCATTGGCCAGAAATGGTCATGTGGCTCTACCTGACCACAGGGGCTGGAGGTGCGATCATATTTCTGATGAACTACAGGAGTGACCACACACACCTTCAGATTCCTTTCTTTAAAATAAAGAATTCCGCAAACCCCCGAAAACGATCTATCCCAGGCAAAAACCACATATGGAAGCCATCTGGTCCGCTGGCCTTTTCAGGAAACTCAGAAAATAAAGTCAAGAAAGAATAAGGACACCGTTTCAAAAACACACACACACACCAACACACATATTCTTTCTTTGATTAGTATTTTTTTTCCCAGCTTCTCCCTTCTTTATTGCCAGAGGTCAACAAATCTGCCTTTTGCATTTTAAGGATTTACGATAGCGTGTATTACTATTAGTAGTAACAGTAATAGCTAACATTATTCATCGAGAATATATAACGTGCCAGACCCTTTCACATGCACTCTCTCATTAAATTCTTACAAAATCCTGTATAAAAAGTATTACTGTTACCTTAATTTTACTGATGTAAACACTGGAGCTTAAGGAGATTGATTTGCTCAATGTCCGATAGCTATTATGTTTTGTTTCGTTTTGCTTTGTTTATTAATTTTATTGGAGTATAGTTGCTTTACAATGCTACGTAAGTTTCTGCTGTGGAGCAGAGTGAATCAGCTATACGTATACATATATCCCCTCTTTTTTAGATTTCCTTCCCATTAGGTCACCACAGAACACCTAGTAGAGTTCCCTGTGCTACACAGCAGGTTCTCATTAGTTATCTATTTTATTCATAGTAGTGTCTCTATGTCAATCCCAACCTCCCAATTCATCCCACCCCCAGTGTTTTTCTTTCTTATTCAAACCTCCTGGCACCCCCATATCCTTGCAAATCTCTCTCAAGCCCTTTCGGAGAGTCTTCTGTGCCTTCCTGAACTGGGCACCATTTCAAATCTGATTTACTTTAGTCGCTACGTGCAAGCTGTGATTCCCACAGATGTCCCGAAGTGCCAGGCTTTATCCTTGAGAGCATTCTGTTCCTGTCTCTCCACCAAGGCCTCCGTTCCCAAGACAGCGCTGACCACCAGTGTTCAGGGCTCTCAAGTTTCCTCTCCTTTTCTCTCTCCCAGCCGGGTCTTTATTCTCTCTCCCTCCATCCCTCCAATTTCCTTCTACCCCATTGTCCCCACTCCTGAAATGTGCACTCGCCTCCACAGCGCTCCAGACTCTCCCCGACCCCGACCCCCCAATTAGGAATCAGTCCAGAATTCCCTTGAATCACCAATGGCTGTTTGTCGCGGTCTCTTCAACTCAAACTGCTTATTTCTTCTTTTAATACATAGAGCACCTTCTGTTCAGACTGCTGGAGGGCCTTGGATGGTGAGGTGTCTTTTCAGTTTTTAATGAGTCCAATTCAGCGTAGACTCATTTTTAAGACCCACGTTGAAAGTTCTCTTATTAGCTTCACAGAGCGGGGAGGAAAAGTACCAGCGCATGGCATTTAAAATTTCACTTCTTAACCTAGGGATATTTCAGTCTCCATTGTCATTGAAAATAAGCATCAAAGAAGACGCCAGATCCACTTAACGAGAAAAACAGCAAAGGAAATAGGAAAGTGTTCAAACGCAGAGTCAACACACTGAGAAGTTTAACAAGATCCCACAGAATGGAATGGATTCTGTCTCCTTACCACTATATTTGTAAATGTTTTCCTAAGAGATAAATATGCTGATTTCTGGATGACAGAAATGTTTTCTCTTTTATGCCTTCGGCAAGATGTTTACCGTGTCAGCTCTATCTTTGCAAAATGCCTATATGAACGATCTTAAATTCATGAAGAGGCCAAGCTATCTGCTGGCATTTGGCTTCAAAACAGAGGGATTCCTCACCCGATCACCTTCACATCCCGTGGGGCGCTGGGAATGACCAGGAACATCACACGCATGCGTGCGCGCGCGTGCACACGCACACACACACACACACACACACACACACACACACACACTTCTGTTTTATGCAGACATCTCCTTCTGCCATTTTTCTGAACAACTGCTGCCTTGAATAGGCTCATGGTGGAAAACTGAGCCAGGAAGAAGAGGGGCAGTGAATTCAACGCCAGGATCCTATCGGACACCTATTGTTTGATTTCAGAAGCCACATCAGAGTTAGACCGCAGTGCTTCTTAACTGTAAACTTGTCATCATCATAACTGTGCTGCCTGTTTCTGAAAATGCAAATTTGGCATTCTCCCCAGGGCACAGTCAGCCTAGGTGGGTCCAAGCCAGAACCCAGAAATCTCTGTTCAAACAAGCCCTACTTGAAAGCTCCATTCAGCTCTCCAGAGCCATGTGCAGAAGCGAAACAATAGTAAATTCAGCAAGGACAAGAGATGTCTTCTGTCAGGCCTGGCCCTGTTCCGAGGGTAGGGGATTAGGACAAGCTGCCCAAACAGTAATTAACAAGACAGGGACAACCCCAAAGGGCAGTGTGATTGGCCAAGGCAAGCGGGGTCTGCACATACCAGGCTGAGAATTCCTGCATTGTCCGGGGTTTGGTGACGGTCACCTGCCCCCATCAACTGGCAGAGTTTAAGAAGCTAATGTGCATTTGGAATCTCCAAGAGTAGAATACGAATAGAGAATACAGTATGAGGCATTTTCCAAACGTATTTTCCCAACGTATTCCAAATGTTTCATGGAAGGTCTCTAAGCAGACTAATCTACTGTATGTGACCTTTGGGAAAGAACTACGCTAGAGAAGGTTTTCAATGTTTGTTTTAGCTTTATTTTATTTTATCTGATTGCCCCTGGTTTTCAATGTATAATTTATTTTCAGGCCAAAGGCCTTAAGCAACACTGATACAAGTCTTTTAAAAGAATCAGCTTCATCATGCTAGTATTGTATTGTATATATTATATATAACATCCATAAGATGTTACGGAAAAACCTGAATGGACTTTATGGCCAACCTAGCAAAAATAGGAGAGCTGGAAAAGAATTTCGAGATTGCAGACTTAACACTCTCATTTTAAGGTAGAGAAAATTGAGGCCCCAAGAGAGAAAATACTGGTGCATATGGACAGACACACAGCAAGCCGGGTGCATATGGACAGACACACAGCAAGCCGGGTGGTGGTCAAGATTCCGGCCTGTTTTCCCCTGGAGCTCGACCCAGGGCTCTGTCATCATTTTATGCTATGGCTTCTTGTCATCATTAGAGGAAAAATAAACTAGAAAAGATGTGATGGGAAAAGCAACTCCTTTTGCAGCCTACAAAAAGGTCACCACATGCTCTCATTTAAAATTCATACCACAAAATCTGAAAGCGAAATACAGGCAGCAAAAGCTCACAATATGTGAGTGAATAACAACAACAACATTTAATATTGGATTGTATATCTACACAAGTCACTGGGATGCAAAACAATAAGCAGGATTATTAGGAAAATTATAGGAGACAAGCTTTAAGATTTTAGTGTAAGAGATAAAATGCCAAGTCATAGAACATAAGATTGGTAATTCGACTCTCATAAAATTTTAAACACATGTAACAGAAGATTTCACAAAAAGTGAAGGGACAGGACGAAGTAAAGACAATATTGGATACATAAATAAAAAATTAATATCCAAAATACACAATGAGCACCTATAAATCAGTAAAGAAAAATCAACGCATAACCAAATGATATGAAAAGAGATTTCCCAGAAAAGGCAATGTAAATGGTCAATACATATATGAAAAGATGTTCGACTTCCCCAACAGTCGCTGAAATGAAATAAGGAGATACTGTCACTCATCAAACTGACATTACTTTAAAGATTGTATAACACCAAGCACCGAGGCAAGTGGAGGGAAATGAGAACTCTCAGACATTGCTGGGAGGGTGCCCACTAGCACAGCGATTTTGGAAACCAATTGGCTGCTTCAAAATATGCAAAACGTGCAAACCCTCTGACTTAGCACTTCCATTTCCTGGAACTTTTTCTAGAAAAGTGCTTAACACATGTTCGTAATGAGACATGTGCAAACATAATTAACCCACCATTACGGGAAACAGAGAAAATTTATAAACTAAACATCCACCAATACAGGACTGGTTAAATGACTGACGCTTTTGTAACAGTTAAAAGAATCAAGCCGAGGGCTTCCCTGGTGGCGCAGTGGCTGAGAGTCCGCCTGCCAATGCAGGGGACGTGGGTTCGTGCCCCGGTCCGGGAGGATCCCACATGCCGCGGAGCAGCTGGGCCCGTGAGCCATGGCCGCCGAGCCTGCGCTCTGGAGCACAGGCTCCTCAACGGGAGAGGCCACAACAGTGAGAGGCCCGTGTACTGCAAAAAAAAAAAAGAATCAAGCCGAAGATACAGGTACCCCATATTCACTGCAGCATTATATCCACAGTAGCCAAGAAACGGAGGCAACCTAAGTGCCCGTGGATGGATAAATGGATAAAGAAGATGTGGTTTATACATACAATGGAATATGATCCAGCCGTAAGAGGAGAAAACCCTGCCATTTGCAAGAACATGGATGGACCTTGAGTGAAATAAGTCAGACAGAGAAAGGCAAGTACTGTATGATCTCATATGTGGAATCTGAGAAACAAATAAACAAAAACAAGCTCATAGATACAGAGAAAAGATTAGCAGTTGTCAGAGGTGGGGGAGTAGGGTGGGCAAAATGGATGAAGGGGATCAAAAGGTACAAACTTCCAGTTATAAAATGAATAAGTCATAGGCATGTAATGTACAACACAGCGACTTTCGTTAATAATACTGAGTTGCATATTTGAAAGTTGCTAAGAAATTAGATCTTAAAAGTTCTCATCACGAGAAACAAAATTTTGTAACTGTTGGTGATGGATGTTAACTAGATTATTATGGTAATCATTTTGCAATATATACAAATATCAAATCATTAGGTGATACACTTGAAACTAATATAATGTTATATGTCAATTATATCTTAATTTTTAAAACAGAATCATGCCAGAAGACCCCTGCTTTCAGTAATGGTTGCCTGGATAATCCAAACCAGCTCTCCTCCTGAGGACACAATAAAAACTGCTCAAAATGTAAGGATGACTTAACGAAGGCATCAGAGAAACAAACAAAAAAGTGAAGAATTACTGCACCAGAATCCAGGAGACAGCGGAGGGCCAGGAATGAGCCTAGGACTGGAGGTGTCATTCCCTCTGTGGGCATTTGTCAGTATTGGAGGAGACGGCTGAGGGGCTGAGAGCTTCTGACAGCCTCACAGGGCTGGGGCAAATACTGGAGTCCAGAGCCCACAAAGGGGCAGAGGCCTAGGGAATCTACCCATGAAACTGCAATCTCAAAAAAACCTATATTGAAATTCAAAAGACTTACACTAGCAGAACAATTCTGAAACAGAGATGAAAGTTGAAGAGCTTACACTACCTAGTTTCAAAATAATCAAGATAATGTAGGCAAATAAACATATAGCTACAAGGAACAAAATGGGGAGTCCAGAAATAGACTTGCAAAGGTATAGAGTCAATTGATTTTCAACAAAAGTAGCAAGATACTTCCAATGGGGAAAGAATTGTTTTCAATAAATGTGCTGGAAAAAAAAAAAAAAGGTAGCAAAGAAAGGAGAAAGGGACAGAGGCAGAGAAGAAGGAAGGAGAGCCAGAGGGAGGGAGAAACAAGAGAGAGAAAAAAAGGAAAAAGAAAAGAAGAGAAGAACCTGGGCCTTTACCTCCTATACACAAAAATAAACTGTGATGAATTATAGACCTAAAACTATAGAACTCCTACCAGGAACTATAGTACAAAATCCTTATGACTTCAGGGTACAACTGATAGGACACAAAGAACACGAAACATAAAATTAAAAATTGGTAAATTTTGTCCTTCAAAAAGCATTGGTAAGGACTTCCCTGGTGGTCCAATGGCTAAGACTCCGTGCTCCCAATGCAGGGGACCCAGGTTCAATCCCTGGTCAGGGAACTAGATCCTACATGCTGCAACTAAGAGTCTGCATGCCACAACTAAAGATCCCGCATGCTGCACTGAAGATCCCGCATGCCACAACCAAGACCCGACGCAGCCAAATAAATAAATTTTTTTTTTAAGAAAGAAAGAAAATAAATGCTTTGCAATGGCTAGAAGACTTTAAAAAAAAAACGAAAAACAAAAGGAATTGGTAAGAAAATAAAAAGAGAAGCCACAGACCAGAAGAAAATTTTGCTGATTATATCTACTAAAACACTAGTATCCAGAATATAAAAACTGCTCTTACAACTTAATAATTAGAAAACAGTCAACCTGATTTTTTTTTAATGGACAAAGGATTTCAACAGACATTTCAACAAAGAAGATACATGAATGCCAAATAAGCACAGGGAAAGGTGCTCAAAATATTTAGTTATTAGGGCAAAATGTAAATAAAATCACGAGATACCCTTATATACTCACTAGAATGGCTAAAATTAAAGACTGACAGTGTCAAAAGTTGACAAGGAGTAGGAGCAACTGAAACTCTCCTACACTTCTGTTGGAAGTATAAAATGACACAGTCACTCAGAAAAACAATTTGGCAGTTATGAAATTAAACATACACCTTCCATATGATCCAATGACCCTGACTATTTAACCATGGGAACGGTGAACATTTTTCCACACAAAGATTTGTACATGAATGCTTATGGCAGCTCTATTCATAATAACGTGAAACTGGAAACAACCTAAATGTCCATGAATGGGCAAATAGATAACAAATTGTATCTATACCAGGGAGGGGTGAAGGAATGGAGTACTAATACACACAACATCATGGATACATCTCAAAAGATTATGCTGAGCAAGAGATGCCAGACACATCTTTCCCTCTATATTAAACTGTAGAAAAGGCCAATCTAAGCTACAGAGATGGAAAGCAGGTCAGTGGCTGCCTGGGAACAGGAGTGGGGGAGGTTGGAATGACACAGGGAAACCTTTCATTGTCATCGCAATATTATACATCTTGCTAGTGGTACTTATTAGTTGGGTGAATAAATTTGTCAAAACTCAACAAAATGTACATTTAAAGTGGGTGTGTTTTATTGTATCCGAATTGTACCTCAAGAATTTTTTTTTTTGCAGTACGTGGGCCTCTCACTGTTGTGGCCTCTCCCGTTGCGGAGCACAGGCTCCGGACACGCAGGCTCAGCAGCCATGGCTCACGGGCCCAGCCGCTCCGCGGCATGTGGGATCTTCCCGGACCGGGGCACGAACCCGTGTCCCCTGCGTCGGCAGGCAGACTCTCAACCACTGCGCCACCAGGGAAGCCCAAGAATTTTTTATTTTTTAAAAAGCAGCCACAGAAAAAAGAAAGATTGCCTTGAAAGTAAAAATAGACTGACGGTAACTTCTCAACACAAACAATGTAAACCAGAAGACGGTATCATGCTATATTCAAAGTGCTGACAGAAAATAACTGCTAACTTAGATTTCTACTACCAAGCAAATCATTCTTCCAGAATAAAAATGAAATAAAGGCATTTGCATTCCAACAAAAACAGGTAACATTTATCTATAGCAAACATTACTAAGTAAAATACTAACAGGGCTTCCCTGGTGGCGCAGCGGTTGAGAGTCCGCCTGCCGATGCAGCGGACATGGGTTCGTGCCCCGGTCCAGGAAGATCCCACATGCCGCGGAGCGGCTGGGCCCGTGAGCCATGGCCGCTGAGCCTGCGCGTCCGGAGCCTGTGCTCCGCAACGGGAGAGGCCGCAACAGTGAGAGGCCCACATACCGCAAAAAATAATAATAATAAAATAAAATAAAACAAAATACTAACAAAGGCAGAATAAAAGTTATCCTGAAGTGTTTCAACTGATTAGATCAGGCCCACCAGATTATCCAGGATCATCTCCTTTATTTAAAGTCATCTGATGATGAACACCAAGCACATCTACAATATACCTCACAGAAATACCTAGATTAGCGCTTGATTGAACAACCAGGGACTATAGTCTAGTCCCAAGTTAACACATAAAACTGACCATCACAAGTATTAGCTAATACTTTCAGAGAAGCAGTCTTCCAAAGCCTTGAATAAGCCTTTAAAATATCAATATCCAGTACCATCACTTCTGCAAATGGACCTAAGAAAATAAGCTAAAGGACAAAGCTTCAAGAATTATTAAGATCAGAAAAATATTTAGAAACAACCTAACTGGCCCCATTCAAGAAATTAAGCAAACTACGTAACATTCATCTGAAGAAACAGCGCAGAGCTAGTGAAAGGTTTACAGAATATTTACAACTATATTCGTAAATGCCTGTGATGAAATTTAAGCCAAGAAAAGCAGGAGAGAAAATCGTTTATACAGAATGTAATAAATTCGGAGAATAAGAGCATTAGGTGGAACTAGAAAAATATGGTAACAGTGATTCTTTGTGCTTCTGTGTTTCAATTTTCTGACAATGACCTTGCATTACTTTTCACACTACACGGAGTGAAATAAAGAAGAATGTTCCATGCAAACTAAGGAAGCTTGTATAAAAGCGAGATGTCATTCCACTAATTAGGAGTGTTTTGTCCTATTAGAGACCCCAAGTCTTTTGTATGCAAATGAGGTCAATGAATGACCTATTCTCATCTTTAAGAGAAAAAAGAGAAAAGATTGAAAGTGAAAAAATGACACTTCCCTCCACCCAGCAGAGACCCCAAATAGATAGGACATTTCCCTGCCACAGTTACCTTCCCAAGTTACTGTGAAGGTAACTTGAATAAATTACTGGAAAAAAAATACACTTTCACCAGCCTTGCCCTTCCCAATTCAGCTCAATTTCACGGTGCAGGACTGCCTTCTATTTTATTGTCACTAAGGCACCAGAGAAAACAAATAGAATAAAGACTACCATCGCTAGCAGACGTTTTGAAAAAACTGGGTTTTTTTCTTACAGTTCCAATGGGTTATTTAGTTTCAATGGCATCTGTTGACAATGCGAAATGTAACCACCATAGCTATAAATCTGCTTTGGTTGTAAATGTTTAATTATAATGTTTCCATTTCAATTTAAGATAAATTTGCTTTCTATCTTAAGAAAACTGTTCCCAAGGAAACGGAGTGGGAAAGTATCCACAGCAGTGATTGTTACCCAGCCCCCCAGAACTCTCCAAAAGCAGGAGTCCAGTCAATCCTTCCCCCAGGGATCCCAGAACTGCCACTTAGGAGTCTTTACGGGACCGACAGGTAATCACAGAGAGGAGACAAAATCAGTTTCCCCACCAGGTCCTCAGGGAGTTCTCGCGCTCCACTGAAGTTCACAGAGAAAGAGGTCGTCCTACGCTCTCTCCCTGCACCAAATAAAGCAAGTTTCCAGCCGTGGACACTCATAAACGTTTCTCCCACAGACCTCAACATTACAGGCAGCCCTCCACCCACCAGCTGGACCTGGTGGATTTCTCTAGAACAACAAGGGACAATATCCACTGCAGCCTGGGTCTCCTGCTACAGATCAGGAAAAGGGAAACCAACAGAAGCCCATTCTCTCCCTTGGAGAAAAAAAAAAAGACAGAAGTGCCTTGAGCCGCATCACACACAAATGCCGCTCAGAGACTCCTGGTCCTGATTGTAATTATAAGATAAAATCTGAATGTACTCCCCACCCCCCAGCATAAGGAGAAACTGGACAGCCACACCCATCCCTTGGGCTACTTCGCACAACTCAGAGGGATCGCTCAGTGTTTGAGAGTTGGCAATTGGAGAGCAGGGGCCAACTCTGACCCCCAGATCATCTTCGTTGGCCCACTCAGCATGTGTCAAAATAGTGTCTAGAGATTTCATAGAAAGGTATGTATTTTTGTGTCCAAAACTTAACCCTACTTGCAGGATAGACTGTGATTTTATGCATGATGATCAAAAGTTGGCACAGAGAAAAACCCCTCCCATGGTCTCGGCTTACATGGGGTGGTGTGCCTTATTGAGCCTTTGTTCCTTGCTCCTAACTAGAGCTTCTTCTTTCATCTTTTTAAGGAGATCACTTACGGAGGGCTTACTCTGCTCTAGACACTGTACTAAAAACTTAGGGGACTTCCCTGGCAGTCCAGTGGTAAAGGATCTGCCTTACAATGCAGGGGATGCAAGTTCGATCCCTGGTTGGGGAACTAAGGTCCCACGTGCTGCGGGGCAACTAAGCCCATGTGCCACAACTACTGAGCTCACGCGCTTCAACTAGAACCCACATACCACAAACTACAGAGCCCACGCGCTCTGGAACCCACGTGCCACAACTAGAGAGTGAAAAACCCACACACCACAACTAGAGAGAAGCTAGTGCACTGCATGAAAGAGCCTGCACGCACGCTGTAACGAATGATCCCGCATGCCACAACTAAGACCCAATACAGCCAAAAATAAATGAAATAAATAAATAAATAATAAATAAATCTTTAAAAAAAAAACCTTCAGATAATTATCGCATTTAGCCCCACAGCAAACCTCACAGTAAGTATTATTCTCTTCCTCATGTCACAGATGAGAAACTGAGGAACAGAGAGACTGAGTCACCTGTCTGAGGTCACACAGCTAGGAAATGACAGGGCTAAGATTTGAACCCAGATCTGATTCTACAGACTGTAATTTTCAATGACTAGAGTATCTACCTCCCAGTAGACAATGCGGGCAAATCCCAAAACCATCCCCAGTTTATAGGTACTATTCAAATTCCCAATCCTAGGAACCTTGGCTGCCATGAAATTTAAACAGCTATCTGCTACTTCTCTCTTTCAGAATCACCAGCTCGATCTTCCCAGAGGCAGTGAAAGCACACGGACAACAGGTTTCACAGCAATTTTCTCTCCCGAATACTTTCTAAACCTCCTGTCTTTTCTGCTCCTTGATAAATCATAGTCCAGGCCCCTGGCAAAGCTATTCCTTTATTTGCTGTTGCCTTTGAAACAGGTAAAGATGGAATCCAAATGGGCTTCTGGGGAGAAAAACAAAACGTACCTTGAAATTCTCCTTAAGGATACATTTGCTTTTGCCTAATTGTGTGTTTGGGGTCAATACAATCAGTGTTAGAGGGGGAAAAAATCTTTAAAAACACAGCATTTGGATTCAAGTCTTTATGGTGGATTTTTTTAAATTGAAGTATAGTAGACTATCATGTAGTTTCAGGTGTACAGCAAAGTGATTCGGTTATAGATACATATATATATATATGTATATATATTCTTTTTCAGATTCTTTTCCCTTATAGGTTTTTACAAAATATGAAGTAGAATTCCCTGTGCTCTACAGTAGTAGGACCTTGTTGGTTATCTATTTTATACATAATAGTGTGTACCTGCTAATGCCAGCCTCCTTAGGGTGGATTTCTACGGAGGGAAGAAACTGTTAAGAGAGCATTTACAAAGCCTGGGCTGTTCTTTCTATTGTACTTTATTTAATCCCCACAGTGAGCCTGCAAGGAGATTCCCACTTCACAGAAGAGGTTCAGAGAGTTTGTCACCTGACTCAAGTCACACAGATGGTCACAGATGAACGCACCACAGTAGAACCCAGATCTCTGCTCTCAAACCCCTGGCTCTCTGCCTCTAAAAAGCTCCCTTGTCCCTGGATCTGAGAGACTCTTTCCAGATCCCACCGGGGCTGCTTCTGTCACAGCCGGATGCTGGGTGGCGTGCGGGGGTCTCAACGCCAGAAGGGTCAGCACACACCCTCAGAGGCTGAGACCCCTGCAGATACAACACACGAGTGTGGGTCCCGAAAGCAGCACTCAGCTAATCTACATTTAGAAAGAAACCCTCTTGAAATCTGGGCCTTTTTATCGGTTCATTACGTTTTTCACCATCCATCACTTCTGTGTGTTTATCACAGTGGTACAAAGGTTTATTTCTAACGGGTGTTCTAAATTGTTTCTTTCAACCTGGAAATCTTTTGTTTTCATAGTAGCCATACAGGAATATTCTTTGGTACTTACTTACTTTAAAGCACATCACCTTCTATGTTGATCTTGACCCAGAGGTGGATATAATAATATTAATTCTGCATTACTTACAGGTCACGTCCTCTGTGCCAAACCCTGCTGTAAGCAGTTTAAAAAGATAAAATAGCTCAATCCCACGACAGCCCTACCAGTAGATATAAAAATTTCCCTAAAGTTGAGGAAATGGAAGCACAGGAGTTCAAATAACTTGTTCAAGGTCACATAGCTAATAAGTGGTGATATCAAGAAATATTTCCTAAAGAGAAAGACAAATACCATATGATACCACTTAAATGCGGAATCTAAAATGCGGCACCAATGAACATATCTACGAAACAGAAACAGACTCACAGACATAGAGAACAGACTTGTGGTTGCCAAGGGGGAGGGGGGTGGGGGAGGGATGGAGTGGGAGGTTGGGGTCAGCAGATGCAAACTATTATATACAGAATGAATAAACAACAAGGTCCTACTGTAGAGCACAGGGAACTATATTCAATATCCTGTGATAAACCATCATGGAAAAGAATATGAAAAAAAGAATGTCTGCCTGTGTGTAACTGAGTCACTTTGCTGTACAGCCCAGACATTGTAAAGCAACTCTACTTCCATTTAAAAAAAAAAAGAAATAATTCCCAAAAGAAAAAAAACACACCACTGTGTGCTTAATGATAAGTGCCAACTAATAGCTGACCCCAGGGTGATACTGTGATTTATAATAAGAAAGATCTATTTGGTCTTTGCCCCTGTTCCTGGCACAGAGCTCCTAAAACCCTTGGAATTTCCTAAATGATGAGAGTAATAAAGGCATCTTTTGTTCCGTTAGTGAGGTGACTTTTGGAACTCACCTCAGGATGCTGGCTGGTCGCCAGGGCAACCAACCGTGTGATTGGAGGGTTGGAACTTTCAGTCCCACCCCCCGACCTCCCGGGAGGGAAGAGAAGCTGGAGGTTGAATCGCTTGCCAATGGACAATAATTTTTAATCAATTATGCCTCTGTAGTGAAGCCTCCATAAAAACCCAAAAGGATGGGGTTCAGAGAGCTTCCGGGTTGATGGACACGTGGAGATTCAGGAAGAACGGTGGCCTAGACAAGGCATGGAATCTCCATGCCCTGTCTGCATTCCTTGCCCTGTGCACATCTCTTCCATCTGGCTGTTCCTGAGTTACATCCTTTTATAATCAACCAGTAATTTAGGAAGTAAAAAGTTCCTCTGAGTTCTGTGAGCTGCTCTAGCAAATTAATCAAGCCCAGGAGGGGGTCGTCAGAACCTTCACGATGTATAGCTGGCCACTCAGAAGCACAGGTGGCAACCTGGACTTGCGGTTGGCATCTCAGTGGGGGAAGAGAGGGCAGTCTTGTGGGATGCGATGCTGACTCCAGGTAGACAGAGTCAGAATCGAGTTGAATTGTAGGGACACCCAGCTGGTGTGGGAGCCCTGCTTGGTGTGATGGGGGGAACCATCCATCCCCATATACACACACATTAGAACTGGGTTCAGGCTTTTTACCCAGTTTTGGGAGGACAGTAGGGAGTGGAGAGGACTGTGGTGAATAAGAGAGCTCAGTAAACTGAGCGGCCACAGGCAGCATCAGCAGTTGTGCTCATCCAATATCAGCCTGACTCCATGTTGCCGACCTTCCGCTACTCCAGAGATGTCTAAAATGTGTATTTGCAGTCAAAGCTCCTGATTTTTAAAATGCTGGCCCAAATTGAAGGGGGAAAAAAAAAAAAACATTCAGCAGGTCACACAAAACGGGTTCAAAGTCTACCAATTTGCCACCTGGATATAGGAGATTCCAACTGACCCCATGCTAAGTACCAACAGTTCGTACGTCTACACAGTTCAGGAGACCTGGTGGGCTCTTGAAAACAAAGACCTTGCTTCACAACTGTTTAATCAAAGGGGAGATGCAAGGCGCCTTTTTTAACTGGAAAATAACAGTGCATCGTAATGAGTCACTCAGCGTCAAAGTGCATCGAATTCATCACCGCTGTTTTTGAAAATGATTAAATACCTTTTTCTTTCCCTTTGGAGTAAGATCCAAGTGACAGCTGATCCGTCAGCTTATCTGCTGATGGTTAACTACAGCATTTTGCATTCATTATTTTCTACTTCAATCATTCTTTGAAAAAGAGGAATAACTTCATCCTGCCTCTTGACAGCAGAGAAATTAAATGGCAAGACTTTAAGATGAGTGTTTCCCCAACCAAACACCAACAGCAGATCCATAAAACTAAGCCAGAAGAACATCAACCCCAAATAAGACAGACAGGGACAAGCTTCTGAAAAACTCCTTTCCTTTCCAAAAGTTAAGAAACTTCTAAACTCAAAGACAACTTGCCAGTTGGTACAACCACTTCAGAAAGCCGTTTGGCCACATGTAGAAAGCTGAAGATATGTACACCCAAGGATGCTGCAATCCCATTGCTAGGACAGACCCGGGAGCTTGGGCATCCCATTTTTTTACTCCAGTCCCCAGTAAGGAATAGATTTTGCATGGCCACTCAGAAAAATCACACATGAGCAGCACTAAAGTTTCATGAAATAATAGTTTTCTCTATTAAATGCTATGGACTCTGATATTTTCTATTCTGTGCTAATCTATTCAATTTCCCTTTTTTTTTTTTAATACTTGTCACTACTCATTAACAGTCACAACCCTCAGTTTAAAACCACTGTCCCAGAGGCCCTGGTGCAAACATTTAAGACTGCACATACAAGAATGGGCACTGAAATCTAGAAAGGCAAAGATTTAACATAGGAAATGTTGCACTGAGGAAAGGAGACAAGTTACAGAATGATCCTGATAGCATGATGTCATTTACATAGTTTGAAAATATGACAGACCCGGTTCTATGGAACTGTACCTGTCTTTGTTCGTGTGGACTGCTCTAAGAAAACACCACCCACTGGGTAGCTTATAAACAACAGAAATTTATTTCTCCCAGTTGTGGAGGCTGGAAGTCTAAGATCAAGGTGCCAGCAGGTTCAGTACCTGGTGAGGTCCACTTCCTGACCCACAGATGGCAACTTTTTGCAGTGTCCTCACATGGTGAAAGAGGGGAGGGACCTCTCTGGGGTCTCTATCATATGGGCACAAATCCCATCATGGGGGCTCCATCCTTATGACCTCTAAGCATCTCCCAAAGGTCTCACCTTCTAATACCATCACCTTGAAGGTTAGGATTCCAGCATATAAATTGGGGGGCGGGGGGGGGGACACAAGCATTTGAACCCTAGCAGTATCTACGTAATAACATTAGATCAACATAAGAGGGAGAAGCATGTAATTCCGGATAGGGGTTAACTGCTCTAAGGAGGAAGGAAGGAGAATACAATAAGGATAGTTTGTTGTTCGTTTTGGGGTTTTGTTTGTTTGTTTCTTTTTTGTTTTGTTGGCTGTGCTGCACGGCCTGCTGGATCTTAGTTCCCCGACCAGGGATCACTGGGCAGTGAAAGTGTGGAGTCCTAACCACTGGACGGCCAGGGAATTCCCTTTGCTTTTGTTTTTTTCTGGTTTTTTTGTTTGTTTGTTTTTTGCGGTACGCGGGCCTCTCACTGTTGTGGCCTCTCCCGTTGCGGAGCACAGGCTCCGGACGCGCAGGCTCAGCGGCCATAGCCCACGGGCCCAGCCGCTCCGCGGCATGTGGGATCTTCCCGGACCGAGGCACGAACCCGTGTCCCCTGCATCGGCAGGCGGACTCTCAACCACTGCGCCACCAGGGAAGCCCTGCTTTTGTTTTTTTAAGCTCTGCAGCAAATGTAGGAAAATATCAAAGTGTGACAAAGCTATGCAGCAGATAGACGGATATTTGTTACCATAGTCTCTATATTTGTAAATAGGCTTGAAATCGGTCTTTTTAAAAATTATTTATTTATTTATTTATTTTTGGCTGCGTTGGGTCTTCGTTGCTGCACGCGGGCTTTCTCTTGTTGCTGCGAGCGGGGGCTACTCTTCATTGCGGTGCGCGGGCTTCTCATTGCGGTGGCTTCTCTTGTTGCGGAGCACGGGCTCTAGGCACACCAGCTGCAGTAGTTGTGGCACAAGGGCTCAGCAGTTGTGGCTCGCGGGCTCTAGAGCTCAGGCTCAGTAGTTGTGGCGCACGGGCTTAGTTGCTCCCCGGCATGTGGGATCTTCCCGGACCAGGGCTCGAACCCATGTCCCCTGCATTGGCAGGCGGATTCTTAACCACTGCACCACCTGGGGAGTCCCTTGAAATCATCCTTAAAGAAAGAAGAGTAAAGAAAAACAACTTGTCCACTTAGAGAGCAGACAGCAGTCAGCTTCCTTGCTGTTTGGACCTGCATGTGCAACGTGGTGGATCATGGGTGCCAGGGCATCTGCTTGTTCCCAGTTTTGCTTTGCCTCTCCGTGGTGGGTGTTTTAGCTTTGCCTCCTTGCTCTTTCAAGAGTCACACCTCTCTGGGATTGAATCTGGAGCCATTGCTAATTCTCATAAAGCCTTGCTAGGATCCTTCCTATGGAATAACCACCCACATGGAATTGTAAGCTCTGAAATTATTAGCTTTGCATTCTTAAAAAATACGTTTAATTCTTGGAAAGTCACTATAGCGAGCAGAGCGGGTGCTGATTCTTGCACAGGGGTTGAGTTTGAAAGACCACACGGATGGTAAAAATTACATGGCAGAAATAGCCTCTGAATATCTCTTAAAGTGGCCTTAAAGCACACCGTAGGTGTTTTTTGCTGAGAAAAGAACTTCTCTCTTTCTTGTTGTTGTTGTTTCGGTTTCAGTAAAATGCACATAACCTTTTGACAGCATACAATTCCGTGGCATTAAGGAGATTACAATGTTGTGCAAATATCACCACAATCTCGTCCTGGAAGTTTCTCATCACACTGCAAGGAAACTCCTTACCCATTAAGCAGTCACTTCCCATACTCACTTCCCCCCAGCTCCTGGCAATCTGCTTTCTGTCTCTGTGGGTTTGTCTATTGTGGACATTTCCTATGAATGGAATCATACAGTATGTGACCTTTTGGACCTGACGTCTTTTGTTTAGCATCATGTTTTCAAGGTTCTTCTACATTGTAGCCTGTGTCAGTGTTTCATTTCCTTTTTATGGTTGAATAATCGTCTACTGTATAGATGGACCACATATTCTTTTTTTTAAATTTTTATTGAAGTATAGTTGATTGACAATGTTGTGTTACTTTCTGCTGTACAGCACATTGAATCAGTTATACACATACATATACCCACTCTTTTTGAGACTCTTTTCCCATATAGGTGGACCACATTTTCTTAATTCATCCGAAGATGTGTTAGAAATCAGCACCCTTGTAAACTGCTGGCAGGAAAGTGAAGTGGAGTAGCTGCAGTTCCTCAGTTAGTTACACACAGAATTACCATATGACTCAGCAATTCCTGGGCATCTACCCAAAATAATGAAAAACAGGTTTTCAAACAGAAACTTATACACGAGTGTTCATAGCAGCACTTTTCACAATAGCCAAAAGGTGGAAATGACCCAAATGTCCACCTTTTGTTTTTGGTAGCTGGCTTGTGCTAGGGTCATGTTACATGAAAATTTGAGATCTGCAAGCCCCAGGATGTCAGTCAGTGTGTGGAGGTGCTCAGGGTACGAGAAACCGAGGGAAAGTGTATCCAGACCAAGGAAGGGCAGGGCCACCTTCCTGTCTCATGCTCCCTCCAGGGCAGACTCTCCTGAGTAGATGGTGGGCAGGGCTGTCTGCATTCAAGGTCTTATTTGGGTTTCCTTCCCTAATCGGTGCTTTTGGCCAAATATTTATTGGCTAAATGAGTATGTGGCATGAATCCCTGATCCCTGTGTGCACCAGAATTATCCACCCAGACACATCTGTACTCTGCAGATGAGCTGTGCTTGAGGGTCAAAGGCCACCTGGAGCCCAGAGAGAACCCTCCCAGGTGGTGGAATGGACTTGCATTCTCTCCTGGTGAGATCATTCTGAGACTTGGAAAAGAAGATGGGCTGCAGCAATCCCACTACTGGGCATATACCCTGAGAAAGCTATAATTCAAAAAGAGTCATTTACCACAATGTTCATTGCAGCTCTATTTACAACAGCCAGGACACGGAAGCAACTTAAGTGTTCATTGACAGATGAATGGATAAAGAAGATGTGGCACATATATACAATGGAATATTACTCAGCCATAAAAAGAAACGAAATTGAGTTATTTGCAGTGAGGTGGATGGAACTAGAGTCTGTCATACAGAGTGAAGTAAGTCAGAAAGAGAAAAACAAATATCGTATGCTAACACATATATATGGAATCTTAAAAAAAAAATGGTTGTGAGGAACCTAGGGGCAGGACAGGAATAAAGACACAGATGTAGAGAATGGACTTGAGGATACAGGGAGGGGGAAGGGTAAGCTGGGACGAAGTGAGAGAGTGGCAGGGACTTATATACACTACCAAACGTAAAATAGATAGCTAGTGGGAAGCAGCCGCATAGCACAGGGAGATCAGCTCCATGCTTTGTGACCACCTAGAGGGATGGGATAGGGAGGGTGAGGGAGATGCAAGAGGGAGGGGATATGGGGATATGTGTATATGTATAGCTGATTCACTTTGTTATACAGCAGAAACTAACTTTACACCATTGTAAAGCAAGTATACTCCAATAAAGATGTTAAAAAAAAAAAAAAAGATGGGCTGGAACCACGCCAGCCACTCAACTGTAAATAGTTCCGTCGCAGATCTATATTCCCGGGAGGGGGAAAAAGGAAGAAGGGGGAAGTGTACCCCTCTGCCAGGGCTGCCGTAACAAAGTGGCTTAAGCCACAGAAAAGTATTTTCCCACAGTTCCGGAGGCTGGAAGTCCAAAATCAAAGTGTTGGCAGGGTTGGTTCCTTCTGTGAGCTTCAAAGGAAAATCTGTTCCTTGTCTCTCCCTGGCTTCTGAGAGATTGCTGGCAATCTCTGGTGCTCCTTGGCTTGCAGAAGCCTCACCCCGATCTCTGCTTTCACCTTCATATGGCGTCCTGCCTGTGTGTCTGTGTCCAAATTTCCCCCTTTTGGAAGGACACCAGTCACACTGGATTAGGACCACCCTACTCCAGTATGACCTCATCTCCTTAGAACTTTTCTCCATCTTATAGTAAATACTTATTATTGTCTGTTTCCTCCCACTAGAATGTAAACTTCACAAGGGAGAGACATTGAGTGGATAAATGTTTCTGGGCAGTCCTGGACCCTGATGCTGGCTGGCGTGTCCTTGTTGGGCACCAGGGTGGACATGTCTGAATCCTCTCCCTGGAGAAACTGGGAGACTGTCCTGGCCCCGGATGGGCAGGGCTGGGGGCTCCACTCCTTTCTGCACCCCAATCTTAGTGGCAACCAAACCCAACTCTCTCCTTCCTCTCTTGGAAATCAAATGCAAGTATCTCCCCAGATAATCACAGAGATGTCACTCAAAAGAGCAAGAAAGCAGGCCCTCCCAACCAGGTGGCCTCAGGCAGGGGGTTTGCAATGCTACAGTGTCACCCTGGAAGGGACGACTTGAGCAGTCCCTGTCGGGAACCAGAGACAAGGGCCCCAATCTGTCCGTCTGCCTGCAGCGATGGGGTGAGGGATGGCTCAGGTGCACTGAGGGGGTATTCCTCAGGGTTTCCAGAACACTTAGTGAAGCAAGAATCCAAGGCTGGCTCAACCACCGCAGGCCCTCCTCTCATGCACTCTGAGTTTCATACTAAAAAAAAAAAAAAACTTCAGCGTGACGGGGAGCTCTTGGCCCCCAGCCTCACTGAATCAGGCCACTGTGTGAGCAGGACATAAACTACCTCAGGAATAAACAAGAAAGGGAATTTAGGGCAGGGAATTGGTTGCCCAAGTGACAGCAAATGTGAAAAGTAGGATGGGACGGTGAGAAAGCAGAGATCAGAAGAGCAAGAAGCCAGGACCACCTCGAGGCTAGAGGAGCAGTGGCGGGAGGTGGGCGGACAGGAGCCCAAGGACCCCTGGATGGAAACTGACCACAGCTACCCGTCCGGCAAGAGCTGGGCTCTGAGGAGGGTGCAGCCACCGCCGGGGCCAGCGACAGAAGGGATGTCTCCACGCTGCCTCCTTTTCCTCCCATCCTCTGCTCTCCTGCAGTGGTGCCCACAGGCCAGACCCAGACGGAAGCCCGCTGATCCAGCATCCGGGCACATAAGCCCGGGAGACACACATCACAGATTCCAATTTTGCAGGATTGCAAATACACAAGGGGGTTAGCAGAAGAGCATCGCCCAAAGGCACCCACATCCTGAACCCCAGAACCTGTGATGCCTTAGGTTGCCTGTCGGATGTAGACACAACCTTCAGTAGACACTGGCTCAAGCTCAGCTGGATGCTTCCCAGAGCTCCAACCCACCACCCAGGCACCACCTGCTCTTCCCTCGGCCTAGAAAGTCCTTCCCCAGATCATCTCGTGGCTGGCTCTTCCACACTCCCATTTCAGAGCCAATGGTGCTTCCCACACAGACCTTCTCTGCCCACCCTATCTACTGCAGCCCCAGCCCCATGCCGGTCACCCTCCATCACATGTGACTCTGGTTCCGCTCTGTGGACACGCGTATCACTGTGTGCAACGGCTAAAGTGAAACTCTGATGGATGACGTGAGGTCCAGATCTCCAGTGTACCCACCGACCGTCAACGCGGCAGCTGAGGTCCCTCTCTGTTAAGGGGTGGCAGAAGTCCAGGAGGTGAGGCGTTCCTAACTAGACCATCCTTCATTATTCATGCAGCCACAGCCATTTCTTATTTAGCACCTAATATGTGCCACGCATGGCGCTGGGCAACAGCAACTCTGTGTGGAAAGACACACAGTCCTTCCTTCAGACACACAGTCAGTCCTTCAGTCCGGGAGTTCACAGACGAGGTGCAATTAGTGTGGGCAGTGAAAATGGAGCAGCAAGGAAAATCCCAAGTACATTTTGCAGACAGTCCACCACACGGGAGGGCACCAAGGCTCCCACCCTTAAGTATGGGCTGCGTCGCGACTTCCTTTCCAAGAGGACGGTGCGGACAGCAGGGGATGGTGTAGCTTCACAGTGGGGAAACCTAGCAGACGCTGGCTGCCACCAGGTCACCAAGGTCAATGTCAACAGTGATAAGATAGTGTTGGTCGCGGGTACTCTCGGTGTGATGTGATGAAAATGACACTTCACCTCTGTGGTCTGCCTCCCCAAAACTTATAACCCCAGTCTAATCAGGAGGGGGAGGAAATCAGGCAAATCCCAGTGGGGGGACAGCCACAAAATACCTGACCAACACTCCCCCCCAAACCCATCGAGGTCACCAAGAACAAGGAATGGCTGAGAAACTGTCACAGCCTGAGGCGACATGATGACTAAATGTGATGTCGTGTGCTGGGTGGAATCCTGCGATAGAAAAAGGACGTTAGGTGAAAACTTTAAAAAATCTGAATTAAGTGTGGAGTTTCATTAATAATAATGTATCCATATTGGCTCATCAATTATACCAAATGCAATTTACTAATGCAAGGTGTTAATAATGGGGGAAAGTGGGTGTGGAGTGGTGGGGAACGTATATGGGAAATCTCAGCTCCATTTTTCTGTAAATTTAAAACTGATCTAAAAAATAAAGTCTAAAGTAAAAAAAAAAACCAACAAAAAGAAAAAATAAAGTCTACTAATTAAAAAAGTGGATCTTCTGATGAGACGGAGGAACGTCTTTGGAGGTGGAAGGCTGCACATCCTTCCTGCAAACAGCGTCAAGTGCCTTTAAATAGTTATGTTTGGATACAAGGTGACAGAACGTGGAGACACGTTGCACCTGTACCCACGGAAAGCAACAGAGGACGCTGGCCATGGAGCTGGATAAAACCGAATCAGATGTCCTTTCAGAAAACATAGAGGAAAAAAAAAAAAACAAAAACATAGAGGTTTCTGCTCACACAGTAAAGAAAAAAAAAAGGTAACCAGCTATACTACCTCTTCTGTAGGTTTACAGGAATTGATGCTTGGTTGAGGCCGGCTGCATTAAATGAATACTTTCCAATCACACAGTATTTTCTCCAGGGAACCGTGAGGGAAGTGTAGGGGCGGGGGAAGCGCTCGAAGGTTCATTTGATTGCTTTTGTCAAAGATTTGCACCAGATCTGAGGAACGTTTCCTAGCTCCAGTGGTCATTTGGTCAATGACATCTATAATGTCATCATAATAAATATGTCAAAATAAGTAAATAAATACATCACAATAATGACATAAAAATGATTTAATGGAGCGGCTGGGGTTTCTGACAAATACCAACCTAAAAGGTTAAACAAAGAGTCATTCCCAAGAGCATCAACTTTGCAGGTTACCCTCGATTAATTTCATCAACCGCCCATCAGAAATCTGTTGCAAAGGTTCCCATGGCAGATCACCATTTGGGCAGACCTTTGGAAAGAAAGCCTCCCGTATCCTCTGGCTCAATTTCTGCCTGCATCAGGGAACTACAGACGTTAAATCACACAGAAGAAATAAGATCTGCACTCAAGAAGAAAGGGCATGTCTGAATCTCCACGATACTTGAGTGTCTGAGAGAAACTCTGTTCTCTATTTCTATTTCTATTATGGGTCTAAAGGACCCATAATGCATGAAGCTGATAAAGCAATGATGGAGGCTGAGCTTCCTATAGCCTCACACAATGTTGCTTAAATTGGGGATTTGGGGAGGCCACCAAAATCCTGCCCAAGTGTTGACCTTTGGCAGAGTTTCTCTTCAGCACCACTCTCTTCTCTTTTTCCCTGGTGCTGGGGAAGGAGTCTTGGGCTTAGAATGATCTGACACACGTTTGTTGAGTGCCTACTGTGTGCCAGGCGCTGTTCTAGGATCTTGAAATCTGGGTTCCAATCCCAGATCCACCAGTCCTAGCTATGGACCTAGCTGTGGACCCTTAATATCTGAGCCTCACCCTCCGCATCTGTAAGTGGGGTTATTTGTTCTACCTTCTTCATGGGTATATTTTGATAATTCACAGGGATAATATACAGCATAGAACCTGGCACAAAGTAGGTGCTAAATAAGCATTGCATTTAATAGGATCTGCTTCCAACACCCCCTGAAAACTCCTCCCACGTTGGCACCTTTCAAGACTATTCAAAACGGCCCCATCCAGATGCATCCCCTCTCCACAGATGCTCCATATTCTGAGACAATCCAACCACTATCAAACTTGTGCATTAAAGAACATTCTGGAAAACGAACACAATACAGCGTTAGTATTATTTAAAGAACGGCTTAATAGGGCACCTTCCCAGAACTGCTTAGGTTTAAACTTCCACTCATCCTTTAAGGACCAATTCAAATGTCACCTCCTCTGAGATGACTTTTCCTCCATTGCATCCTCTTCTTTGTTGTGCTGCACTTGGGCTCTTGTCCTAAAACTGTACAGAGCGCCACCTACTGGCTGAGTTCGCTGTCCCAGCATCTGTCTCTTGCACCAGAGTTCTGAGCATCTTGGGTGACAGAGAGAACCCCGCTTCTAAAAAGACCATAAAAAGTCAAGCCAATTGTTTAGACTTCCAGAGACAGGCAACAGGGAACCACTAGGTGGTGATGAAAGCGGTATTTTAAGATTAGCCTGGCAGCTGGTAGCAGAACGGATTAGTGGGGAGAGACCACAGTCAGAGGCCATGTGGTGGCCACAAGGAATTTCTAGGAATGAGCCTGCCAGGAATACAGTCCTCTGCCAGCACGGCCCTCCTGGCCAGCAGGAAGACTCAGCGGCACAAAGTAAGACACATTGTTTTAGCAAAAACCACACCCAGACACCCAAATATACAGGTTTCTGCTCCAAACGAGCCATCCTGAGAATTAGGAAAACTTCTTCATCACATAAATGTAGCCACTTTGAAACCTCTGAACTTATTCCCTACATGGTATCGCTACCCAATATGTATATTTGATTAAGAGAATGAAAAGACAAGCCACAGACTGGGAGAAGATATTTGCAAAGCGCATAACTGATAAAGGATGGGCATCTAAGATCTACAAAGACCTCTTAACACACAGCAATAAGAAATAACAACCCAGTGTTTAAAATGGGCCAAAGATCTGACCAGACACCTCACCAGAAAAGAGATACAGATGGAAAATAAGCCCGTGAAAAGCTGCTCCACGTCACATACTCTCAGGGAGCTGCAAATTCAAACAACAGTGAGAAACTACTGCACACCTATTAGAGAAGCTAAAATCCAAAACACTCACCACCAAATACCTGTGAGGATGCGGGGCAGCGACAGGAGCTCTCACTCTTCGCTGGTGGGAAAGAAAAATGGTGCAGCCGCTTTCAGCGATAGTGTCCCAGTTTCACACAAAACTAAACATAGTCTTACCATAACGTTCAGCAGTCACGTTCCTCGGTGTTTACCTAAAGGAGTTAAAAACTTAAGCCCACAAAGATTACACGCACAGATGTTTATGGCAGCTTTATTCCCAACTGCCAAAACTTGGAGGCAAGCAAGATGTCCTTTGGCAGGTGAATGGATAAAGAAAGCGTGGTTCATCCAGACAATGGAGTATCATTCAGTGCTGAAAAGAAATGAGCTCTCAAGCCATGAAAAGAGGAGGAACCTTAAATGCATGTTACTAAGCGAAAGAAGCCAATCTGAAAAGGCTGCGTTCTGTGATCCCAACTCTGTGACATTCTGGAAAACGCAAAACTATAAGGATAATAAAAAGATCAGGGGTGACCAGGGGTTTGGGGGGGAGGGAGGGAAGGATGATTAGGTGAAGCACAAAGGATTTTTAGGGCAGTGAAAGTATTCTGTAGGATGCCGGCATGGTGGACACGTGTCATTATGTATCATCCAAACCCAGAGAATGTACAACAGAGTGATCCCTAACGTATGCTGTGGACTTGAGTTAATAAGAATGCGCCTTCATCACGCTAAGCGAAGTAAGTCAGACAGAGAAAGACAAAGATCATAGGATATCACTTATATGTGGAATCTAAAATATGACACAAATGAACTTATTTACAAAACAGAAACAGACTCACAGACTTTGAAAACACATTTATGGTTACCAAAGGGGAAAGGTGAGGGGGGGAGGGATAAGTTAGGAGTTTGGGATGAACATATACACACTACTATATATAAAATAGATAACCAACAAGGACCTACTGTATAGCACAGGGAATTCTACTCAATATTCTATAATAACCTATATGAGAAAGGAATCTGAAAAAGAATGGGTATCTGTGTATGTGTATCTGAACCACTTTGCTATACACCTGAAGCTAACACAACACTGTACATCAACTATATTCCAATATAAAATAAAAGTTAAGTTTAAAAAACAAAGAACGCATCTTTAATATTGGCTCATCAATTGTAATAAACGTGCCACACTAATAATGCCGGGTGTTAATAACGGGGAAACCGTATGTCGGGGAGTCATGTGGGAATTTCCTGTAATTTCCACTCAATTCTTCTGTAAACCTGAAACTGCTCCAAAAAAATCTTCATATTTTTTAACTGTATATTTGGATACTCTTTGTATCAGTCAGGATAGACTATTCACGTTGTGGTAACAAGTGAATTCAAACCTCGATGGCCTAACAGGCACATGAAAAGATGCTCAACATCGCTAGGTATCAGAGAAACGCAACTCAAAACCATAATGTGGTATCACCTCACCCTGTGCAGAACGTCTACCATCAAAAAGTCTGCAAATAATAAATGCTGGAGAGGGTGTGGAGAAGAGGGAACCCTCGTGCACTGTTGGTGGGAATGTAAATTGGTGCAGCCACTATGGAAAACAGTACGGAGGTTCCTTAAAAAACTAAAAATAGAGCTACCATGTGATCCAGCAATCCTACTTCTGGGCTATCAGGAAAAGACAAAAACTCTACTTCAAGAAGACACATGCACCCAATGTTCATAGCAGCACTATTTACAATAGCCAAGACATAGAAAGTACCCATCAACAGACAATTGGTTTAAGAAGATGTGGTGTGTATTTAAAAAGTGGAATATTACTCAGCCATAAAAAAGAATGAAATCTTGCCATTTACAGCAACATGGATGCACCCAGAGAATATTACACTTACTGAAGTAAGTCAGATACAGAAAGACAAATACTATATGATATCACTTACATGTAGCATCAAAAAATAATACAAACTGAAAACGAGCAGGGCCCTCAGGGGCCCTCCCATGCACAAAGGCCCTTCCATGTGCCCTGTCCCTTGTCTGTAGAAAAGCTGTAGTCTCCCAGGCCTCCTCTGAGCCACTAAAGAGAAGGCGGAGGCAGCTAATGGTTAGGGCAACAGCATCACAGAATCTTTAGTTCCTCCCTGAAGGACTTAGATAACAGTGTCTGGCGCACATTCCTGCATCGTTCTGCAGATACTAAAACAGCCACCAGAGGGGAAAAGCTAACGGCGTGATAACCAGACTACACCCATGACACACGCTGCCCCGTCTAGAGCCGCACTGAATCCACGGCTTGCACAGTTCCAGGAACTGGCCTCAAGAAAAGTGGGAATAAACCAACACTGGAGCTGAAGACGAAGTGTGCTTAAAACAATCAAGATGACGCTGACCAGACCACCACACGACCAGTTTCAAGATGGCTGTCGGAGCTGACTGTGCTATTCTGCACGTAGCCCTCGCGTGCACACCCTGGAAGCTTTCCTTTAAAAGCTCTCGCCCCCTGATCGGCGATGGGGAGATCATCTGGGGGACGCTAGTCTGCCCTCTTCCCGGGGTCACCAGCTTCCTGAATAAAGCATTTTTCTTCTTCCACCACCCCTTGTCTCTCAAACATTGAATTTTTGAGAGACGATGGGCAGACGAACCTGAGTTCGGTTCCGGCTCAGGCTGGTAATGAAATGACTCTAGATACAAAACAGAAACAGACTCACAGACACGAAACAAACTTCTGGTTACCAAAGGGGAAAGGGGGAGGGATAAGTTAGGAGTTTGGGATTAACAGATGCAAACTACTATACATAAAATAGATAAGCAACAAGGATTTACTATACAGCACAGGGAATTATATTCAATATCTTGTAATAACCTATGAAGGAAAATCATCTGAATACACACACACACACACACACACACACACACACACACACACAAATCACTTTGCTGTACACCTGACACTAAAACAATATTGTAATTCAACTACACTTCGATTTAAAAAAAAACCACCCTCAATGGCTTAAGATGACCAAGGTTTAATTCCCACTCACACTACGGGCCTCCGCCAGACCGGCAGTGGGCACTGCCCTGTGCAGTCACTGGACAGACTCTTCGCTTTAACCCAGCTTGAGACTGGCTCCTCTGAGCCCTCCCTCCTCCTGACGGTGGCCGTGTCCTTGCCACACCTGCGTAGCCCAATTACAGCGAGAATCCTGCTAAGTCAGTTTAGAGGCATCCCACCCCACCCTTGATAGCTGATCACCCTCCCTGTCCGATCAAATTCCTCATGCCCACGCGTGCTGTCTGATCGGTCTGGCCTGCCCTCAGCAAGACTCTGGTTTGGTCAGTCTAGCAAGAATCCCCTTACCGTCGCTGTCTCCTTTTGGCAATCTGCCACCTACCGACACCGCGCCCACTCTGTTCTTGGCTGTAAAGCTCCAGCTGTCTTTACTGCATTGGGAATGGAGCCCAATTCTACCCTGGGGTCTCGCTTCCCTCATTGCAATACTTTCTGAATAAAATCTCTCTCCACCACTTTAACCAGCGTCTGGCTCTGGTTCTCTCTGACACCACTCAGAGGCTGGGCTGATGGGTGGCCTTTTTTTTTTTTTTTTAATATTTATTTATGTATTTATTTGGCTATGCCGGGTCTTAGTTGCTGCAAATGGGATCTTTTGTAGTTGCAGCATGCGGGATCTAGTTCCTTGACCAGGGATCAGACCCAGGCCCCCTGCACTGGGAGTGCAGAGTCTTACCCACTGGACCAGCGGGGAAGCGCCTCACGGGTGGGTTTTGACAGAGCCTTTCACGCGTCCTGCTTGTCCCTACACCATCCCTCCTCCAGGTGGGAGCCCTTGACTTGAAAGAAAATGATGACTGGATTGGACAACACAAAAGCCTACAACATCACTAAAGTCAGAATACAAAAATAACAAAAGAAACAAACAAGACACTAAAGACAACAAGTGGGGAAAAACATTTGCAGTCAAACATGACGAAAATTGTTAAACTTCACCAGAAATTACGTCAATGCAAGCAGACAGCCATATTTCAACTATCAAATTATCTTTTTAAGGCAATGCCCAAAGTTGGCAAAGGAACGGAGAACTAGGCACTCTTACACAGAGCTGGCAGTGTAAACAGGCAGGAAAATTTCACAAAAGCATCACAAACCTAAAACACAGTCATGTCTTTTGAACCTACCCATTCACTTGTAGCTTTCTCTCCTAAAGACTTATCTACAGGAATATGCAACAGACATTTTATTTTTTTAAAAAAGAGAATGTTTAAAAGGAGGAAAACACAAAACATCATACAAATGGCCAGCAGCAATGTTTTAAAGAGGAAAAAACGAAACACGGTAAATGAATGGAACACACCTCTATCATATCAACAGAATACTGTACCACTTTAAAACATTACGTTAAAAATGACAGGTTCACGGAAAGGTCCCATTCATTTGAAATTGTTAGAAAACAATGTTTATGTGTGCCTATTTGTAGTTTTGGGGGGGGAAGAATCCACCACTTGCATCAGTTTTCCAAAAGGGTTGATCATTCTTTTGATGGTTAAATATCTAATGACATGAAAAGATGCTGCCATGTATTTATTCTACATTATTACAGAAAACAACGGCTTTCAAAGGTAAACAAATTCTAGTATTGACAAAAATCATGTATTTATGTATATACATGTGAACAAATGAGCATGTGCAGATATACTCATCAAAATATGAACAATGGCAGCCTATGACTCATACCTTGGTTCAGAGATGACCTTTACCTTCTCCATTTTACTCAGTTGTATTTTCTGAATTTTCTACAGCTAAACACCTATTCCTTTTGAAGTAAGAAGCTGCCTATTACACTTAGGCTGAAACTAGCCAGCTGCATAAATGAACAAAGAGTTTCCCACTGGTTAGGAAAAGAGGAGAAATATTTTTTAAATATTTGTTTTCTTTTCTTCAGCTGGTCTGGTCCCTTTTGCGGGGAGGGGAAGAGTCCTCTGTTTCCTATAGGTGAATTCTGTTGCCACTTTCTAGAGAGAATTACAGACGAGTCCAGGGCACGATACGTTTCTATGCATCAAATCTTGATTTTGAACTGTTGCGACAGCTGGTACTCAGGGGTCTCCAGGCGTGCAGTGGCAAATGCTACTGTAAACCCAAGAATTCCGTGTTCTAAGTCAATCATTTTCCAATCCTAAAATTGTTTAAACAACAAAGTACCTTTATGTTCTTTATGGTGCTTACATTCATTAACATTTCATTTATTCCTGTATCCCTGGCTACACATTAAAATCACTAGGGTTTTTTTTTTTTTTTAAATAACAATGCCTATGACCCAATTAGGGGTAGGGTCTAAGGAGTGTGTGCTTTTTAGAGACTCCCAGGCTATTCTGAGAGACATCTAGGATTGAGATGCCTTGATTTATTCATTTGCCAAGTAGTCATTAAGCCCCCGTATTCATTTCCTAGGGCTGCTTCAACAAATTACCAAAAATGTAATGGCCTAAAACAATAGAGATTTATTCTCTCACAGTTCTGAAAGCCAGAGCTCCAAAACCAAGGTGTCATCAGGGCCTCCAGGGGGGATCCATTCAATGCCTTGCCCAGCCTCTGGTGGCACCAGGCTCCCTTGGTTTGCGGCTGCACCCCTCCCATCTCAGCCTCCATCTTTACGTGGCCTGCTTCTCTGTGTGTCTATTTTTTTTTTAACATCTTTATTGGAGTATAATTGCTTTACAGTGGTGTGCTATTTCTGCTTTATAACAAAGTGAATCAGTTATACATATGTTCCCATATCTCTTCCCTCTTGCGTCTCCCTCCCTCCCACCCTCCCTATCCCACCCCTCTAGGTGGTCACAAAGCACCGAGCTGATCTCCCTGTGCTATGCGGCTGCTTCCCACTAGCTATCTGTTTTGCATTTGGTAGTGTATATATGTCCATGCCTCTCTCTCACTTTGTCCCAGCTTACCCTTCTCCCTCCCCGTATCCTCAAGTCTATTCTCTAGTAGGTCTGCATCTTTATTCCCGTGTTGCCCCTAGGTTCTTCATGACCTTTTTTTTTCTTAGATTCCATATATATGTGTTAGCATACGGTATTTGTTTTTCTCTTTCTGACTTACTTCACTCTGTATGACAGACTCTAGGTCCATCCACCTCACTACAAATACCTCAGTTCTTTTTATGGCTGAGTAATATTCCATTGTATATATGTGCCACATCTTCTTTATCCATTCACCCGATGATGGACACTTAGGTTGCTTCCGTGTCCTGGCTATTGTAAATAGAGCTGCAATGAACATATCTTATACGGACACGTCATTGGATTGAGGGCCTGCCCAGATAATCCAGAATGATCACCTCTTCTCAAGATTCTGAGTTACCTCTGTAAAGACCCTTTTTCCAAACAGGGTCACATTCACAAGTTCCAGGGGTTCGGATGTGGACACATCCTTTGAGGGACCACCCTTCAACTCACTACAGCGCCTATTTCCACATTGCTAGATGGTCTGCTAGTGCTGTGGACGCTGCTTTTTACTGAGTTTTCAGTCCACTTAAGGCAAGAGAGCTGAAAGATGGGGTGGGGGGGAAGGAGAGTGCACAGCAGGGGCATCTCCTCGTGCCTCGTGAAGAGCCCAGTGTCGTGGACAAGACCGTGGACCCGAAAGGCAGAGTGCTTTGGCTACTGACTGGTTCTGAGACCTGGGGGAATCACTGAAACTGTGCCTCAGTTTACACATCTGGTGAATGGGAACGATAATAGTTATCTGCCTCCTAGGGCTCTAGGATTTCCGACTTTTAAAAGTGTGTTTTCCCGCAAAGACTTACAACGGTGCCAGGCACCAAATGATACGGTTTTTCAAGAAGTTTTTCAAATAAATAAGGAACACGATCACACAGAACTGCCCTCAGAGACGTACCACAACGTTCCACGTGTTCTAGCTTTTACGTCTCAATAAAACATTTTACAGAAGGAAAGTAACCACCCTGAACTGAGCCTGGTGGGGAAAATCTACTTATACTTCTTAGAAACAGAGGCAACTGTTACCATCACTGACCTGTCCTCTCCCTCCCGCTCCCCCTTCTTTTCTTCTCCTTCTTCTTCTCTAACTTGAATAAGACGCCTTAAGCACAATAAAAGATTTAGCCTGGTTCGTGTTTCACGGATCCATAAAATGACACGCGACATGGTGACTTTTCCTCTATCACCATTGTTTGTTTCTTAAGGTTCAACTGCTAAATCTCACAAAAGGCAATGCGTTAGTCAAGTTAGTTGAAAGGGTGATCCCTTCTTCTGCTCAACCCGTTATAATCACTTCTGGATTAGAGCAGGCCGAGAAAGACTCCTGAAACAGTGAATCCAGATGTTCAAACATGGTAACACTTCACAGTAAACATTTAACTTTGAGGTCGATGTCACCGTCAACTGGGCTACAATCGTGTGGGGTGTGTCTATTTCTTTCAAGAACTTTTCACAGAAAAATCTCAAAAATCGATTAACAGAAGTTTGTTTTTGCCATGCTTTTCATTATATACAACAAATGTAAATTTAGGGTTTGGCTTTTCTATCCTATGGAGAAGCACAGACTCCCGTTTCTATGGTGCACCCCGGAGCTTCTCTCTGCCTCTGTACCAACTTTCAGATGAGAATGAGCTCTGCATTGTGGTTTCTGACCACACAGAGTGGCACCTTATTTTCTCTGAGGTTTGGGTCCCAACGGCCAGACAGAAATCACTGAAGAAACAACCTCATCTCAACCTAGCTGGTTGCACGTGGTTTCCCACACCAAGAGTCCATCATCCGGCTTTCATTTCTCTTGGTTTCATTTTCTCCGTTCTGAACACTTTCAAATTTGCTCATTTTTCTAATCCCTTCTCGTTTCGTTGGGCAATGCGACTCGTTGTCTTGTGGTTTCCATCTTTTTTTTAAGATTTAATTTTATTTATTTTTGGCTGCGTAGGGTCTTCGTTGCTGCGCGCGGGCTTTCTCTAGTTGCAGCGAGCGGGGGCTACTCTTCTTTGCGGTGCACGGGCTTCTCATTGCAGTGGCTTCACTTGTTGCGGAGCACGGGCTCTAGAGCGCAGGCTCAGTAGTTGTGGCGCATGGGCTTAGTTGCTCTGTGGCACACAGGATCTTCCCGGACCAGGGCTCGAACCGGTGTCCCCTGCATTGGCAGGTGGATTCTTAACCACTGCGCCACCAGGGAAGTCCCTTGTGGTTTCCATCTTTATTACTCACATTTCCTCACAATGAGTGTTCATTAAAATATTTTGAATTGAGACCTTTCTGCCTTCCTAACCGAGCCCATTGAGTCTTCCCATACTGACACATTTTTAATTCTTATCACAGAACTTCAGGCAGTTGGTACCTTATATTCTATTAAAAACCCTATTCCGCCCAAGGTTGTCACAATTCAGAGATAACAGCTTTCCTCGGGATGTTTTGTTAGGGATATATTCACAGATTCACTTTGTTAGCCTGACAAACACAGTCCATGAGCTGGTATTTCACACCTCATTTGATCTCACAATTCAACAACCAAAAAAAAGTATAAAAAGAAGCAATTATTTATTTAGATTATGGAAGCGATTTTAGAGGGATATTAGATAAGCATAAATTGTCATGCCAGCAACAATCCCTGCCCTTCTAACAGCACAGGGAAGGGCAAAAACGGAAAGTGAAGTAAGAGAAGACGATGCTGCAATGTCTGATACTTATGTAACTCTGGTTATGTAACAACTTTTTTTCTCTTGTAACTTTTTTAATCTCTTCTAAAGAAAATGCAAAATTGATTCTCTCAGAACCGAAAGTGATAACCACAGCCTGTGTTTTCCCTTCAATTTAAAACATCACCACTCCATCAGCCAGTATTTCAACCAAGTCAATTTCCCATGTGCAGACCACGGAGACGGCCGTTAGAGACCCACACGGTGACTTCTGAGGGTGTAAGTCCAGGCATCCCATTGGGGCTCCTCCAGCCCTATAAGAGGGTCAGCAGGACTGTCGTCACTTCCTGGCCACCTCTTGTTTCTGCCCTCCCATTTTCCCCCAAGAACCCTCTCCCGTACTCTAAGCCCAAGTCATTCAGGTGGGTTCAGCCATCCCCCACTTTTTTTTTTTTTTTTTTGCGGTACGCGGGCCTCTCACTGTTGTGGCCTCTCCCGCCGCGGAGCACAGGCTCAGGACGCGCAGGCTCAGCGGCCATGGCTCACGGGCCCAGCCGCTCCCCGGCATGTGGGATCCTCCCGGACCGGGGCACGAACCCGCGTCCCCTGCATAGGCAGGCGGACTCTCAACCACTGCGCCACCAGGGAAGCCCCACCCATCCCCTACTTTTACAGCTGGCTACAGAGATTGGTTCAGAGTGAGTACAAGATCCATGTTACTCCAGGCAGAGCCAGTGATGAGCAGCCCCAAGACTTGCGCTGGATGTGATGGGGCAGAACAGTGTTCTCCCTGAAGTGACCAAGCCAGTAGGATTGATGCCGGGAAGACCTGCTGGAGATGATGCCAACCCAGAGGAAAGACAGAGCCAGGTTGCTAAGAATGCTGCATCCAGACACTTCTGGCACCTGTCCCCCCCGAATTTCTCCATCTGCACAAGGAGTCAAGGAGCCCTTTCTGCGTGGGCTTCAATCGTGTGGTACCTAAGGGCATCAGTCAGACAAAGTCCACCGGATAAACACCCCAGCAAAACCAAGAGGAAGTCTTCCAGTGGAGTCAAAACAGAGATCAAGGCACGACCCTGGACACATCCCACCTTTAAGAAGCGTGGCAGATACTGCTAGCTGACCATCCTTCTCCCTGACATCAAAGACTATCTCTCAGTACAAAGCCTGAAAGTAATACCAGATATTCAACTTTCCAGACTACCCTGCTTCTTGAGCAAAGGCATGGAACTACTGATGAGATCTTAGACGTCCAGGGAAAGTCTTCTTTCCAGCTGGAAAGGTCTTCTTTCCCGGCAAAAAGAGAAGCCCCCCTCCCTTCCAGTCTTTGTATACAACTAGATAAGTTTGTGATGCCTGGAACTGCTGCAGCCATCTTGCAGCCGTGAGGAAACAAGCTGGAGGATGACAGCCAGTGAATTGGGCGTGATGGAGTAGGAAGACAGAATGCACCTGGGTGACACAATTGTGCTGCTGGATGAACCAACCACGGAACCACCCACCTCCAAGCTTCCTGTCACATGAGATGACAAAATCCTATTGTTGCAGCCACTTTTAGGTGAGAATTCTAGTACCTGCAACTGAGCAAATATAAAAATCCTAGACTCTTTCCAGGTATCGACAGCTCAGGATAGGGGAGTGTTCAGACAGCAGATTCAGATTTCCAGGGAAACCATGGGCCACATGAGGCTGCAGACTAAAAGCTCTGTCAAGGGATGTGAAGGATGATGACCGGAATGTTGCGTTGGGAGTGAGAGGAACCCAGACCACCTGATCAATATTCCTAGTCAGAGGCTTCTGATCACTCAACCTGAGTGACTCTTTCCCTTTGAAAGAGCTCTTCAAAATCACGCAGAACAGAGTTCTAGCTGAGGTTGGCTGAGGTCACCCAAGCAGAGACAGCCCTCAGCCTAGAAATCCATTAGAAAAGGCAAGAGCTTCACACAGTCTCTCCATTTCTCATGCTCCCACCCACCCGCCCACCAGCTCCCTCACTCATCCACCCAGTGCCCCTCTGGTGCCCAACATCGTGGACCTCAAAGGGTTTAAAAACAAGAAAAGAGGGACTTCCCTAGTGGTCCAGTGGTTAAGACTCCTGCCCTTCCATTGCAGGGGGCACAGGGTTAATCCCTCGTCGGGGAACTAAGATCCTGCATGCTACGCAGTGTGGCAAAAAGAGAAAAAAAACAAAACAAGAAACGAAAGAAAAGAGAACAGGTGATGACACTAGAAGATGATAAGTGAAAGATCTAAACAGGGCTCTGTGCCAGCCTGAGGAGTAGGGTCTCATCCTGGCTGAAGTGGGAGCCATTGGTGGTTTTAAAACCGGGGTAACTGCATGGCCAGCATTGCTCGGTCAAAAGGGAAGAGAAGAGGGGCCAAGAGACTGTAGAAAAGACTGTGGCAACAGGTGAGAGCTCGTTCTGCCTGTTGGGAGCCCAGATGCCAGATTATTAGCAACAACCTCCTTCTGCTTCCCAGGCAAGCTCAGCCCCATAAAACCCAAGGCTGCTATCGGAGCTGGAGAAGACCTGCCAGCAGTGCCAAGTTCCCCAACTTCACATCCCGAGCCCGTATGCCAATACCCAGGTGTGACAGCTGCAACACCACTACCTTTAAGCACTGGGAGACAATTACGTGACAGCTAGAGGCACCCTCAGTTCACTCATTAAAAGGTACATTTCCCCCTTGCCTCTTAAATCATTTCTATTTTCCCCACTTCATTCTTCAGCTCTTCACTGCCAACAATAACAGTAACAGTAATAAAATTTTAAAATAATGGTTATCAAACCCTGCACTGTGACAAACAGGAGTTCAGGTAATTTTTGAGACTGCCAACCTAATTAGGTCATTGATGTATAAAGAGCAGAAAGGATAAAGCCCTCATCCTGCAGCACATCCGATAATACATTCAGAAGCTGTAGGACGGAGCTGAGCTGATGAATTCAAAGGAACACATCTCCCATTAAATGCAGAGGCACCTAGAAAAATGGTGCAGATGAACCGGTTTGCAGGTCAGAAATAGAGACACAGAGGTAGAGCATAAACGTAGGGACACCAAGGGGGGAACGTGGAGCGGGGGGAGGGTGGTGGTGGGATGAACTGGGAGATTGGGATTGACATGTATACACGAATATGTATGCAGTGGATAACTAATAAGAACCTGCTGTATAAAAAAATAAATAATTTTTTTTAAAAAAAGGCACAAAAAATAAAAATGCAGAGGCACCTCTTCATTTATACACTCATTATTTTCCCGTCAGCATTTGCAACCATCCCCAACCCACCACTGCCGAGGTACCGTGAGCATCTCAGCGCTTACCTGCTCTGCGTGTCCGGGTGATGACCCACGCAGGTGAGGGTGGCTGCTGTCTGAACACTGTCACTGTCAATTTCTTCCTGGACTGCCCACTGGTCTTCGCTGCTGACTCTCACTGCGGTTATTTTCACACCTGCTGCTGCCTTAATTCTGTGGGGTAGAAAAAAAAAATTATATATATATAAATATATATGTATATGACCATTTTAGTTCAAAACAGGGAGCTAGAACAGCTCTCCCCTTTCCTCTGGGACATGTAGGGAAGAGTGGCCATAATGCCTTTCCTTTGAAAACTAAGTGTCCTGTTACTTTTACAAGCACCCCAAAGTAGGAGCCCCAGCGTTTCGCCACGTCTGTTAATTTTCTGTCTGATCGATGTGTTGGGAACCAGATCGCTTTCTGTTTCAGGGGTCCCGTGGGACGGAGACGAGACAGATGTGTCTGGCAGGCGTGGATGGAATCTGGGGCCCGGTTCTTCCCCTGTGGACGGGAAGGGCCCCCATGAGGTGGGAGGGTCTGAGAGGCTGCAGGGGCCGTGCCATCCAGGGGACTGAGGGGGAGGCGGGCTGTGCTGACCACACTGTGAAGAGGAAACAGTGGGACCATGCGGTCCTCAGAGGAGCAAAAGAAACACAGCATTCAGGCAGGCTGAAGTGGCCAAGGACTGCCTGGTACGATGCTTGCAGAACTCAATTCCCCAAGGAAGAATCCAGGGCCCCAGCTGCTTCAGCCATTGAGCAAAGGCCAAAGAGAGTTCCCAGCCTGGATTGTCTGCCGTTTCTTCCCTGCTCCTAAAACTATCTTCATGTTGCTACTAACCAGAATACATCTCCTCTGTAACCACGGGGATTGCAAGGCAACATCCAAGTTCTCTGACAATGGCCTTGGGACTTGCCCAGATGCTGTGGACTTGTCTGGAGAACAATCAGGAGGAAGACAGGGCCATGGAAAGCCAAGCTGCTTGCTGTGCTTAACTAAATGTAAGTAATATGAAAAGGGTGTCATTGGACTTCCGGGTGCATGAACTAATGCTGCAGAGGGTCAGCACACGCTTAGCTGTGAAGGTACCTGAACCCCCTCTGCTTCCCAGAGGCCTGTGGACTAATAAGAAATGCCCAGTGAGGCTCTGGGCATCCTTTTCCACAGAGAAGGCAAAAGGAATGCCACGATGCCAAACAATGGTATGTGTGCAGGAGTTACAGGCGCATCAGCAAAGACAGATCCATCAGGACAGACATTCCACTGCCACCGAGAACTTAGAAGCAAAGATTCCCTCCAAGAGATTTATTCATCAAATCCACACATATTGCAGGGTCTAAGATGCAATTAAAAACATACGAATGTAGGTGAAAGGATACAATGGGAGGATACATCCACAAATCATATTTCTGATAAGGGTCTAGTATCCAGCATATATAAAGAGCTCTTGCAACTCAACAACAAAAAAAAGACAAATAACTCAATCTGAAAATAGATGTTTCTTCGAAGAAGATATACGTGGCCAACAAGAACATGAAAAGACGCTCAGCATCATTAGTCAGCAGGGAAACGCAAATCAAAATCATGAGATACCACATCGTACCCACGAGGATGGCCATCATCAAAAAAGAGAAAATAATAAATGTTGATAAGGATGTGGAGAAACTGGAACCCCTGTACACTGCTGGTAGGAATGTAAAATGGTGCAGCCACTGCGGAAAACAGCTTTGCAGATGCTCAGAAAGTTAAACATAGAATTACTATATGACTCAGTCATTCTACTCCTTTATATAGACCCAAACGAATTGAAAACAGATACTCAGGCAAACCCTTGTACATGCACCTCATGGCGGCACTGCTCACAACAGCCAAAAGGCAGAAACAACCCAAATGCCCATCACGCGATGAAAGGATAAACAAAACGTGATGTATACGTATCATGGAATACTATTCAGCCACAAAAAGGAATGAAGTGCTGATACATGTTACAACGCGGATGAACCTCAAAAACATCATTCCAGGGCTCCCCCGGTGGCGCAGTGGTTGAGAGTCCGCCTGCCGATGCAGGGGACACGGGTTCGTGCCCCGGTCTGGGAAGATCCCACGTGCCACGGAGCAGCTGGGCCCGTGAGCCATGGCCGCTGAGCCTGCGCATCCGGAGCCTGTGCTCCGCAACGGGAGAGGCCACAACAGTGAGAGGCCCACGTACGGCAAAAAAAATAAAATAAAATAAAAAACACATCATTCCAAGTGAAAGAAGCCAGATACAAAAGGCTATGTATTGTACGGTTCCGTTTACATAAAATACCCAGAACAGGTAAATCCACAGAGATAGAAGGCAGATTAGTGGTTTCCAGGGGCGGGGAGGAGCAGAACGAGGAGTAGCTGCTTAGCTAATATGGGGTTTCCTTTTGGGTCATAAAAATGTCTTGGAATTAGATAGAGGCGGTGTCTGCACAACACTGTGTACTAAACGGCAGTGAATTATTCACTTAGAAATGGTACATTTTATGTTATGTGAAATTTGCTTCCATTAAAAAAGAAAGAAAAGAAGAAAAAACAGGTGAATGGACCCTCCCAGGAGCGACTGAAACTTTAAAAAAGGATTTATCAAAATCCAAAAAGGACCCAAAGAAGGGAATCCCTAAAGTCAGAATTTCAAGCAGCAGGAGAGAATGTTCTGGACTCAAGTGTTGCCCTAAAGCCCCTGATTTTGCTGCCTACCATAAGGAACCCCAGGGTGGAATTAGGGGGCTCAAATACTTGCGTATCTAATTAAATTTTTTAAAGTTTCTGCTTCCTGTATTCCCTTCTTATAGGACCTTACACAGATGCTAAGACGTACACCTGCTCGCTCTTGCATTTGGCGTTCCTGACCCCCTCCGGAGATTCAGGCGCCATTCTTTGTCCCAACTGGATGGTTTTTCCTGTTGAATTCTGGTGACTACATATGCTAACTCCTCAAAGCTTTCTTTCTTGCCATCACAAAGTTCCGGGAATTAATTTATGCAAGCCATGAATAGAGGCGTCTCATTGTATCCCTGTTTCCAGCCATTCCATCTTGCTGCCAAAGGGGCAACTGGAGAGAATGTTCCAGAATGCATGTCTCCATAAGCAGAGTCCTCCCACTGTCAAGAGCACCTCCTCATTTCTACCAGTACTTGCCACTGTAATGGCTTATCACATTCTTCCACATACACGGATCACAGAGCAAATTGACCAAGCAGCCCCACAGTCAGGATGATTACTATGGTTCCCAATGTCCTGATGATCAAACTGTGACCCTCACACCCCCAGAGGGAGCAACCAGCTGGAAGTCACAGAGCTAGACAGTGACAGAGCCAGGATTAGAAACCAGATCCCCTGACTCCAAAACCTGCTCCCCTTCCCTCCTGCTCTGCCCCATGCAGAGAATTCCCTGCAGAGGATACAAAATTAATGCACAGAAATCTTTTGCATTCCTATACACTAATGATGAAAAATCTGAAAGTGAAATTAAGAAAACACTCGCATTTACCACTGCAACTAAAAGAATAAAATATCTAGGAATAAACCTACCTAAGGAGACAAAAGACCTGTATGCAGAAAATTATAAGACACTGATGAAAAAAATTAGATGATACAAATAGATGGAGAGATATATCATATTCTTGGATTGGAAAAATCAACATTGTGAAGATGACTCTACTACCCAAAGCAATCTACAGATTCAATGCAATCCCTATCTAACTACTACTGTCATTTTTCACAAAACTAGAACAAAAAAATTTCACAATTTATATGGAAACACAAAAGACCCCGAAGAGCCAAAGCAATCTTGAGAAAGAAAAACAGAGCTGGAGGAATCAGGCTCCCTGACTTCACACTATACTACAAAGCTACAGTAATCAAGACAGCATGGTACTGGCACAAAAACAGAAATATAGATCAATGGAACAGGATAGAAAGCCCAGAGATAAACCCACGCACATATGGTCATCTTATCTTTGATAAAGGAGACAAGAATATACAGTGGGGAAAAGACAGCCTCTTCAATAAGTGGCGCTGGGAAAACTGGACAGCTACATGTAAAAGAATGAAACTAGAACACTCTGTAACACCATACACAAAAATAAACTCAAAATGGATTAAAGACCTAAATGCAAGACCAGACACTATCAAACTCTTAGAGGAAAACATAGAACACTCTATGACATAAATCACAGCAAGATCCTTTTTGACCCACCTCCTAGAGAAATGGAAATAAAAATAAACAAATGGGACCTAATGAAACTTAAAAGCTTTTGCACAGCAAAGGAAACCATAAACAAGACGAAAAGACAACCCTCAGAAAGGGAGAAAATATTTGCAAATGAAGCAACTGACAAAGGATTAATCTCCAAATTTTACAAGCAGCTCATGCAGCTCAATATCAAAACAACAAACAAGCCAATCCAAAAATGGGCAGAAGACCTAAATAGACATTTCTCCAAAGAAGACATACAGACTGCCAACAAACACATGAAAGAATGCTCAACATCACTAATCATTAGAGAAATGCAAATCAAAACTACAATGAGATATCATCTCACACCAGTCAGAATGGCCATCATCAAAAAATCTACAAACAATAAATGCTGGAGAGGGTGTGGAGAAAAACGAACCCTCTTGCACTGCTGGTGGGAATGTAAATTGATACAGCCACTATGGAGAACAGTATAGAGGTTCCTTAAAAAACTAAAAATAGAACTACCATACGACCCAGCAATCCCACTAAAGGGCATATACCCTGAGAAAACCATAATTCAAAAAGAGTCATGTACCAAAATGTTCATTGAAGCTCTGTTTACAATAGCCAGGACATGGAAGCAACCTAAGTGTCCATCGACAGATGAATGGATAAAGAAGATGTGGCACATATATACAATGGAATATTACTCAGCCATAAAAAGAAAAGAAATTGAGTTATTTGTAGTGAGGTGGATGGACCTAGAGTCTGTCATGCAGAGTGAAGTAAGTCAGAAAGAGAAAAACAAATACCGTATGCTAACACAAATATATGGAATCTAAGAAAAAAAAGGTCATGAAGAACCCAGGGGTAAGACGGGAATAAAGACACAGACCTACTAGAGAATGGACTTGAGGACACAGGGAGGGGGAAGGGTAAGCTGGGACGAAGTGAGAGAGTGGCATGGACATATATACACTACCAAATGTAAAATAGATAGCTAGTGGGAAGCAGCCGCATAGCACAGGGAGATCAGCTCGGTGCTTTGTGACCACCTAGAGGGGTGGGGTAGGGAGTGTGGGAGGGAGGGAGATGCAAGAGGGAAGAGATATGGGGATATATGTATATGCATAGCTGATTCACTTTGTTATAAAGCAGAAACTAACATACCATTGTAAAGCAATTATACTCCAATAAAGATGTTATAAATAAATAAATAAATAGATAGATAAAGCGGTGTGTGTGTGTCAATCCCAAACTCCCTAACTATCTCTTCCCAAAAAGAAATACATTCTAATTATTTTTGCCTTTGGATGGTTATGGAGCACCAGGCTTTCCTACCTGCCTAGGAGAGCTGGATGCTTCTAAGGATGAAGGTCAGGGAGGTGGTGGAGTTAGAGATGATGACAATGAACTAACCGTGAGAGTTTGGATACCAATCACTGAACATCTGTGACTCCGTTTCCTCGTTTACAAAATGTGTGTAATAATAATATCTCCCTATAGTGTAGTTTGTATGAAGATTAAGTGAATCACTGTATATAAAGTGCTTAGAAGAACACCTGGGACAAAGAAACTGATCAGCGTTAGCTATTACGATTTTTCTCACCATGAACTACTGCATACTCCCCAGAGATCATACAGTCAGGCATCAAGCCCCCTCCCTGTGAGATGTCCTTTGTAACTGCTCCAAGTCTCCACGCAGGACCCCAGCCACCTCCTCTGTAGATATGATTTCCCTGATTTGACTCCTTTTCCTTGGCAGGAAATTCCTCTCATATCCCAAGACGGCGCAAACCCTCCATTTGCCGTAGTACATCCTTTTATTTATTTTTTCCATAAAGGTTACTCTACACTTGAACCCTCGACGCTTTAGGTTCACAGGACATTAGTGTGCACCTGAGAAAGTCTCGGAAATTTTCTGTGATTGTAGTTGACCAAAGAAATAATCCCATTCTGGTTCATGTCTAGTCTACTTCAATGTTCAGAAGTAGGACCAGCTTTAGAAGTAGCTGACCACAAAGGTTCAAACGATGTCCCCACTTCCCTAGGCACCTGACTCTGTTCAGGTCTCACATATGTGGCTTTTGGGCACCGATAGGCTCTCTTCTTGTGGTCACAGTATGGCCGCCAACAGCTCTTGATCTCACCGCCTCATCCACAAGGGAAAAGCAAGACTGTCCTAGAACAAACTCCTGGAGCCAGGTTTTCATTGGTTGAATCTGATTGAATACTCAGCCTTGGACCTATAACTGTGGCCTAGGGGGTGAAAGGACAATGCTTACAGGTTTACCCAGACAAGGACCATCCTGCCCTAAGAGTGAAATTAATCCCATCTGGGATCGGCAGGGAGTGGCTCCCAAAAGGAAATTCGAGTTACAACAGAAGAAATGGATGGTAGGAATCAAAACCACAAGCCTGAAGCCAAATTACTGAGGTTCTGCCTCCCTCCTACACACAAGTTACAAAATTGTTCCAAAATCCCAGTTCTTAGTCCAAATCCTTCCCAATTTTAGATTCTATTTGTTGGAACAATCTAAGCCCAGAAAAATCCATGTCTTGAATATTCATTAAGTTTGTTTTAGAGAAATATTTTTAGGCTTGGTGATATTCTTAACTCTTGTTATTTAAAAACTACAATAATCTAAACCTTGTGACAGCGATTAATGGTCTCAGCACTGTAATGAGCTTGAGGGATTTGGGGGCTGAGCAAGGGAAAGATATGACCACAAGGTGGCAGTAGCACGCAACAAGCTTTACCTAGGCAGCAATTGGACAAGTTTGTGGGATGCGTTAAGTCCCTCATAGCCTAAGACCGTCCAAATGACATGGCATGAGGGCCACTAGCCAGAAGGGGAAGAGGGCAGGGAACTCCAGGGAGAAGAGGATCAGAGAGGGCGCTTACATGTCACTAGGCAGCACTGTGGGAAGTCTCCAGGTCAAACAGCTCCCAAGGGCAGCTGCAGCTTGAGGTCTTACAGCTACAAGGTCTATGGCTAACAGACACTGGGAACAGTTTTGCAGGGTATGCAGAGCAGGCTCTAAATGGCTAAAATAGGCTTATTTAGGGTATATTTAAAACAATTAGATGTGTAAAAAACTGAGTTTGGCTCCTGAGCTAACAGGTCCCAGTCTGCTATGAAGAAATAAACAACACAGGGGCCAACCTACAGGGACCATCTCCGGCTCATTTATAGAACAACTACTTCCTGACATTCACAATAAAAACCTTACATTCATACTTCGATAGGGTCTTCATTATACAACTATTTGTTTTCTGTATTCTTGAAGTTAAGGGATTACATAGAGGAGAATACATTGGCAGACTAAGAAACTATCAATATTTGTTGATGAACTGAGCCTTAAGGAAATCAG
This sequence comes from Stenella coeruleoalba, assembly GCF_951394435.1. Taxonomy (NCBI): domain Eukaryota; kingdom Metazoa; phylum Chordata; class Mammalia; order Artiodactyla; family Delphinidae; genus Stenella; species Stenella coeruleoalba. Next base: position 84,820,122 of record NC_137160.1, on the reverse strand, counting down.
TCCCCACTCTCACTTGACCCTTGGTTGACGGTGACACCTACCGCAGCCCTGCTGCAGCATCTCTGCCTTTGGTAAGGGTGGGCTGTCAGGCTCTGCTGATCGTCTGCTGTAAATACAACGCAAACGCAATGCACATCTACTGCAGAGGGAAACCACCGAATCTTGTAGCACTGGAGGACTGACAAATGCCAGCAAAGCTACAGAGAAAGAGGATCCAGCAGAGCTCCACCAACCACCCCTCCAGACGTATCTACTGACAGTTCACAAGTGAAGGAGGGAAAGTCAACAAGAAAAGATAAGTGCTTCAAAAGAGAGCAGTCTGAATAGCAAGGCAGAGTGAAGCTCTTGGGGAAACTGGGGAAAAGCCCTGAAATACTTCCGCTAAGTTGATCCTTTTTTGTGATCCTGTTGGCAATGTCAAGTGTGAAATGAAAAATGCAATACTGTGCAGTTATATAAAATTGGAGGAAAATAACAACAAAAAATTGTCAACAGGCAGTGCATGCTTTGTTCCGAGCGGCACAGAAAGGGAGTTACTGAGCCCGAATTTTGTTTACTGTTAAGATAAGACAAACTTGTTTGTGTATCTTTCTTTCATTTCTCAAGGAAGAAGAAAAATGCCAATCGCGTTTCCTTTTTCTCAAGATGTTCTACATGAGTTTACGTTCCCATTTACAGTGGATTAATTTTCATTGGCCGAATATTCTCAAATTAAAGAAAACTTCCCATAACTCACCTGTAGCTTGAAATGGCAACGGTCTAAAAAATGCATATTTTATGGTGTGAAATACGCTAACGTTCTGTATTGGCCGGGAGCTGGCTTCCTCGTGGTTCCTAGAACAGCACGTGTCTTCCTGTCTTTAAACCTTTGTTCTTGCTGTTCCCTCTGCCTGGAAAGCTCTCCCCTGACACCCACAGGACTCACTCCCTCATCTCCTTCAGGTTTGGGCAAATGTCATCTCTTTGAGCTTTTTCCAGACCACCCGATCGAAAAAAAAAAGCCCTAATTCATACTCCCAAACTTTGCTTCCTTTGTTTATTCTCTGCATTCCCCCACTGGATGGAAGCACCAGGAGAGTGGGGAGGGTTTTTTTGTTTTTTTGTTTTTTTAGTGTTTTGTTTCCTGCGTTATCCACGGTTCTGAGAGCCACGCCTGGGAAACTGGAGGTGCTTAATAAGTGTTGGTAGAATGAAAGGTCTCTATCTAAGGTGTCATCTGTCTCTGGGCGCTCCATAAATATCAGACTGAGGGCGGAAGATGTCCAGTAAGGGACAAAAGCTACCATGGTCACGGGAGGGAGGCACTGGAACCCTATGGACCAGAGGTTCTCGGGCTTTTAAGCACATGAGAATCACCTACTGACAGGTATCTGGATCCTACCTCCAAAGCTTGTGATCCAGTAAGTCTGGGGCGGAACCCAACTGTGCCATGTTTTCAAACAGGCTGCCATTCTGATGCGGGGGGTCCCCAGAACATTCTTAGGATAAGAGTGCTTGGGACACATTTCAGACAATCACATTCTGTCGAAGAGAGTAATGCCAGGGAACATCTGGTGTTCGAATCACTTTCTGAGAGAAGCCCAGCCCTGGGCGCTGGAGCACTTTGAGGATGTGTAAAGATACGTTTAATTTGGATTCCCCGGCAAACCACTTTCTCTGTGATAAATTAACCACAGAGAGAGATGTGCGCCTCTCCCACTAGGCACCTGGAGGCTGGCAAAGGCAGGCTCTGCTGAGAGCTCATTTCAGACCACAATTTAAACTTGGACAGATTACAGGGCAGGGGAAAGAGTCAAGGCGAGGAGGCCACCGTGCTCATGACCACAGAGCAGGTAGGGCTCCCCCTGGTCCAGGTGGCTGAACCTGGATGTTGAGGACAGATATTGTTGGTCTCGGTCAGAAAGGGAACAGGAGCCAGCCTGAAGGACAGACAGATAACCAGTGCTGGAAAATCACATCCAACAGAGCAGACTGTTGGAGGGCGTGGATTTCAGCCCCGAGAACAGGGACACACAAAGTGGGACCTTTATGCAAGTGAGAACGTTCCCGAAGTAACACATGCTGATTCCCATGGGGCTGGCTCCCCTCTCTTGTCTCACTTGTTAATTTAACCTTTCACCCAAGAAAGTTAAAAATTAAGCAAACTATATGTATAGCTTTTGACAAATCGGAAATTTGACAAATCACTCCCTTCTTCACACTTCCTAAGGCATTAGGATAAGCACATCCAAAACCCTGCCTTGGCCCCAGACATCCAAATCCAGCAAAAGGAAAAAAAGACTGGCTCCAGCCTAGAGTGTGTCTTACTCGGCCACTTAACTGTTTCTGGGCCGTACCGTGTGTGACAGACAAACTCTGGGGTGGTCCACGATGACCCCCGACTCTGGGTGACCATACCTTTGTTGAATCCTTTCCCCTTGAGTGTGGGGAGGGCCTGTGACTTGCTTCTAGCTGGAACAGTATGATAAAAGAGATGAAATGTCATTCCATGGTCCCATTACATTTTATAAGACTCCATCTTGCAAGCAGACCAGCTCCAGAGAATCTCCCTCCCGGGTGTCTTTGAAGAAGTAAGCAGCCATGTTGGGACACCCATGTGACAAGGAGCTGGGGCAGCCTCTAGCAGCTGAGGGCCAACAGCCAGTAAAAACCCAGGGCCCTCGGTCCTACAATAGCAAGGACATACACTCTGCCACCAACGCCAGTTCGTCTGGAAGCCGATTCTTCCCCGGTCGAGACTCAGATGAGAATGCTGGCATTTAAAGGATTAGGGGGACTTCCCTAGCGGTCCAGTGGTTAAGGCTTTGCCTTCCAATGCAGGGGGTGCAGGTTCGAGCCCTGGTCGCGGAGCTAAGGTCCCACATGACTCGGGGCCATAAAACAGAAGCAACATTGTAACAAATTCAATAAAGACTTTAAAAATGGTCCACATCAAAAAAATCTTTTAAAAAATTAATAAATAAAGGATTAGGGCCAGAGATGATGATTTCCCTGCTGTGAACGGAACAGTCCTGCCCCACTCCAGATGCCAACAGTGCCCCCACTAAGAAACACCGTAGGCATCTGATTTTTCAGCCTCTGTAGAGATAATATCCCCACCACCACCTGCCCCCAACACAAATGCCTGGGATCGCTTTCCCGGCAGACTGGACCCCAGGCTGAGCTGCAGACACCCCCTACCTGCTCTGCCCCTGCCCCCATGTGAAGCACATGCTGAGTTTTCAGTGTCAGTGGACAGGAGGGGAAGCAGCCCCCCTACAAATTCTGGATGCGCTGTCACAGCCATGAAGCCAACGTGTGCCCCAGTTTCAAGACCATTATGGTGGTGCCATCAGGAATATAGTCTGTTCATCCACTTCACTTCTCTGCAAAGCCCCAAGTGTTGGCTCCCACCATGAAAACCAGTCCACCTTCGGATCACCTTTCAACGTCTGACACAACGAAACACAGAAAGCTTTACCCTCTGATTCCCAACCACTGTCTCTGATCATCATGTCCCACAGAGCGAAGTTAAGGACAACGTGTGCCTCTCTGATAGTAGAGCTGTTCACTACACACACGCAAAACAGAAACACACACACACACACACACACACACACTCACCCCCGAGCGACCCACGCGGCAGGAGCAGGGAGGTTGATAATTTCTCAGGGCCCGATTAATGGCCTCTCATGATCCAGCTAGCAAGGTAATATTGTTTTATGGGAACCTAGGATTAGTCAACGTACAGCCATTAAGAACCAGAAATGCTTTTGAAATGAAAGGGATTTTGGAAAGCAGATACCGTCAGCCTCAGGGCTTTGGAATTCAACTGTGACTGAGAAGTATTTGACTTAATTTAAGGTCTACACACTGCATAGCTACCACATGTCAGGCATTAACCACCTACTATGTGCAGGAGAAATAGTCCTACAAAACAGACAGACAGAATAGTGAAGCTGAGACCACATTTCTGACTTAAAACTTGGACTCTAAGAAAGAAAGAAAAAAGGACACAAGAGAACACACCTGGACTCCTGCCGTGTGACCTTGGAAAAGTCATTTAGCCTCTTTGTGCCTCAGTTTCCTAATCTGTAAAATGGGACTATTAATAACAGTACTACTGCACAGTGTCATTGCAAGGATTAAATGGAGACGGTATATACAAAATGCTTAGAATGGAGCCTGGCATATAGCAACTATGCAGGGTTCACTATGCTGGTGGTGGTGACAGGAATGCCCATGTGATGACCCCATCCCAGCTCTAAATGCTGACGTTTCAAAGAACCACCCTCGGTGTTAAAATGCTCCAGAACAGATTGAGAAGTGCAGAAAAGCTGTCACGAGATGTCACGAGAGTTATCCAACAAGTTCCCAACCCCGGTCATCTGATCCACAGAAGACCAGATGGACAGGTAGAGTCTACCCAGCGTCCATCCTCCTCTTCTGATGCAGCCCCTACCTAGACTTCCCTGCTCAGTCCAGGTATGTCAGGCTAGGCTGACCCCACCCTTGGCTTCAGGAGTTGGTATGTGTAGCCATTCAAAGCATTGAGTCCTTCTGGACAGTGACTGGTTCAAGGAGGAAGCACATGACTCAACCAAACCAATCAGCATATCCCATCCCCTGAATTGATCGGCCCAGAAATAGACATGTCACCCAGAATGTTTCAGGGAGAGTTGAGCCCAGCTCTCTTTTCGCTAAGCAATAAGTGTTGCAAGAGCCCACCACCTGCCTGAGAATGAAACCAGTAGGGGAAAGCAAAGGTAAGAGGTGGAAAGAGATGGCTTCCCGGTTACACTGTATGAGCACTTGGATCCAGCCAGACCTGAGGTTGTCCTGCAGTTACATGAGCCAGTAAATTCCCTTCAAGCCACTTGGAGTTGGGTTTCTTCTACTTGCATTTGAAAGTGCACTGACAAAAACAGCCAGGTTCTGACATTTCCACCACTCAGAGCACCAAATAAAATCCTCCCAAAGTTCACAGAGATACACATATAAAGTCACCACCTGTGATGCAAGGACAGGAGAACAGATGGTGAAAGGATGTTCAATATTTCCAAGTCCTTGTGAGCACAGAGAGCAAATATTAAATAAAGGGAATCTACAGAAACAATCAGAGATCCTCTCCCTTTGTGATATCCATCCCAAATATTAATAACCAAAGCTAAGGTGTAAAAATTCAATTCATAACTCAAAAATAACCTGACCTTTTATGGAATTAAACTCATTTTCTGTCAAACCAATTTTTTTAAGAATGTTTAGTGATATAAATGTTCGAATGCCTAGTAAAGAATCGTTTCCTCATGGTAATTTAAAGCATTCTGTGAGCCACTATGAATGTTTTTCCTCTCCAACCTGGACACAAGCAAGGGATCACCCTGCTACATTGGATATTTCCTCTCCATGAAAACTTGTCAGTAATTTTCAGTAACTTGGTATTTACAGCTCCTGAAAAGTAAATTCTCTCTCTCTTCCTCTCTCTCTCTCTTCCTCTCCCTCTCACACACACACACACACACACACACACACACACACACACACATCCATTTTCCCAACTTCATCTACCTTCTAGAGTATGATGATCCACAAAGTTATTTTTACAACACAGAACTTTCTAAGTCCCAAATGCATAGCTAAATGAACACTTGAAATCACCTCTTAGAAGTCTCAAAGGAAAATCAAACTCAACACATCCAAAACTGAACTCACGATCAACTCAGCCAAAAATAAAAACAAAAACCACCTTACTTCTCTTGTCCTCTTTGAGAAAAGACCACTCTCTTAGTTCAGGATGCTATAACAAGATACTACAGACTGGGTGGCTTAAACGACTGAATTTGTTTCTTGCAGTTCTGGAGTCCAGGAAGCTCAAGATCAAGGTGCTGGAGATTCAGTTCCTGAGAGCCCTCTTCCTGGTTTGCAGATAGCTGCCTTCCAGCTGTGTCCTCACGTGGCAGGGAGCAGAGGGGGAAAGAAAGCTCTCTCGTGTCTCTTCTTATAAGGGCACTAATCTCATCACGAGAGCCCCACCCTCATGAACTAAGTATCTCCCAAAGGTCCCATCTCCAAATACCATCGCACTGGGGCTTGGGATTTTCACAGATCAATGCAGGCCGGGGAGGCAGAGGGATACAAACATTCAGTCCATAGCAACCACCATTCAGTCCAGGGCAACCATCATCCCCCAAATCGCTGAAACCAGAAACATGGGCATCAACATTGACAGCCTCCTTTCTGTAACTGCCTCCCATATCCAGCCCATCAGCAAGTCCCCTGCCATCGTCCTTGTGTGTGTCACTGCTGTAAGCACCCTGCAACCACTGCTACAAGCCACAGAGCAATCAAGGTGAGCTGCTCCAAATCCTGAGCCATCAAAATTCCAAGCTTAAAACTCTTCACTGGTTACCACCTTTGTTAGAAAAAGCCTGAAATCCCACAAGACCCTGCACGGTCTGGACCATGATTAAGAGATCACAAAATTGCCTGGTAGAGGCAGTGGCTAATAGCGTAGTGGCTGAAAGCACAGACTCTGGAACCAGACTGCCTGGATTCAAATCCTGGCTCTAGCGTTTATCCACTCTGCGATCTACTCAACCTCTCTGAGCCCCAGTTTCTTCATCTGTAAGGTGGAAGCACAGAAGCCATCTCATAGGTGTCATATGAGGATTGAATTTTAAGCACTTAGCAGGTGCAATTTTAATTCTCTCTTTAGGATCGTGGCTCTGTGATTTCCTACGGTTCCTTCTCAGTTCCTCGGAAGCCCCAGACTTTCCCTGCACCTGGCTATACTGGTTAGTCTCTGTTTCTCCTGCAGACCCTTTGTCTATCATTCTCTTCTTGTCCAGTACCGCTAGAGGCTGACAGCTGTGCACAGCATCAATGGAGGTCCCCTTGCCCTCCCTCTGGCTTCCAGTTGGGTTCAATCAATAGAAGGCACAGCAGGAGATTACATGGTGAGAGAAGAGAAGTTGGGGTATTAATACCCCTGGCTTCCCCCTGCTGGTGACGGCGGCTGAGTTCCCCTCCCTGTGAGCACAGCTCCTGTGGTCCAGCCCTGTCCCCCAGTCTCCGCTCTCCCTGGGTTCCTGCAATTCCTCCCTACCCTTGGGCCAGTTACCGCCTTGACCCTGCCCCCACTCAGTCAAAGCCCCTCCATGAAATTCTCTTTGGGGTACCAGCTCTTTCCCACCTGAACCCTGAATGCTTCAGGTCTTTGCAAATACTCTTCCTTATGCCTGAAACTTTTCCCTCACACCACCCTCCACCTCCAACTATCCAGATCATTCCTTTCCATCCTTCAATTCTTAATCAACACCTCCTCGGGGAAGCCTTCCCAGGTACACAGGACTGAGTTAGTTTTTTTCTTTTACGGCACCTCGATTTTCCCTTCCCAGCACTTATCACAGCTAACACTAAATAATTATCTGTGTAAGTTCCTATATACATTGTGGTGCCCGAGACTGGAAGACTCACACCAGCAGAGACCACATCGGGCTTGTTTGATCACATCCTCCACTTCATACGCTGCTTTGCACACACGTGGCACTCAGTGCACACTTGTCGAATTAATCAATCACACAATGCAATGCAGTGGGTCCCCGTAACTGGAATGACCGGGTTTCATCCAACACAGGAGGAAACAGAGCAGTGATGTCCAGGCCAAGCCACTTTTGTTTCTCAACCTAAGGCAGATGCGCTCAGAAGAGGCCTACGCCCGCACCTCTCTGAGGCTGAGACGGTTGCTAATTATGAAGGCTCTCTAGTCAAACTTGGTATTGGAGCCTCGGTGGCAACTTCGGGCACAGAGGCAGGCTGAGCCTGGCAGGGAAGCTGGCGTGGATTTCGAGGCCCCGGGACGAAGTCTGACCCCATCCTCGTGTGTGGCTTATAGTAGCCGCAGAAACAGCGCCTCACATTCGGTTACCACCCGAATGCTTGCCAAGGACTTTCTCATTTGTTCCTCGTGAAAACCTGTGAAACTGCCACAGAGAAACGATTCACACGCCCACAATCACACAAGTGGGCAGACACAGAACCGGGGCTGCATCCCTGTGGTCACAGCTCCTCCCAGGAGGATGCCAGCCAGCCCCGCCCCCGAGGGCTTTTCACCCTCTGGGCTGTTTGTCAGGTGAAGTGCTCCAAACGTCTTCCAGGGTCCCTTTTATCCAGATGGAAAACGCCTGAAAGAGCACTGCAACAGAGGAGTTAAGAGCACACCTCCAGACGCTGATGCCTTGGTTCAAAGCCAAGTTTTGCTACTTTCTATCTGTGTAAGTTAACACTAATTATTTTAACCTCTTTGGGCCTGTTTCCTGTCTATAAAATGGGGATAAAGTGCCCACTTGGATGGTAGCCTTCAGTATTCAATGCGTGAATGTATTTACACCCCACAGTACAATGCCTGACCTGGCACATGGCAGACAAGTCTGCATTCGCCCCCTCTGTGCACCTTCTAACCATCATCAACCTAACCCGTCCTCATGAAATAACAGCTAGCCTCGGGGGAAAGGTGGACAACTTATTCCACTTTGTTCCACCTCCTACCGGCCCGTGGACCGGGGGCAAGACGTGTAATAGGTATGACCCTCAGTCCACAAACTCATTACTTTCTTTACTTCCTAAAATTCAAATTAATTTTGATTCTCAGCCCCATTTGGCCAGGCTGGTTTAAAAATAAAAACTGAAGGTAGTCTTGCCAGGGATGAAGGAGGAGTGGGATTCTGTGGATGGACAAGGATGGGAGGGGACAGAGGGCTATGAGAACTTCCGTTCTTCACCGACGGTCCCTGAGATGTCCGTCACAGTGGCTCCCGTGGTCCCTCAGGTCAGGGGTGGGGGTGGGCGTGGGGGATGTCTTTACTACTTCTCTGCCAGCCTTGGGGCTAGGAGGCTTCTAGAAGGCTACCCAGGTCCCAGCTCCTCTGACCCATGACTGTAAACTCAAGTGCCTCCAGGGACCAGGCAGGTATAAAGGTGAGTAACTGGACAGGTGGATACTACAGTGAACAGGTAACTAACTCACACGTCCCAACCTAAGGGGATGCCCGTGAGAAACCTCTGCCTTCAACACGTTGAAGGAGGCCTCTGGTAACAAGCCCTTCCACCCACTTGGTTGTGTCCCGTACGTAACTCCACTTGTATCCACTGAAATGCAGCGGCTCTGCAGCCCCGAGGCTGCTCTCTGGGAGGTGTTCCCAGAGTAGTTTCTGCTCTCTCCACCCCAGGACAGTGTTCCTCCATTTACTCAGCCCAGGAGCACAATCTCCCAAGACCACGCTGACACAGAGTCAAGCACACATGCACACACATGCACAAACACACACACGATCCTTCCGTCAAATCCCTGTTTTCATGCTGCTGTGACCAAAAAATGAGCCACTAGTTCAGATCCTACAGATGCAAAAAAGCTGGGTGACACATCAGCTATCAACCGCGGTAACTGTGGGAGCGTCGAAGACCAGGGAGACCAAGCTGCAGGCGACACTGCCTTGCTTGGCGTCCTGTCAGGGACAATTCTGTCCTCTGCACACAGACCGGAGACCCATCTGTGCTCTGATGAACGAACAACCAGAGAACACCGCTGGGTACCTGTGTTCTAGGCTCCTGTATTTCTAGCTGTGTCTGTGAAATAAGCTCCAAGGTTACAGAGACTTGGAAAGTGAGAAGCAACCGTATTTCTTCATCTTCCTTTCAAAAGCGAGGCTTCCTAGGCAATGCGTCATGAACGCACCCTGAGGGGGCAGAAGGCACGTCCTGTAAAGAGACCAGATTTCTGTCTGGGACATTCAAAGCCTTGGATCACGCAGCTCAGCGTGTTCAGCACTGTCTTGGGCACAGTCTCCCCTGTCCAGCAGACTCTGTAACTGTGTGTCATCTCTTCAGAAACAGCCTTCAGAGATAGATTACAAACATTACACATTCACGGTGTGGAGAAAAGGGAACCCTCCTACACTGTTGGTGGGCATGTAAATTGATACAGCCACTATGGAGAACAGTAGGGAGGTTCCTTTAAAAACTACAAATAGAACTACCATAGGACCCAGCAATCTCACTCCTGAGCATGTAGCCAGAGAAAACTGTAATTCAAAAAGATACATGCACCCCAATGTTCATAGCAGCACTATTCACAATAGCCAAGACGGGGGGCAACCTAAGTGTCCATCAACAGAAGAATGGATAAAGATGATGTGGTACATACATTCAATGGAATATTACTCAGCCATAAAAAAGAATGAAATAATGCTATTTGCAGCAACATGGATGCAACTAGAGATGATCATACTAAGTGAAGTAAGTCAGACAAAGACAAATATCATATGATATCAGTTATGTGTGGAATCTAAAAAAATGATACAAATGAACTTATTTACAAAACAGAAATAGACTCACAGACTTAGAAAACAAGCTTATGGTTACCAAAGGGGAAAGGGAGGATGGATAAATTAGCAGTTTGGGATTAACAGCTACAGACTACTATATATAAAACAGATGAACAACAAGGACCTACTGTATAGCACAGGGAACTCTATTCAATATCTTGTAATAACCCATAATGGAAAGGAATCTGAAAAAGAATATATATATATAATTGAATTGCTTTGCTGTACACCTGAAACTAACACAACAGGATAAACCAACTACACTTTAACTTTTTAAAAAATAAACGTCCGGAGGCGCATAAGACAAGAAGCCCCACGTCTTAGAGAGCGGGAGATTTATTTCAAACTCGGGCAACAGTTCCCGGTGTGATACCAGCTGGATCCTGACACTGCTTGTTGCGACACCAAAACTGCATCTCCGAGGTGCCTTCATCTGGTGAACTGTTCTTATCTCTGCAGAAGCAAAAACTCAATCAGACAGGATTGGATCTGGGAACACCCTCCCCCTTTCTCTTCCTCCTCAAAGGCAAGATTATTCGCACCCCGGAGCCTGGCACTGGCTGTGCCTACTTAGCTCTGCCAGTACTCCGTCATGACGCCCATCTCACTGGATTCAGCCTCTTCACTCATTGATGTACCCTGTCTTGTGTCCACAGGCGTTTTAAACAGCAACAAACAAATCATTAAGTAGAGAACAAAAGGCAACAAACCGTTAAGAACAAACATGTGAAAGCAGGCAGGCTCTCCTAATTTGCTCTTCTGAGATGGGCATTTTTCCATTAGCCGGCAATGCTACAGGATCACTTTTATTTTCTTTTTTACTGGGGTATAGTTGTTTTACAATGTTAGTAAACAGTGTTAGTTTCTACTGTACAGCAAAGGGAAGTAGAGTTCCCTGTGCTACACAGCAGGTTCTCATTACTTATCTATTTTATACATATTAGTGTATATATGTTAATCCCAATCTCCCAGTTCATCCCACCCAACTTTTCCCCCCTTGGTGTCCATATGTTTGTTCTCTACATCTATGTCTCTGTTTCTGTCTTTCAAACCGGTTCATCTGTACCATTTTTCTAGATTCCACAAAGATGTGGATGGACCTAGAGACTGTCGTACAAAATCACCTTTAAGACACCACTCCCCGATTCAGAAGACATCAAGAGTCCCAATGCTGACCCATGTCCAGACCATTCTTGGCCAGATATTCTCTCTCCTCACCAGGGAGCTGACCTTCCCTCCCTCCCACCGTGGGTCCATCTGGACTTGGCTCCATTCAAAACCAGCAAGCCCTCCAGTTCTTGTTTGGCGCAGAAAATAGGACCACCATAAACACCAGAACACCAAGGGCCTCACCTATGAGGATATCAGCTCCACAAGATCAGAGAACTACATCCTTCCCCACTACAGAGTCAGCACGGTAACAGTACCTGGCAAACGGAAAGCACTCAAATATTTGTTGAGTTAATAGATGAATGAACCTCCCTCAAGACACAGTATATGACACTGATCTGCCTCCCATGGGTTCAATGAAAAACATACTATTAAGACGCTGGCATTCCTCGGAAACTTGCTCAAATAAATCCCTCGTATTTCTTTTAGTTGCCAAACCTAAAGTACAGGAAAGTCACAACAATAATGGTGTTTTCCCCTGGGAACCTGTAGCCTGAGAGTTACATCAGGTCTGTGTGGAACACAAATTTTATCGGCATCTGTTGTCACGTGACCTAGAACATTCTGGTTCCCTGTTACTAAAAAGGCTCCTTCTAGACAGAAAGTGCAAGGGCATCAACCAACACCAACAACAGGGTCCATCAGGCAGCCTCCAGTTGCCAAGCCCCTTGGCAGGATGGGAAACAAGGGGCTAAGGGGGGCTTCGCTCGACAGCCCAGAGATGGGAAGCAAAGAGCTAGGGGCCAGGGCCCCACCACCCTTGGACATCCAACTCTCAGGAGGCCACACACAGTTTTTTCATCCCATCAGATGTAGTCAGGAAGGAACAGAGATAAAAACCAAGCTTTCATCTCGCCCAGTTTTAAAATACTTGCAACTCATTCCATTTTTTAAATGCCTGAAATTAAATGTGTTTTTTTTTAATTTTATTTTTAACTGTGTTTTCAGGACGTGGGACAAACACCTAAGGGCACATGAGACTATCTTAGGTGGCGTGACAAGGACATAATATTAAATAATATTGAGTTGGAAAAAAGAGAGTTTCTAATTTTTCTCAACCCTTTTGATTAAGAAAGGTGGAACGTTCCAGTTGAGTGTCTTAATGTCTTTAACCTCCGCCAACACTTGCAAATCTCCCTTTTAAACAGAGAAAACTAATGAGCCCCCAAATCAAGGCATTTTAGAGCCTGCCACCTTCTCGCTTGAATGCTACGACACTGGCTTTTATGCAATTATTATTACGGCTGCCTTCTATTTACAGCAAATGATACTGGTTTTCTATTTATAGAAGAGATATAAAGTTCCTGTTATAGGTAAATTCAAGAAAAATAGGAGCTGATTTAAAGAAAAATATTAATTGAACGGCAGTACTGGTGTTACATACAGGCGGAAGAAATGGTGAAACCTCGTGGGAAAAAGACAATGCCAACTGCCCAGTCTCTCTGGTCAGGATTCCCAAGGGAAACAGGTTTGGGTGACAAACTCATTCCTACCATAGCTACACATTTATTTTAATGTGTACTAGAAAAAAAATAAAGCCATAAAATCAAGAGATTAATCTTCTGCCTTGAGGGAGCAATGTAAGATTTTATTTTGAGATAAATGTATTGCCCCCCAAAAAGTGGGTATCGATTGAAATGAAAATAGTAAGGGAAAAAGAGTTTGGGGTGGTGGGTAGGGATGGGAGAACTGGAATTCTGGGAAACACCAGTTCCAGGGACGACCTGGACCAGCTCTCACAGGCAGCCTCACACCCTGCAGCCAACCTGCAGCTGCACCCAGGGGTCTTCAAGGTGCAAATCAAAGAGGCAACTTTCTACCACAAGAAAGCCCTGTGTGGCTCAATTCAGCTGAGGGCAGAGGAATCTGAGAATCCCACTCCAGGTTAGGTTTGCTCGACAGCTCGGAAGAAAGAAGGAAACCTATCTGGAGAAGGAATCGAGCTGCTGAGAAGGAACTGAGTTTGTCTTCAGTTGTCAAAGCACTCCGCTGGGGAACACAAGAGCACCCTGGCTTCACCTGTCTACATCTCCTCTGTCTCTGCCGCTGGTGAACGGCCAAGAATGGGAAGCCACAAACAGAAAGGATTTTCAAGCAAAGAGAAGGCAAAGAAAACAGATTTTTCAAGAGCAAAACACCCACAGCTTTCACAAATTTAGACTGAGCTAGAATAATCTCAAGAGTGGTCCCACCCTGAAACACACTTCAAGAGCAGTGTTATCAAACTGGGCTTAGTGGGATTTCTGGGCATCTGACTACAGCCATCAAACCACCTATCTTTCCTGGGCTTTTAAACATTTCAAGGACCTCTGTATTTGGGGTACATCTCAGCTGTTCTAATGGTTTTATGATTAAGAAACTGAGGCTCAGAGAAGCGAAGTGACCTGACTAAGGTCCTAAAAAGCCAGGACTAGAACTCAGATGTCCAACCGCTGGGTGTCCTTCTTCCCTGCCATCCAATATCATGCTTCATTAAGAAGGCAGTAAGACGGCTTCCCTGGTGGCGCAGTGGTTGAGAGTCCGTCCGCCTGCCAATGCAGGGGACACGGGTTCGTGCCCCGGTCCGGGAAGATCCCACATGCCGCGGAGCGGCTGGGCCCGTGAGCCATGGCCGCTGAGCCTGCGCGTCCGGAGCCTGTGCTCCGCAACGGGAGAGGCCACAACAGTGAGAGGCCTGCGTACCGCAAAAAAATAAATAAATAAAATAAAAAAAGATTAGCACAAGTTTTATATGTGGAATCTAAAATATGACACAAATGAACCTATCTATGAAACAGAAACAAAATCAGGGACATAGAGAACAGACTGGTGGTTGCCAAGGGGGAGGGGAGGGCGAGAGGGTAGGAGTGGGATTTGGGGATTAACAAAGTGGTATATACAGGATGAATAAACAAGGTCCTACTTATAGCACAGGGAACTATATTCAATATCCTGTGATGAACCATAATGGAAAAGAATATGAAAAAGAATGTATATATATGTATAACTGAGCCACTTTGTTGTACAGCAGTAATTAACACATTGTAATTCAACCATATTTCAATAAAAAATAAATTTAAAAAAGATCAGCACAAGTTTGGGATTGATATATACACACTGCTATATACACACTACTATATATAACACAGATGACTAATAAGGACCTACTGTATAGCACAGGGAACTCTACTCAATACTCTGTTATGGCCTCTATGGGAAAAAAATCTAAAAAAGAGTGGATCTGTGTATATGTACAACTGATTCCCTTTGCAGTACACCTGAAACTAACATGGCATTGTAAATCAACTATACTCCAATAAAAACTAAAAAATAAATACATAAAATATATAACCAACAAGGACCTGCTGTAACGCACACGGGACTACTCAATACTCTGAAATAACCTAAATGGGAAAAGAATTTGAAAAAGATACATGCATATGTATAACTGAATCACTTTGCTGTACACCTGAAACTAACACAACATTGTAAATCAACTCTACTCCAATGTAAAATAAAAATTAAAAAAAATAAGACTAGTGCAGGAGGAAGCTTCTAGACCCCTAGTCTAGAAGGACAGAAGGAGGAAGAAATGGTCCCGGAGCCAGGGACCAGGGTCACCTGAAGAATGATAGAACCACAGCGGGCTCATCAATCAGAAGTGCAGCTGTTGCCATAGATACCGTAGACGCCCAGAGCAGAGAGCAAAGGGGTGGAACCCACCAGGTGCTCCTTCCCCTTGCCCTCCGGTCCTCGGCCAGTGCCTCCCACTGGCTGCAGCCAGCTGGAGGGAAACTGAGACCTGCAGGGCCAGCCCTCTGTGATACAGGCAGAGCAAAGAAAGCTCCAGAACTGGATCTGAGGGCAAGAGCCAGGCACCACACTCCAATCACTGTGCTGGGGGTCAACCCACAGATCCCTTCAGTGCCTGCAAGGATGGGCTGAGCTCCTTGCCCACTGTCGTGGGTGGAAGGGTGGCTCCCCAAAGATATGTGCCCCCAGAACCTATGAATGTGACCCTATTTGGAGAACATAATTTGGTGAGGATCTCAAGATGAGATCATCTGGGCAAGGTCGGGGCCTAAATCCAATGACACGTGTCCTTATAAGAGAAAAGAAGACACAGAGAGACTGGAGGAGGGGAGACCACATGAAGACACAGGCAGAGATCGGACCCCTGTAGCCACGAGCCAAGGAGCACCAAGAATCGCCAGCCACCACCAGAAGCCAGGAGAGAGGCGTGGAACAGACCCTCCCACAGAAACTCCAGAAGGAACCACCCCTGCCCACACTGTGACTTCAGACTTCCAGCCCCCAGAACTGAGAGGGAAGGCATTCCTGTTACTTTAAGACACCGAGTCTGCAGTAGTTGGTTGTGGCCTCGCTAGGATATGAACACACCCATCTTCAGCTCCATTTTTTTCTGAACCCTAGCATTCTCTCTTTTCCAAATGAAGGTAAATCCTCCATCAGGAAAACAGGAGCAAAATAAGAGTGCAGAGGCTGTCTTTTTTTTTTACTTATTTATTTTTGGCTGCATTGGGCCTTCGTTGGCGGTGCACGGGCTTCTCGTCGCAGTGGCTTCTCTTGTTGCAGAGCACGGGCTCTAGGCGTGCGGGCTTCAGTAGTTGTGGCACGCGGGCTCAGTCGTTGTGGCTCACGGGCTCTAGAGCGCAGGCTCAGTAGTTGTGGCGCACGGGCTTAGCTGCTCCGCGACATGTGGGATCTTCCCGGACCAGGGCTGGCACCCGTGTCCCCTACATTGGCAGGCGGATTCCCAACCACTGTGCCACCAGGGAAGCCCGAGCCTCTGTCTTTTATGTGACACTGTAATCTGGAAAGCCCTCATTGCTCAAAACCCCAAATCCCACGTGTCTCTCCCTGTACGGCATCACCTAGGGAGCGCCTTTGCTTCACTCACAACGGAGAGTCATCTCTGGAGCATTTCCTTTGCTTGGAGACCAAGTGCATGGCAATCCTTCAATCTCAATCCATCCCCCTTTCGTAATGGGCTCTGCTCACTGACAAAGCCATCTGCCACCTCTCTTCTCAATGAATCAGTTAAGGCACTGTATTAGCTTCCAATTGCTGCTGTAATAAATTACCGTCAACTTAGTGGCTTGAAACAGCACAGATGTATGATGTTATCATTCTGGAGGTCAAAAATCCAAAACGGGCTAAGATCCAGGTGTTAGTAGGGCTGCATTACTTCTAAGGAGGGATTTGAACCACTCTTCCTTGCTTATTGGCCCATGCTTTTTTCCACAATACCACATAGCCTTCTGAAATGAGAGAGCGCTAAGAGAAGGGATCCACCCCTACATCCACAGGTTAATCCCAGTATAAATCTCACCAGCCTCCTGATCACAACAGCAACATCCTTCCCAGCTGGGCTACCCACCACTCTACACTCAGTGCTGCCCTCTGTACCAGAGGAAGAATACCTTTCCCCCTCCTATCCTCATACCCTCATTTATCCAACCTCTCACAGCCAAGATCGAGTGACACCTCCTCTTTTCCGGGCTCCTTAAACACCTACATTTCAAAACA
The DNA here is from genome assembly GCF_951394435.1 of Stenella coeruleoalba. Classification (NCBI taxonomy): domain Eukaryota; kingdom Metazoa; phylum Chordata; class Mammalia; order Artiodactyla; family Delphinidae; genus Stenella; species Stenella coeruleoalba. The sequence goes on along the minus strand of NC_137160.1, from coordinate 84,803,062 downwards.
TTCCTAAAACACCCATAGCATCGAGCTTTGTCATTCATCTGTTTGTACGTGTGCACCTCATCTCCAAAAATTTTAAGAGCTTTGTGGGTGAGCACCCCAGCCAAGGTTTCTTGGTAACTTCTGAAACGCAAGCTGAGGAGGTGCTCAATGAATGGCTGTTAATCGGAACCCAAAGCAAGGAGCGAGAGTTGCAGGCATGTTCAGAAGAGACGCTCTTTAAAGACAGTGATTCCTTCCACGTCCCTAGAGGGTCTGTCCCAGTCAATGAGGATCCTTCAAGGATGACCATGATGTCCCCTGAGATACACTGGGACCTACATAAGTGGGAAAAATTATAATAACAAGGAAAAAATAATCATTAGAGCTATGTTCAGGTCCTGTTCTAAGCTATTTATATAATTAATCTATTTACACTTCATGACGGTCTTGGGAAGTAGGTACTTCATTATCCCCATTTTATAGAAGGGGAAACTGAGGCACGGGTACATATGAGAAGTGACCTCACTCCTTGCTCTATTCTCAAGACCTCCTCCGCTATGGTCTCCCTACCCCACCTCGGCGTCACCTCTGCCTTCTCCCACAGTGGAACCCACCATCTAGTTCTCCTGACCTCTGACCTGGGCTTCCTCTGGGGCTCTCCCTCTGCTTCAGTTGCCCCTTGACCTCCAGGATAAGGGCCCTCCTGGGTCAGCCCACCTCTGAGAACTCTATTTTATACCCCCAAGGGCAGCTCCCATCAGTCTGAAGTAGACACACCCTCCAGAAGGACGATCATCACGTCCCTCCACACACCTGCACAGGTGCTTCCCATCCGAGGCACACAGAGCACAGAGCAGACTGCACGGGCAGCAGCGCTTCGACCCCTTGTAGCGATTCTCATGCAGTGAGTCTGGATGTGGCCCAGGGATCCGAGTTTTAACAGCCTACCCTCAGGGATACTCTTGCCAGTGGTCCCCAGAGCACACTGGAAGAAACTTCAAGAGACAGGTTTTCTGATGACTTAAAAAGCTGGTCACTCGGTTTTATTCTCCCATCCTCACAGCAGAACAGGCATTTGTTTTAGGAGAGTTCTGCTTCCAGATCACTTTGATGTCTGCACTTTATACACAGGTGTGCTTGTGGGCATCAGCTCAGCTCGCTGGAACATGTGCCAGGTGATCCTAAGATCCCTGCATGGACCACTCAGCTTCCCCACTCGTGATGGAAGTCCCGGGTCAGCCTCAGCCCTCAGAAGGGGCAGGGGATACATTCACCCTCTAAGGACACCTCCTTCAACCTGGACGATTTGCCCCTGTAGATGACCGCCTCCAGACTCGCCTTCAGGAAGCGGTGTCATCCCATTTTAGAGGGGAGAGAACTGGGACAGGAAAAGTTTAAATAGCTCCTACCAGGGGCTTCCCTGGTGGCACAGTGGTTGAGAATCTGCCTGCCGATGCAGGGGACACCGGTTCGGGCCCTGGCCTGGGAAGATCCCACATGCCGTGGAGCAACTGGGCCCGTGAGCCACAACTACTAGGCCTGCGTGTCTGGAGCCTGTGCTCCGCAATAGGAGCGGCCACAACAGTGAGAGGCCCGCGCACCGCGATGAAGAGTGGCCCCCGCTCGCCGCAACTAGAGAAAGCCCTCGCACAGAAATGAAGACCCAACACAGCCAAAAGTAAATAAATAAATGAATGGATGAATTTTAAAAAAATAGCCCCTAGCAGCCAGCTGGCCACTGGTGAGAGCTGCCAAGACAGGGCTGTGTAAAGGTCCACCTCAGAGCCAACCCTCCCAGCTACTTCTACAGAAACAAGTCCAAGGGCAGCCTCAGCTGAGGGAGCCTGACTCAAGGGGGCACGTGCTGTCAGACCAACCTCCCCAGTCTCCAGGCATCCCCGCACCATGCCATGCTCTCTTACTAAAGTACCACCTGTATTATTTCTTACTTAATATTTTCTTTTAAATCTTCTCACTGCGTTTACACAAATTTACTGCGTTTACACAAATTTATCTGGGGAGGAAGTGATGTATCCGCACTTAAATTGAAAAAACCAGTATCACTTTCCATAAAGAGAAGAAACCCCTGAAATAATAATAAGAACAATGTTATTGAATTCTCGCCAGCCACTGCTGCCTGCCAAAGGCTCCCGACCTGGGGTGTGGACTTGCACTGTTCAAAGAAAAACCAAAACCAACCAACAATGAGATCAGCAAGTGGTGAGGGGATGCGAGGGACTTTGGAGCATCAAACAGAGACTATCTCCTTGACTGAACCAGGAAAGAAAGAGGAGGCAAAAGGAATCTACTCTCACTGGATAACTCAGTGTTACCTAAGCACCTATGTTTAGTACTTGAAAACCTACACTCATCTCGGGCGTAGCCTGAAATAACTCCTCCCCTGAACTCGTAGTTCCCAAAGTGTAAGGTACAGACTGATTTTACGTGGTATCTAAGATGAATTTAAAGGGAAAAGTCATTCTAGAACCTGGTAACTTCTGAAGTAAATGAAACAACAAAATTAAGAACTCACGGGAACACAGAAAGTGATTGAAGGTATGTGTGGGTCTCATCGAATAGTCTACCCACTTTCTCTGGATTCCAACGTTACTATGGGAACATGAGGCAGTGGTGGCCAGTCAAACTTTCTAACCAGGTGTGACAGAATGTGATGTACGCTCCTGAACAGCAGCCACTGTCTGCTCACCAACCCCAGGATGCTCATTATGTAACACAGCTGACATCCGCATTCCTGAGTCCCAATTTAATTTCTTCATGTCAGTTGAGCTTCTTTCAGGATAAAAGCAAAGGTGTGCCTCTCTTCCTTGACTAGCTATAATTAACTTCAAAAATACTTGTCCTCTAGCAATGAAATCGGATCTTTACAGTCACCTGGGGTGTCACAAAAGGAAGGACTGGCACTGGATTGAGATCAAATAATAAGGCAAGACGTGGGCACTCCTTCTCCCGTGGAAACTCACCCCCATCTCCTAGTCTTTGAGTGCCTGTTGCATATTTAAATGAGCTTGTCCACGGCGAGCAGAGATTAGATTCAGAGTCTGAGACCAAGTTTCTTAGAGAAAGCGACAATGAGCTGGCTTATTCATACGTGCACACACACAGAGGTGGCTTTTTGTGTGTGTATCTTAGCTCAAATATTATAGTACATTGTGTGCAATCCAGTTGCAGTCCAATTTCTGACACAATTTCCATAATAGCAAAATTTACGTACAGATGGCAAATAAATAAAATTTTCTGCCGCTTGGTCTGCCGTTCTTATGGTCAGCAAATCCTATTATGGACTTTATTAACCTGCTCAGTGATGGAAATGTTATATCTGATCTTATGGATTTCAGCTGTGCAATCCAGTCCTGCTACAAAATGAAATTTAACTCTCGACATGCAACATGAAGCCACCAAAACTGAGGGTTTTTTTTTTCCTTTCTGTAGGCAGCGTTGGAAATAGCCACTCTTTCCCGTTTCTCTCTCGAGCCACAAATGGTCTCTTTCTGCTCTCCCTTTTCTTGAACAGTACATAATTGCAATTAGCCAGCGACCCCTGAGGGAGACTAATTGACCAACACACATGATTGCCAAGCAAGAATGAAGACTCCTAGACACACCAGAAAGAAAGAGAAGCAGGGGGGAAGGGAGGGGGCTTCTGAAATGGAAGAGGCATTAAGAAGGAGTGGCTGAAATTCCCAAGAAGCCCCAAAGGAGGTCTCCTTCCACGCGTCTGCCTGTTTCAAGTTGAACCCTGGCAGGAAACATCTAGGACTCAAGGGACTAATTTACTGGTTAAACCCAGCCACCTTCTACATCTACACAAGGAAAGAAACGTGTTTGTGAGTGAGCTAAGAGCTTCGCCTCTCTGCAAACTCTCACAAGAATTCTGTAGGATACTGGAGAATTTCCTGTGCCCCAGGAAAATTTAAGTGGAAATGTCATCTCCCATCTAAGAAGGGTGAGGCTCCAAGGAGAGGACTTTGGGGAGTAAGAAGGTCTTGGTAAGATCTTTCCTTTTGCCCTAACGATGTTCTTCACACCCAAAGTCCAGAGCAAGATCCTTGTGGATCAAATATCTGTCAAGCAGAGACCCCGATAAATCAATCCAACCCCAAAATAAAAATCTGTGCTCCCGGAAGTCTGAAACTGATAAAGAAGCAGAACGGAAAACGAAGGAGTCACGAAGGAGAGGATCTGGGAAGGTAAGAAACTTCTGAACCACCAGCTAATTCTATGAAAAGTTATTTGTTTTCCGTGGCAGAGCACTGAACTCGTTTTCTAGGGATGCCATAATAAAGTACCACAGACTGCATGGTTTAAATGACAGAACTTTATTTTTTCACAGTTCTGGAGCCTGAAAGTCCAAGATCAAGATGCCATCTGGGTTGATTTATTCTGAGGTTTCTCATCTTGTCAGTGGCTGCCTTCTTGCTGGGTCCTCACATGGTTTTTCCTTGTATGTATGTCTGTGTCCTCACCTCCTCCTCTCATAAAGACACCAGTCATATCTGATTAGGGTCCCTGCTAATGACCGCATTTTAACTCTCTCAATAGTCAGATTCTAAAGTATTGGGGGTGGGTTGTTAAGACTTCAACACATGGACTTGTCGGGGACACAATTCGGTCCATAACAGGCGTCCACCCACGAGTTAACTGCTATATCTGGGATGGCAAGGGTGTTTGTTCCCCATTTGCTGAGTCCCAGTGACAAGATAGGGGTATGTCCCTGCCTGCATGAAGCCAGCATGCCAGTGTAGGAGAAACGGGCAAGAAATAAGTGAACAAATATTGATAAGTAGCCTGGTTTATTTCAGGCAGTGATGAGTGCCAGGAAGAAAAGAGGCTGGAAGAGAGAAGCACGGTTGGCGTTGGTGACCATTTAGGAATGGTCTGGAAGGCTCATCTTAAGAAGGGATACTGTATTCAAGGCATTCCTTGGCGGTCCAGTGGTTAGGATTCCACGCTTCCACTGCAGGGGGCCAGGGTTCAATCCCTGTTTGGGGAACTAAGATCCCACAAGCCGTGTGGCCAAAAAATAAAATAAAAAATAAAAAGGGATATTCGAGGTAAGAAGTGAAAGGTGATAAGGGGCCAGCCCTGCTCACCATGGGGGAGCACCCCAGGCAGAGCGAACAAACAAAATGCCCTGAGTTGGGAGCAGACGTGGCGGTTTCTGGGAACCAAGAGACGGTATAGGTAGTTGGAACGTAGTGAGAGATGAGGAAGGAGAGGAGGACCCGGTCTTGATCAACATTCGGTCTGTCCTCCTTATATTATCCCCTGCTTCCTTAGGTCACAATCACGATCACAGTAAATCTGCAACAGGAAAGGTGCCACTTTACTTTTCTCCTGCCCTTTAACCCAATCAGAAGTTCAAATACTGTGTATAAAGTATCCGCAGCTGTGATCCTCATCGATGCAAAATGAGTATCTTTATTTCTACTCCTGCCCTCTGGAAAAATGTCTCTGAACGCTGATCCTGACGTCCCAACCCCAAGGGCAGGCAGAAAGCGCCTTTGGCTAAACCCACCAGGGCACGAGTCCTGGGAAAGATTTTTGATTTCCCATTTAGAGGGAGACTGCCCGTGGAGTCATGAGGTAACAGGTGCAACTGTGTTGTCATCAGTGAAGAAAAATCATTACTTGGGACCCTGGAGGTAAATGGCAAGTTTTCTTATTCTGGATTTCAAATTTAATTCGGCTCAAGGGAGACTTCATGAACTCTAACAGGCTGCCTGCCACTCCTCGCCGGGCACACAGACTGACAAATCAGTAGTCCCCAGCTGCAGAAGCGAATAAGCAGACACTGACACAAATTCAGTTAATTGTGATGTGCTGGGATCAAGGTTAGATCAGAACTGTGAATAAAATACTCCAAGAACATGGAGGCGTGCCTGGTGAATTTCTTGCAAAAAGTTTTGTGGATTTAGATCACCTACATAGAAAGAAACGCAATTTAAAAATCTAACCTTAAAATTACGGATTATAGCCTTCACCATTATATAATTCGTTGTCTTCCTCCTTCCTGGCTTTATGAAATTTATCTAAATGACAGTGAATGGTAGTCAATCTTACCATAATGGAGGTAGAGACTGTATTTTCATTTTTAATGGAACCAACAGAGAGACGAATAGTACACTACACTTTTATTGGAAACCTAATGAAACTGGCACCGAGCAATACTCCACCGATCAGGATGAAAGGATCACAGAGTGTAGTTTGCATCTCTGATTAGTACTGCCCCTTGGAATTTTTCTACAATTATTTACTGCCCAAGTCGTTGGCCGTTAACTACAAAACGGTGAAAGAGCAAAATGAACCAGCTTCACCTTAACGAACCACGTGGATCCGACGTACTGTGCACACAATTACTTATTTTTTAAATAAAATTCTTGACCACTCTAAAGTGAGTGGGCACTCAATTGTGTCTTGGAACTCTACAAAGCACACAGGGGAGGTTTGTTTTTGGCCCTGGGAACTCAGCCCCACCAGGACTTTGAGCTTTGCTTCCGCATTTAAACACATACAGGCTTCCCTCAGCTTTAGGGAGAAGAAGCCTCCTGATGCCCAGGTCCCCAGTTTACTCTCCGGCTTCTCCTCCTCTTCCCAGCTCAACGCTGGAAGTGACGTGAAAAGACACTGTGTTCCCTGTATTCATCAAGTCACGGGTGGTAGATACTGCTAACTGCTCACCCAATATCCATCCTCCATTTCTTCCTCATCAAGAAAACCCTGATCTGGGGTGAGGACACTGGCATTATGCCCAGTTAAACACCTACAATTCCCTACTCGCCATGGATGGATTTGATCATGAGAACAGTTTGGCCATTGGGCATTAATCAAAAAATGCTGATTGGGCTTCCCTGGTGGCGCAGTGGTTGAGAGTCCGCCTGCCGATGCAGGGGACACGGGTTTGTGCCCTGGTCTGGGAAGATCCCACATGCTGCAGAGTGGCTGGGCCCGTGAGCCATGGCCGCTGAGCCTGCACGCCCGGAGCCTGTGCTCCGCAACGGGAGAGGCCACAACAGTGAGAGGCCCGTGTACAGCAAAAAAAACAAACAAACAAAAAAAACATGCTGATTGATGCTTCTGGAAGATCTCCCTAAAGCGAGGCAGGCTCAGGTGCACATGACTTTTTGCCCCCTCCCTCCTTCCTCCCTTCTGCATGGAATGTAGACATGATGGCCACCACTGCAGCAGCCATCTTGTGACAATGAGGGAAAGGCCAAGGGAATCATACAATCCTTGATGCTCTGACATCCTTGATCCACCAGATTGATACTTATCTGTGAAGTTCTTGCCTTTCCCTAAATCTATCCCTGTCTTGGTGAGGTCAGTGTTCTTTGGGATTTCTACTACATGTAGGTGACCTTAATCTCTAACTAATATATCTTATCCCCAAACCCCTGCAATCTAGCTTTTATCCACAAGAGTCCATTAATCATCTTATTAAAGCCACCAATGGCCTCCAGATGTAAAATGCAAAGGATAATTTTCATTTCCTTGCCCGATCTCTCAGCAGCATTCACCTCTATTGACTCTCCCGTGTGTTCTGTCTCTTCTCTCGGTGTGTGTTACATCACATTCTCCTGGTTTTTCTGCTCCTTCTCTGGATGCTCTTCTGAAGACTCTCCTCTATTATTTATCAAACTATTAAATGTTGATGTTCTTCAGGACTCAGTCACAAGCCCTCTTTTCTTCTCAGCATTTTTACTGAAAAAATCTCATCCTTCCCAAGGCTTCAATTATTATGATCAAACTACCCAAGACACCTAAATTTCCATCTCCAGGAGAGACAACTATTTTGAGTTTCCATGTTTCTAACTACCTTTCCACCTCTCCGTCCAAACATCAAACTACAATATCTGAAAACAACATTTCACTTGATAAATTTAATAGCTAAATAAAGATGACAAAGAAAAGATTCAGTGAACTTGAAGACAGGTCAAGAGAAGTTATCCAATGTGTATAGAACAAGAATAAAGACAGAAAAAAAATTAATAGAGTGTCAGAGAACCATTAGATAATAGCAAATGATCTCAATGACAGCCTACAGTTGACATGCAGAGGAGCGAGGAAATGAGACAGAAAAAAATATTTGAATAAATAATGGCTGAAAAGTTCTCTAAGTGGATGAAAGACATAAATGCACAAATTCAAGTACACAACAAACCTAAGGCAAGACAGACATGAGAAGGCCATGCTTCTGCACATCATAGCCAAACTGTTGAAAGGCATATAAAACAAACAAACAGCAAAAGGAAAACAACACATTCTCTACAGGGGAACAACTCCATGCATGGTTGTCTTCTCACTAGCAACTATGGAGGCCAAAAGAGAGTGAAACAACATTTTTAAAGTGCTGAAAGAAAAAAATAAATCTGCCAACCCAGAATGCTATAAATAGCAAAAATACTCTTTGAGAATGAGGATGAAATAAAGACATTTTCAGATAAAAGGAACTCACTGCCAGAAGATTTGCACTACAAAAAACTTCCAACAGAAGTCCTACATATTGAAGAGAAATGGCAACAAATGAAGACAGACCCGCCAGCAGAAGGGAATGAAGGGCATCAGAAATGGCAAACAACTGGATAAATGCAAAAACCTATTTTGTTTTTTGCGTTTTCTTCAATTTTTTATAATACACAAAACTATTTATGGCAAAAATTATAATACTGTCTTCTGGGGTTTTTAACATATTTTATGTTATGGAATTATATAAAATAACTTTAGCTCTCAAGGACACGGGTGGTATAACGGACCTACTATCTATCTACATTTTACTAGAAATGACACATGAACTCAAAGTAGACTGTGAAAAGTTGTATATATATTGCAAGCCCTGAAGCAACAATTAAAAATATAATGCAGGGCTTCCCTGGTGGCGCAGTGGCTGAGAGTCCGCCTGCCAATGCAGGGGACACAGGTTCGTGCCCCGGTCCAGGAAGATCCCACATGCCGCGGAGCAGCTGGGCCCGTGAGCCATGGCTGCTGAGCCTGCGCATCTGGAGCCTGTGCTCCGCAACAGGAGACGCTGCAACAGTGAGAGGCCCGCGTACCGCAAAAAAAAAAAAAAAAAAGAATGGGACAGCCCCGGGGGGACAGCCAACCCCATCTGGCTCCGGCCCCATCAACAGTACCAAGTACGAAAACTCCTAGCTGTCCTTCACAGGGTTAAATTTCTGAAGAGGAGACAGACCCTAACATGGCAACCAGACCCTCACTTTCAGCCAGGGAAGCATGTCAGGCAAACCTTCGAAGGTAGTTGAAGCGGTATCCAGAGATCTTCCTCCCTGACGACCCCACTGGCTGACTCTCCATGGTGCCCAGCGGGGCCCCAGCAGGTCTCAAGAGGGGCTGTTCATAGAAGTGTGTGGGCAGGGCAGAGAGGACTGACTAGGGATGGTGAAGCATCCCGGTGTGGGCAATACTGGGGACCCTTGTCCAGTTGAGACTGAATTTTTAACTTTATTTTACTTTGATGAATTGAAATTTAAACACTGATGCTCAGTTGTTGGCAATTCTTTCAGTATGTTTGGAACGACGTGGATCGTGGATGTACCATATTACCCCTAGTCTAAAGGGACGAGAGGAGGGAGTGATCACTAAATCCCAGAACTACCGGAAAGGAGCTGCCAGCAGTTGCCATGGCAAGAGATAAAGGGATGCAACCACACCACAGCCCAGCAGAGGGCAAAGAGGGGGACTAGCTATGCTGTCCCCTCTCTCTCTGCTCTCTCTGTCGCTGTCCAGACTCTTGCCCAATGCCTGCCATTGGCCAAATGAAACCAGATGATGGAGACACATGTGTATGCGCGCACACACACACACTCTCTCTCTCACACACACACACTCACACACACACAGAAACAATCATCTGACGATGTCTGAGCTGCCAGACTGGTAATGATGTGCCTGATACATCCCTTGATGTGACGGAGCCACACCCTGCAAGCATTTCCATCAGTGCCCCGGGAACAGGGCAACCCTGAGCAGGGAGAGGAAAGAAGGGTCTTGAGGCTGGGTGCCAAGGTCCTGCACCAGCCACCTGCAGACCAGCAGCCCCACCACAAGTACCTGGCACAGGAGAGCAGCGGCTGACACTGCTGGTACTCGCCGCCCTCTCTATGCCCACAGGCAGGAAAAGGTTCTGGAAAGGAGAGGGCAGGCTAGGTTTCCCAGTCCGTAAGACAGCCTTGAAGATAACCACCGCAACCTCCTAGCATGACTGCCAAGGTTAAAGCAACGAAGCATCTACGTGTGGCTTAACTAAATGTGCACCAATGTTTCGGTCACCGCCCTGATCTAGGTACACTCCAGTTTCCCAGACTTACGACCTGAGATAAAGCTATCCACACAGGTCAAAAGCTCCTTCTGCTTGTTTTGGTTTGGCTTGGTTTGTTCGTTTATTTTTTGACTTGTTTGCTTTTTTACATTCCACATATGAGTGAAAACACATAGATACAGAGAACGGAGTAGTGGTTACCAGAGGGGAAGAGGGCAGGGAGGGGGAAACGGGTAAAGGGGATCATCTACTGAGGGATGGATGGAAACTAAGTTTTTGGTGGTGAGCAGGCTGTAGTGTATACAGAAGTAGAAATACAATGTTGTACACCTGAAACTTACTTAATGTTATAAGCCAAGGTTACCTCAATAAAGAAACAAATTTTTAAAACTCCCGGGAACGTCCCTGGTGGCGCAGTGGTTAAGAATCCGTCTGCCAATGCAGGGGACACAGGTTTGAGCCCTGGTCCGGGAAGATCCCACATGCCACAGAGCAACTAAGCCCATGTGCCACAACTACTGAGCCTGCACTCTAGAGCCCGCGAGCCACAACTACTGAGCCTGCGACCCACAACTACTGAGCCTGCACGCCTAGAGCCCGTGCTCCACAGCAAGAGAAGCCACCGCAATGAGAAGCCCGCGCACCATGACGAAGAGTAGTCCCTGCTCGCCGCCAACTAGAGAAAGCCCGCGCATAGCAAGGAAGACCCAGTGCAGCCAAAAATAAATAAATACATTTATTTACAAAAAAAAAAATCCCCTTTTGAACCCTCGTACACTGTTGGTGGAAAGGTAAATTTGTGCAGCCACCATGGAAAACAGTATGGAGGTTTCTCAGAAAACTAAAACTAGACCTACCATATGATCCAGCAATTCCACCCTTGGTTATATACCCAAAAAATACAAAAACACTGATTTGAAAAGATACATGCACCCCAGCGTTCACAGCAGCATTATTTACAATTGCCAAGGTATGGAAGCAACCTAAATGTCCATCCACAGATGAATGGATAAAGAAGATGTGAGATATAGATATATAGAGATATAGATAGAGATATATAGATACAGATATGGAACAGAATACTACTCAGCCACTTAAAAAAGAATGAAATTTTGCCATTTGCAGTAACATGGATGGATGTGGAGGGCATTATGCTAAGTGAAATAAGTCAGAAAGAGAAAGACACATACTGTATGATATCACTTATATGTGGAATCTAAAAAAGTAGTGAATGAAACAAAAAAGAAGCAGATTCACAGATGTAGAGAACAAACTAGTGGTTACCAGTGGGGAGAGGGAAGGGGGAAGGGGCAAGACAGGGGTGGGGGAAAGGGTTATTATGGGGTTATGTGAAATCATATGTGTGAAACTTTCGAAAACTGTAAAGCACTACAGAATTTAAAGAATCTTTCATTCGGGCTTCCCTGGTGGCGCAGTGGTTGAGAGTCCACCTGCCGATGCAGGGGACATGGGTTCGTGCCCCGGTCCGGGAAGATCCCACATGCCGCGGAGCGGCTGGGCCCGTGAGCCATGGCCGCTGAGTCTGCGCGTCCGGAGCCTGTGCTCCACAACGGGAGAGGCCACAGCAGTGAGAGGCCCACGTACCGCAAAAAAAAAAAAAAAAAGAATCTTTTATTCAATAAAAAAAAAAAAATCCCCTTCTGTAGCTAGAATCCTCAAGCCTCTGAAATTTACACTTGCTCCCTACCTCCTTCGGAGCTCCCAGACTCCAGTGAACTTGGGAGGGAAAGCAGGGTAGAGTTGGGACTGAGCACCGTGTACTAAGTAACAGAAATACACTCACTGAACGCAGCGCATGACGTTTGGAGCTAGGTAAACACGCTGTGGAGGTTACGGTTTGTTTGGGAAATAATCACCTGCCTTCCTTTCTAAGCTCTGCTGAAACCTTAGCTCTAAGCCCTAGACTTGATCTGGGCTCTGAGATTGCAGATTTCAGACATCTGTGTCTACACACAGTTTCCTCAAGGGAAATCTGAGTTTTCTTTGGGGGAAAAAATTAATAAAGTCTGGATTTTGGGTGCCACCTGAGGTATCTTACTCAAACAGGTTGCTATTAAGTATGAAAGTAAGCGTTGAGATTTTTTTTTTTTACTTTTTTTTTTACCTTTTATTTATCTATTTTTTTGGCTGCACCGCACGGCGTGTGGAATCTTAGTTCCCCAACCAGGGATCGAACCCAGGGCCCCCAGCAGTGGAAGCGCGGAATCCTAACCACTGGACCACCAGGGAATTCCCGAGTTGAGGTTACTAACATCTGCAATGGGGGGCCTTGAGATGGGTGAGGGCTTGAAGTGGGTGGGTCTGGTTGGAGTCCTGGCTCTGTCACTTTCTGGCAAGTGCCGTAGTGCTTGTGAGCCTGTCTCTTCCTCTGGAAGTAGAGGAAACAGGTAAGTTCCAGAGCTGTCACAAGGACGCACGTAAGGTCTAATGGGGAGCCTGGCACATGACTGATGCTAATTAAGTGCATGTGGCGGGAATCCCCATAGCGTGTGCTGGAGGAAGCTTCCAGATGCCACTTAGATGCTGCTGAGAGTAGCACCAAGCATCACAGGTAAAACTGAAGCCAAGTACCTTCCTGCATTATCTCATTTACTCCTCACGGCCATCCCAAAAGACAGATGCTATTACTAGTTTCCTTATATAGGAGAGGAAGGCAAGGCTCAGAGAGGTGAGGTAACCTGTACAAGGTCACACAGCCAGGAAGGGGGAGTTGAAATTCGACAGCAAGCCTCAGTGATTCTAACCCTTTAAAAAAAACTTGCCTTCCAAGAGTGTCCTGGGCACACCACACTCTTTGATCATACTGCCCTACCGTTTTCCTTGAACTGATCAAAACCTGCCCATTCAAGCCTGCCCTGGTTAACCCCCTTGGACTGCACTGATCTCACTCCTCCGACCTCACTTCCTGTCCACACCACTTCCTCAGGGACTTATCCTGTACCTTTGCCTTGCTAGTTAATGCTCCAGGTCAAGAATGGCAGTCACCTCAAAGCCTTGTGGACCGCCTGAGTACATAGAGCATCTTCCTTCGTTTCAGCAGAAAAGGTCCAGTGACTTCGGTGGTGACTAATTGCGACTGGCTCACTTCCTTATATACAAATAAGAAATGATCAGAGCCAAAATTCTCCTGTGATATATCCACTCCTGGTTCAATTATTTAAAAAATACTGCATTCTGGGCAAGAATGATCAACAGATGCTAAAATTCAAAAGTATAACATGAAAGAGGATGTTGGTAGTCACAAAGTATCGTCCCAGATGTTATTACTCATTACAAAGGGGGAAAAACATACTTGCAACGGAGAAACTGGAAAGGTGCCACTTTAACGGGGTAACCTAAGTAAACATCACTGGTAATGAGGCATGTCAACATCACGTACCTCCCACATGACACTGAGACGGATGAGCACGTCATTGGGATTCCTGACAAATACATACACCCTCAATCTAATCATGAGAAAATACCAGAAAATCCCAAATTGAGGAATATTCTCAGTATTCTTCAAAAGTATTAAAGTCATGAAAGAGATAAAAAGGAAAAAAACGACTGAAGACCAGAATTCATCAGGCTAAGGAAATACGACAACTCTATGCCGTGTGGGCTCCCGGAGCAGAAAAAGGATGTTACAGGAACACAGGGCACTTTTTAATAATGTCTGTAGGCTAGTTAATAATATTAGGCCCGTGTTAACTTCCTAGTTTTGATACTCATACTGTGGTTACCTAAGATGTTCACACTAGGGGCAATCTGGATTTTTTTGCAACTTTTCTATAAGTCTAAGATTATCCCAAGACAAAAAGTTTTAAAAAATTAAAATAAATGAAGTTTAAATATACTGCATTCTGTTTGTTTCCTTCATGGCCCTTGGCATGGGTTTTAATGATGTATCATTTTGTTTATTTGCTTCTTTACTGTCTTCCTCCTTGGAGAGTGTGAACTTGATGAGGGACGAGAGCGTGTGTGGCTTTTTTGAAAGAAAGAAGGAAAAAAGAAAAGCAAACCAAAGGTGGGCGACACCTAATAGGTGATCACAAAATATCTGTTCCATCAGTGACAGCTAGATTCGAGCCTGAGGGCTCACCCACCCCACAGTCAACTAGATTTTCTGCCTCCGACCCCTTCTGATCTCGCTTCTGCCGGTGCTGAAATGAAGGAAGATGGTGTATGTGCTCAGGGGATCTAGAAGGCTTTGGGGTGTCTGATATTCTCAACCTGGAGCATTAACTAGCAATGCAAGGTACAGAGTAAGTCCCCAAGGAAGTGGCATGGAACAGGAAGTGACATCAGAGAAAGGACATCCATGGGGGAGACTGAGCTGACCAGGAAGTGATGCTTCCTGGTGCCTCCTTGATCCCGTGGATGAGAAAGTCATCATCAGCCAGTTTTCCCAAAGCCTGGTCCTGGGTCTGCAGATGGTCCTGATGTTGCACAGACGTGGCTTAAATAACAGGGAGTCACTGAGTGAGACTCCTACAGGACCTGTGATGATTTCCAGGGGAAAGTCTCCGTGGCCCTCGTCTCTCAGCAGCACATGCTCAACTCCCTTTCAAACAGAGAGCAGACCTCAGGTTCATGGCTTCCACAGGTGATGGTACCTACTTAGAACTTAGTAGTGGGTTGTTTTTTTTTTGTTTTTTTTTTTTTTTTGCTGTTGTTATTATCGTAATTTATCTTTGTAATACCCTTTCATGTGAACAAGCAATACTGGTTTCTATTTATGGTGGCAGATGTGAGGTGTCCTTTTAAATGTATTTATATAAGTTTTTTAAAGTGATTTAAAGAAAAAGAGCAAATAAAAATTGCATGCAGAAGGCACATGGATATGACTTAAATTATGATGGTAGGATATGGTGGTATCTGATATGACAAAAAAAAAAAAATCCCGAAGGTGGTGTGTGAATTACCAAAGTTTAGGATACACTGGCACTGCCCATCATTTGAATAGAAATGATGAATCCATTCTCACATTGTAGCCAAGAGGAAACTTTTGCTAGAATTGGATCCTCAAGTGTCCCTACCTTCAATATTTATGAAACCCTTACTTATTTAGTTCATAAATCCATAGTCTTGACAATTCATACCCTTCATCCAGCAATGATGCCTTGCAATACTTCCAAATTCATTCATTCATCCAACACATATTCCTTTCTTCTTTTTTTTTCCACATCTTTACTGGAGTATAATTGCTTTACAATGGTGTGTTAGTTTCTGCTTTATAACAAAGTGAATCAGTTATACATATACATATATCCCCATATCTCTTCCCTCTTGCATCTCCCTCCCTCCCACACTCCCTATCCCACCCCTCTAGGTGGTCACAAAGCACTGAGCTGATCTCCCTGTGCTATGCGGCTGCTTCCCACTAGCTATCTATTTTACATTTGGTAGTGTATATATGTCCATGCCACTCTCTCACTTTGTCACAGCTTCCCCTTCCCCTTCCCCATATCCTCAAGTCCATTCTCTAGTAGGTCTGTGTCTTTATTCCCATCTTGGCCCTAGGTTCTTCATGACCATTTTTTCTTTTCTTTTCCTTTTTTTTAGATTCCATATATATGTGTTAGCATACGGTATTTGTTTTTCTCTTTCTGACTTACTTCACTCTGCATGACAGACTCTAGGTCCATCCACCTCACTACAAATAACTCAATTTCATTTCTTTTTATGGCTGAGTAATATTCCATTGTATATATGTGCCACATCTT
Organism: Stenella coeruleoalba; assembly: GCF_951394435.1. NCBI lineage: Eukaryota > Metazoa > Chordata > Mammalia > Artiodactyla > Delphinidae > Stenella > Stenella coeruleoalba. The sequence continues at coordinate 84,787,063 of NC_137160.1, read as the reverse complement.
CTATATCCATTCATCTGTCGATGGACACTTAGGTTGCTTCCATGTCCTGGCTATTGTAAACAGAGCTGCAATGAACATTTTGGTACATGACTCTTTTTGAATTATGGTTTTCTCAGGGTATATGCCCAGTAGTGGGATTGCTGGGTCGTATGGTAGTTCTATTTGTAGCTTTTTAAGGAACCTCCATACTGTTCTCCATAGTGGCTGTATCAATTTACATTCCCACCAACAGTGCAAGAGGGTTCCCTTTTCTCCACACCCTCTCCAGCATTTATTGTTTGTAGATTTTTTGATGATGGCCATTCTGACCGGTGTGAGATGATATCTCATTGTAGTTTTGATTTGCATTTCTCTAATGATTAGTGATGTTGAGCATTCTTTCATGTGTTTGTTGACAATCTGTATGTCTTCTTTGGAGAAATGTCTATTTAGGTCTTCTGCCCAGTTTGAATTGGGTTGTTTGTTGTTTTGATATTGAGCTGCATGAGCTGCTTGTAAAATTTGGAGATTAATCCTTTGTCAGTTGCTTAGTTTGCAAATATTTTCTCCCATTCTAAGAGTTGTCTTTTCGTCTTGTTTATGGTTTCCTTTGCTGTGCAAAAGCTTTTAAGTTTCATTAGGTCCCATTTGTTTATTTTTGGTTTTATTTCCATTTCTCTAGGAGGTGGGTCAAAAAGGATCTTGCTGTGATTTATGACATAGAGTGTTCTGCCTATGTTTTCCTCTAAGAGTTTGACAGTGTCTGGCCTTACGTTTAGGTCCTTAACCCATTTTGAGTTTATTTTTGTGTATGGTGTTAGGAAGTGTTCTAATTTCATTCTTTTACATGTAGCTGTCCAGTTTTCCCAGTACCACTTATTGAAGAGGCTGTCTTTTCCCCACTGTATATTCTTGCCTCCTTTATCAAAGAGAAGGTGACCATATGTGCGTGGGTTTACCTCTGGGCTTTCTATCCTGTTCCATTGATCTGTATGTCTGTTTTTGTGCCAGCACCATACTGTATTGATTACTGTAGCTTTGTAGTATAGTCTGAAGTCAGGGAGCCTGATTCCTCCAGCTCCGTTTTTCTTTCTCAAGATTGCTTTGGCTATTCGGGGTCTTTTGTGTTTCCATACAAATTGTGAACTTTTTTGTTCTAGTTCTGTGAAAAATGACGGTGGTAGTTTGATAGGGTTTGCATTGAATCTGTAGATTGCTTTGGGTAGTAGAGTCATTTTCACAATGTTGATGCTTCCAATCCAAGAACATGGTATATCGCTCCATCTCTTTGTATCATCTTTAATTTCTTTCATCAGTGTCTTAGAGTTTTCTGCATACAGGTCTTTTGTCTCCTTAGGTAGGTTTATTCCTAGATATTTTATTCTTTTAGTTGCAATGGTAAATGGGAGTGTTTTCTTGATTTCACTTTCAGATTTTTCATCATTAGTGTATAGGAATGCAAGAGATTTCTGTGCATTAATTTTGTATCCTGCTACTTTACCAAATTCATTGATTAGCTCTAGTAGTTTTCTGGTAGCATCTTTAGGATTCCCTATGTATAGCATCATGTCATCTGCAAACAGTGACAGCTTTACTTCTTCTTTTCCAATTTGGGTTCCTTTTATTTGTTTTTCTTCTCTGATTGCTGTGGCTAAAACTTCCAAAACTATGTTGAATAATTGTGGTTAGAGTGGGCAACCTTGTCTTGTTCCTGATCTTAGTGGAAATGGTTTCAGTTTTTCACCATTGAGGACGACGTTGGCTGTGGGTTTGTCATATATGGCCTTTATTATGTTGAGGTAGGTTCCCTCTATGCATACTTCCTGGAGGGTTTTTATCATAAATGGGCGTTCCAACACATATTTCTTGAGCACTTACTGTGTGTCAGACACCGCTCTGGATCCTTAGGACAGACACATCAAAGAACAAATGAGGCAAAAGTCCCCGCCCTCACGGACCTCACATTCTAGCAGGAAGAGGTGGGCCATAAACACTGATACAGTATGTCATTAACATAAATGATAAAGTATGTCCAAAAAATCAGAGCAGTGCAGCGGGCTGTGGGGTAGGGTCAGATCATGCCAGGCCTGTGGGCCCATATGAGGACTTTGGCTTTCGCTCAAGACCTCAGGGGGCAAAGATAGAGGCTGGGAGACCTGTCAGGAGGGTCCTGTAGGCATCCAGCCAAGAGGGGACCCTGGCTTGACCTGGGTCATAGCAACGGCAGTTGTTCGATCCTGGATACTTTACAGGAAGAGCCCCAGGACCTGAGGACCGTTCAGATGGAGGGGGATGTGTAAGAAAATGGCAAAAGTCAGTCCGGTGATTAGATGTTTGGCCTGAGCAATCAGAAGGATTGGGTGACAGTAGATGAAATGGGAGAATCTGGCTGAGCACAAAGCTGGTGCTTCCTAAATAGCCACTTAGAGCATAAACTGCCCCCATCTAGAGATGGGGGAACCGTGGCACAGAGAGGTTAAGTAACCTGCCTAAAGTCACCCAGCTGGTACGTGGTAGAGCCAGGATTTGAACCCAGGATGTCTGGCCGCAGGGTCTACAATCTTAACCACTGGGCTCCACAGCCTAACAGGATGAGAGGTCAGCCTGGGAGGGTCTCTATGTGAGCTGAGAAAGAGCTATTTTCGTAAATCAGGGATAAAGTTTCTCAGGGTCACTCTCAGCCTTGGAGACGTTATAGATGGAGTGGGGAAATTTTCATAACATGTCAAACTTTCTTGGTTTGAAAGACTTCCCCCGAATCCAGCCTAGCACTGCCCTGCCAGCAGCCCCCAACCCCTCCAAACCACCCTTTTTAACCCTTTGCTAAAAGGCTTTTCAATATAGGGTCAGTTTTAGATACTAGCGTTTAACAGCATCTATTTGTGTTAGAGAATAACCAATCCAACTTTTGTTCAAACTGGCCCCAGTACAATACACAGTCAGAAATAGCAACGTGACACATGAAAACTGCACCCATCTGTCCCCTGTCCATACGTCTTCAGCTCTAAAATGAGATCTCAGCGAATCCTGTGCACGTGCACTCTTTGATCCGGGGTCTCATCTGAGCCGGAATGAAATATGTCACATTTCATTCATAAAAGACATGATTAAAACAGACAATCAGTTATGTTGGGAAATAATACGTTCCCCGAGGCCCAAAACTGTTTGACTTTGAGAGCCTGAATACACAAAAAGACAACAGCCAGACCACATATGACAATAAAACTCTGACCCATCACCTTGCAGCAACGAAGCCAAAACGCCAAACCACAGCCTCGGCAACCATCGGCCCAGAAAGGTCTGAAGTTGGTCCACGACTGCCAGCTGCCCTTTCTACAGCCTCTGCTTCCAATTCAAGGTCAACCAGAAAAAAGCCAAATATGCCCCCCAGGTCCGTCACAGAAGATGCTCACTGCTAGGGAGCCTACCTGCAGCCTCCCCACAGCAACAATCGGAGCAGACCTGAGCCTCCCTGTTTCCATGAAAAACTTCCCCCTTCCCCGTCTGCCCTTGAGTCTCTGCCACACGCCAGTGCTGGCGACTGACCCCCTTGCCATACAGCAAGCTCTGGATAAACAGGCTCTGTGTGTCTTCACTTGGGTCATCTTCGTTTACTGCCATAATTTCAGTGCAGTCTTCTCTGGCCATAAAGTACAGCGTACGAAATAATAGTCATCTATACTCAATATCTTGTAATAACCTATAATGGAAAAGAATCTGAAAAAGAATATATACATATATATGCATGTATGTATGTGCAAATGAATTACTTTGCTGTACACCTGAAACTAACACAACATTGTAAATTAACTACACTCCAGTAAAAGAAATGAGAACTTTATCCTCGTATAAGAATGCAATTGATAGTTATATACTGGTTTTTTAAACCAAATTTATTGTCATATCATTTAAACGTGAATAAAGTTTCTGTAAGCAAACAAACAAAAAGAAATGAAAGTCCTGGGCTTCCCTGGTGGCGCAGTGGTTGAGAGTCCGCCTGCCGATGCAGGCGACATGGGTTCGGGCCCCGGTCTGGGAGGATCCCACATGCCGCGGAGCGGCTGGGCCTGTGAGCCATGGCCGCTGAGCCTGCGCGTCCGGAGCCTGTGCTCCGCAACAGGAGAGGCCACAATAGTGAGAGGCCTGCGTACCCCAAAAAAAAAAAAAAAAGAAATGAAAGTCCTATCTAGGAAGGCATAAAGACAAGAAACTCTAGATGCTGACCCAGAAAGATTCGAGAGGTAAAGCTCAGTCCCCACCTACGCAAGCAGAACCGCCGGAAAGAGTGTTTTTAAAAGGGAGTTCTCAACTCCTTCATGCAGACCCACACCCCAGTCCCACCACTTCCCCACTGCACAACTTCAGGCAGGTAACCCCTAAGCGCTCTGAGTCTCAGTTTCCACATTCACAAAATGGGCATGAATACTTTGTACAGTGCCTGTGATAATACAATGAGAGATACAACTTAAGCCTGGCACAGTATACATAATTATTAAAAAGCATGAATTAAGAGTATCGATTGCATATATCTGGAGAAAACCATAATTCAAAAAGATACATGCACCCCAATGTTCACTGCAGCACTATTTACAATAGCCAGGACATGGAAGACGAACGGATGAAGAAGGTGTGGTACATATATAAAATGGAATATTACTCAGCCATAAAAAAGAACGAAATAATGCCATTTGCAGCAACACGGATGGACCTAGAGATGATCATAACTAAGTGAAGTCAGTCAGACAGAGAAAGACAAATATCATATCGCTTATATGTGGAACCTGAAAAAATGGTACAAATGAACTTATTTACAAAACAGAGATAGAGTCACAGATGTAGAAAACAAACTTATGGTTACCAGGGGGGAAAGGGGAGGTGATAAACTGGGAGATTGGGATTAACATATACACACTGCTGTATATAAAATATTAATAGATAACTAATAAGGACCTACTGTATAGCACAGGGAACTCTTCTCAATACTCTGTAATGGCCTATATGGGAAAAGAATCTAAAAAAGAGTGGATATATGTATATGTATAACTGATTCACTTTGTTGTACAGCAGAAACACAACATTGTAAATCAACTATACTCCAATAAAAAATTTTGTTAAATAGTATCAAATTAACACATAATCGTATGAATTTGTTAAATATTAAATTAACACATAATAGTATGACTAACAGCATCAATTATAGTAAATAATAGTATCAATTAACACTTTCTGAACAGCTACAGGGTGCCAGGCACCCTTCTAATTGCTTTACATGAAGCAACTAATTCACTAAATAATGCCGGTGATGATGGAGGGGATGTTTCGTTTCCTGTGATGCACCCACTGACCACTTCTATCTCCCTGACACACAGTGAATGAGTCGGTGATGCCTGCCTCCATAGATTAGAATCTAGCCCCTCTTCTAAGCGTTGCATCCCCCTTTTTTCAACACTATCTCAGGAGTTCTTAAATGCTCACAGGAGCCAGATAAGTGAGTGCAATGGGCCAGGTGTGGGACGATAGGGTGTAGTGGGGACTGGGGTGAACTAGGCGATGCATGATCCATCTAAAGGGGAAAGCCACTCCCTAACTACAGCCAACTGTTGCCAAGTTACCAAATCTTCAACACTTTCCAAGTAAATGACACGTGAGATCTCCCTATTATTAGAGGTTGGCAACTCTTTTAAATATTTTAAGGGATGCCATATGAGCTTTAAAAAGAAAAAAAAAAAAACACCAGCATACATCCGTGGCCTAGATTTGCCATGACCACCAGTTTGCAAACTCTAGGCTAGACGTTCTTCCTTTGGGACAGTCCCAAGGCCCCACAACTAAAGGCCCTGTGGCTACTATTTCCTGGAGACTGACAATTCACGATTTGACCTCTCAAGGGAAAGTCAGTGTTATAGTCCGTTCCAGCTCTAAAATTAACTTCTGTGGGAAAGAAAAACCTTGAGGGGTTTCTACTCACCATGAAGATAACACTTCAGGAGCCTCTACACTGTGGATGCTGGAACCTCTTCTGGTCTCAGCAGCCTCTCCGTCCCTAAATTGACCCTCAGCTCTGGCATGACTGAGCCACATGCAGCCTGGGGGTGCGGCAGCTGCCCCCTCCTGTCTTCGAAAGGCAGTGGGCCATGGGGGTGAAGGGCACAGGCTCTAGAGCCAGACCACCGGGATTCACACTCACTGCTCCCTAGCTGTGTGACCTTGGGCAAGCTACTTAACCTCTCTGTGCCTCGGAAAAATGGGGATGATAGCCGTACTTGCCTCCTTGAGTTGTTTGTTGTCAGAATTCAGTGAGTTAAGGCATGTAAACAACTTAGAATGTGGCCTGGACCATTCTACGTCCTCAGTCAGTTACCTAGTACTGTTTATGACATTCCCCCTGTCCTGAAATGCCTTTCCCAGCAAGGCTCCCAGACTTCCCTGACCACCAGGTCACCTGCTCTCCCTTTCCTCAAACTTCTCACCCAACAACATTCTCTCTACATCAGGGATGGCAAATAAGTTCAGTCTTAAGTGTCATACTCTCTACCTCACATGAATTGGTAGGGGCTGCCTGGAGTTCTGAGCTCAGTGCAGTAGATTAGTAATGTCTGCCACAGCACAGGGAGTGCTGAGGTGCTGCAATTGACTGGTCATGTCTGCCTTGGGAGAGGGAAGGGCAGGAAAGCAGAAACCATCCCTTGGCCATCCTTGGTCTATAGTGAGCAGCTTGCACTGCCTTGCATTGGAAGAAACTCTGCAGAGCAAGAACTGGGTTTTAGACCACCCCAGCCCCACCAGTGGAGTGACTAGCACAGGGCTGGGTCCACACCAATTTCTGAATCAGTTTTACCACCAAGACTAACTCAAGGGGCTCCGAATAGGAAGCCCGCTTCCTGCGGGCTACTAAACCCACGTGGGATCTGCCAGAGCCTTGGGATCCTGTTGCCAGGCTCTGAACAAGCACACCTCCAAACAGACGTGATCTGGTACGTCGGCCTCCATCAGAATCAGAAGGACCATACTGGACTCACGATTAAACCTTATTTTTCCTCACCTGCACCCAGCAAAACAAAGCCCCACGTGCACTGCAGTTTATATGTCTACCATGTCGGCGTCTGAGGACCAGGAAACACCACAGCCTAAATTCAGTGGAGACCCCTCATGTGCCAGGCACTATTCTAAGAACTTTGTTAACTTGTGTAATCCTCACAACAACCCTGGGAGATAGATCCCATCATCATCCCCATCCTACCAAAGAGGAAGCTGAGGCCCAGAGAGGTTAGGTGACTTGCCCCAGGACACACAGCCGGTATGTAGCAGAGCTACTGCTGCTTCCTACTGCTACCCAGGAACCTATGTGAGCAAAATAAGCTAAAGACAGGTTTGTCCCCCTAGCGCAGAGAAGTTCCTCACTTTCTGCAATCCTAAAACCAAGTCTTTGTCATACAGATAGAGACAGCTGCTTTGCTTTGACAAAGGATTCTTTACTGATGAAAAGCGGCGAGGTGGGAAACACTGTCTCAGAAAGCTCCTTCATGGATTTAGAAACTGGAATTCATTTACAAGGTGTCCACTTCCAGGCATTATGGGATTCTGCCTGGCACATCAAGGGGGCAGTAAGAGGTTCAGACTATCACGTGAGAGCCTGAAGGGGACAAACTTGGACCTCACAGCCCGAATTGCTGCTCTCAACGCAGAAGTTTTAATCCTGGCTTCACACCAGAATTATATTTAGGGGGTGCTTAGAAAACAGGGATGCCCAGGGCCCATCCCCAAATACTCTGCTTTACTGGTGTCTGGTGTGTTGTTTTGCTGGGTCTTATTTTATGTTTGTAAGTTTCCTCACGATGCTGGATCCTCAGCAAAGCATCAACACCCACTTGACAGACTAACAACTCACTGACGATCAAGAGTTGATTTGCATCCCACCCAACCCCGCAAAGCCTCTCACCTGAGAGTGAAGTGGTCAGCCACAGAGCCACTGGCCAGAGAGACCAAAAAGGTGGCGGTGTCCCCTTCCCGGACGAGGTTCAGAGGTACGGAGAGAACGACGTTCTCATCCAGGCTCAGCAGGGACCACCTGAGATCGTCCTGGGTCGGGTAGACCACGACACTCCCGATCCTCTCCCGGGCAGCTGGCGCCGGCGGGGGGCTGTCCTGGCCCGAGTGTATGTTGTTCTCCCACTTGCTGTCCTCCTCCAGGGGACACTGGCCGGCCTGGTCGGCCGGGTACAGCGTGAAGAAGAGCTCCATGGCCGTGCCGCCCAGCAGGGCTGGGATCTCCTCCTCGGGCTCCAGGTCCAGCCCAGAGCTGAACCACTCGGGCAGCACCTCCAGCTCGGCCACACACAGCCCAGGGGTCCCTTGCAGCCGACAGCTGGCCGCCACTTCCCTGGCCTCCGGGAACGCAAACATCTTGACGCAGGGGAGCTGCTCCGCTGGGTCGCCGTCGGCCCAGCCCATCCCGGTGATGTAGAACAAGGTCTGCACTTTGGGTCTGTTGGAGTAGATGGAGCTGCCGAGGATGTGGGCTTTCAACTTCCAGTTGAAGGGAAACTGGCCCATGTTGCCAAAGGGTGCAGATGTCAGCATGAACTCCCGGGGGACCGTCTTCTCGACTGAAAATGGCCCATAGCTGGCATTGACCATCGGGGGGCTCCTGGCTCGGTAGATAAAGAACGACTCCACCCGGGCCTGCAGACTGCAGTTCCGAGTGACGTCCTGGTTGGCCTCTTTAAGGAAGAAGGACTCCTCTGCGTTAGAGATGTGGAAGCTCGTGGGAAGGTAAGCAGGGAGCGAGGAAAACCTCTGCAGGCTGTCCACGATGGCGCGGCTCTCCGTCACTGCACGAGAAACGGAAGCAGAGGAAGAGTGAGAGCCGCGTCCGGAGAGGTAATGAAATTAACGCAGGGCCGCCTCCACCCATCCACACAACACACCGCCCACCCGAATCCTGGCCACGCCCACCCGAATCCTGGGTCTCCTCGCGGTGAAAGTCCTGTCATTACATAAAGTGTGTTCCGAAATAACCGGGGCAAGGGTGGGAAGGAGCCCCGTGTACCACTGATCCAATCGTCCTGTGACTGAATTACGCCCCCGCCCCCGGAGGGAAAACGTCGCACCCTCTTTTGCTCTCGCAAAGCCCCGAACTCAGAGGATCGTGGTCATCTCTGTTGTAATCACCCCCCAGAGAGTAGGCTGCACACCTACCAAGCCCACCATACAACCCGGCATTGGACCATCGTATGTGACGTGTTAATACTTGATTACTTTGATATTTATGCTTCTTCCCATCCCTCCTAGATGTGGTGTCCACGTGGATAAACGTTTAGACATCGCCTAATTCTTTCTGAAGTGAGGGTGAAGCGATGGCTCAGCATCCCCACTTCGAGAAATCTCTCCTTCCGAAACACGAGTGAGAATTCATAAAGATCTGTTTATCTACAAGGATGTCCACTGCAGCATCCTTCTGAATTGCAGACAAACTTATTTTATGTGCTGGAGCCAGAAGCCTGGATTTGAACCCTGGCTCTGCCACTTCCTAACTGAGCAAACTTGGGCAAGTTGCTTAACCTCTCTGTGCCTCAAATGTCCTCATATAAAGTAGGACATAAATATAAATGATTGTAAGGATTAACGAGTTAATAAATATGAAGCGCTTAGAACAGTGCTGACACACATAAATGCTCAATCTTTACCTGCTATCATTATTATTATTTACTAGTTTAAACCATTCCAAAGGTTTATTATATTAAGAGGAGACCAGATAAACTATACACTTTTACAATGGGGTAACAGGCAGCTCTGTAAGAAAAATGAGGCATGTTTGAAAAAATGTCCACAATCTGTCATTAAGCATAAAAAATTATAAATGTATCACATATGATCCTATTTGGGTAATTTTTTAAGATTCTATATGTACATATGTAAATGTACATATATTTATGTTTGGTATCTATAGAATCCAGAAAGGATTTTTGCCTTTTACCACTTATGTTTCTACCTTCTTAAAACTTGTTATGATAATCATGTATTACTTTGTTAATTAAAATACATATAAATATACATAAACATGTATATGTGGACATGCGTATATATATATATATGTGTGTGTGTTTCTTTCAAGTGGGGAAACACAAACAGCAAAGACCCAGGAAGCTTCTTCAAAGTGAAGACAGCCCACCAGGAACCAGGGTTGGCAAATCAGGCCAAGAACAGACAGGAATTCTTCCTTGCCCTGAAATAAACCTCTGCCCCTGGAGCCTGGCTTCCAACCAGAGCAAGAGGAAATAAACCAGGCAGCAGTGTTTACAGTACAGCATCACCAGAGGATAAAAGGCAAATAAATACTCCATTGACTCTGACTCCTGGTAACATTTTTTCTGCAGCCGTTACAAATTCTGTGAAATACAGTTTTCTGTTGACTTAAATAATTTTTGGCCTTTTCAGGGCTGTCCTTGGTGAGCTTTCCTTTCCTAGTGGATGACAAAATTGTAATTAGGAGATTGTGAAACAGATACCACCACGAAGGGGCTGACGTATACTTTCTCCAAGAAGGTGTTCAGAAGGCAAGTTCTCTGTGAAATGCTGCACGATCTCACTTACGTGCAGAATCTAAAATAGTCAAATTCGTAGAAGTAGAGAGTAGCATGGTGGCTGCCAGGGGCTGGGGGGAGAGGAAGGGGGGATGTGGGTCAAAGGGTATAAAGTTTCAGTTAAGCAAGATGACCATGTTCTGGAGAGCTAATGTACCGCAATGTGACATAGTTAACAACCCTGTATTGTACATTGTAATTTGCTAAGAGAATGGATTTTAAAATCAATCTTCTCAACACGTACACACACACACACACACACACACACACAGAGTGAAAACTAGGTGGAGGTAATGAATATGTTAATTAGCTTGATTATGGTAGCTTGAAATTTCACAATGTACACATATATCAAAACATCCAATTGTATACCTTAAACATACACACTTTTCACAGGTCAGTGATATCTCAGTAAAGCTGAGGGGGGAGGCACCTCCCTGGTGGCGCAGTGGTTAAGACTCCGCGCTCCCAATGCAGGGGGCCGGGTTCGACCCCTGGTCGGGGAACTAGATCCCACGTGCGTGCTGCAACTAAGAGTTCACGTGCTGCAACTAAGGAGGCCACGTCCCGCAACTAAGAAGCCCGCGTGCCGCAACTAAAGGACCCCGCCTGCCTCAACTAAGACCCAGTGCAACCAAATAAAATGCGTATGGGGTCCGGGGGGAAGAAAGAAAGAAAGTTCTCAAGTGTCATCAATATGGCCAGTCCTGGTCAGATTAATTACTGGAGGAGAAGTGTTATTCGTTATTCATTTCTCCAATTATCTATCTAAATATATTTACTACTCTACCTAAATATATTTACTTACTATATTTCCAGCCCTGGTAGGGATATCACAGGGGCAAGACAGATGCGGTTTCCGCCCCAGGGAGCGGGCAAACTTTGGAGAAAGGCACGGCTAACCTACACAAGGCAGCTACAAAAGTGAACGTTCAGACCCTTCCAAACGCCCGTCCCAATAATTCTCCACCCAGGAATTCATGCGAAGGAAATAAGAGATCATCAGAAAGGAGATTAATGCGCAAGCGTCAACACGAGTATGATTTATAACAGCAACACACAGGAAGCAACCTAAAAACTCATCATGAGGGCAATGATTATATAAATGATTGAAGTCTTACTCTGTGTGAGATATTAAGCGGTCATCAAAAGCACGATTTCAACAAATATGAGGCGCCGTGAGAAAATGCTTACGACATCGTAAGTGAAAGAACAGACGTCAAACCTTGATTTAAGCTATCCCACATCTGTTTAAAATATATTTTCAAAAGTAGATACTGTATGTATGTAATATATACATACATAAATACGCACAGGATACGCTCACTTTCATAATATAGACCTGAGTTTCCTCCAGATTGCATCCCCACAGATCGGGCAGGATTCGGATCAAAGACGGAGGAGGAAGACAGATGACTTTGAAGAAGGAACCTCATCCTAAGGGAAGTTTTAGCTGTTGCCGCCACCAAGGGGCAATTTGTATTTTGACAATGTCAAGCAATGCAGAAACGCCATTCCAGATGAAATTTAAATTATTTTTTGGTTGGTTTATTTCCCCTCTCCAAACCAAGAAGTTAAATTCTTGGTGAATTTACCCATAAATTAATTGGCAACGAGGCAAGTCTGTCTTCCACAGCCTGACAATATCCTTCAGCAGAGATGGGTGGGCATACAGCCGACCAGATTTGGGAAGAAAGAGGTTCAAATTTTACCTTTTCATAAAATCTAGGCAAAGCCCCAGGCAAGGTTTAAATTCTGACTTATTTACAGATGGAAAAGGAAATTAAAATAAATGCAAAGTTTAATATGCTCTGTTTCCACTGTGGACTTGTTCTATTTTTTCATTATCATTTATATCGATATTTTATACCTCTCAAAAATTGATTTACAAGAAATTTAAAGCTGAGCCTTCTCTCTTCTTTATTATGACCAAAGCCTGCATTTTATCTGAAATGACAGTGTGAAGTTTACAATCCTGTCCCACCATAACTCAAGCAAAATGCAATACAAATTTTGTCCGAAGGCTTATATGGAAAGCCATAAACACCAGCTGGCAGATCCTCATTTTGTCCTCAAACCAGATTGCCACAAAATATGACATCCAAATTTAGGAGCATTTTATGAAGACAAGAGGCTGTCCTTAGACACACACCCGGGGTCTGAGAAGCTAACACCCCTACCTTTAGCCCCCTAATGTCACATAGTGGCACCATTCTTCTTCCCGTTGGCAGGTAGACTGTGTGGCCAGAGTTCTGAATGTGAAATGAGGCCCTATTCAGTCTGCTGATTTCCTAGAGGGCTTTTCACCACCTGACTGAATGAGGTGGGTCCTGAGAGCAGAAAATGAGGACGTTTTGGGCTTCCCTGGTGGCGCAGTGGTTAAGAATCCACCTGCCAATGCAGGGGACACCGGTTCGAGCCCTGGTCCGGGAAGATCCTACATGCCGTGGAGCGACTAAACCCGTGCACCACAACTACTGAAGCCCGCATGCCTAGAGACCATGGTCCGCAACAAGAGAAGCCACCGCAATGAGAAGCCCGCGCACCACAACAAAGAGTAGCCCCCGCTCGCCGCAACTACAGAAAGCTTGCACACAGCAACGAAGACCCAGTGCAGCCAAAAATAAATAACTAAATAGAAAATGAGGACGTTTCAGTGAGGCCCAGCTGCAAAGGGCTTCTCATCACTGCCCCCCTTATAAGCCAAGAAGAAAATCAAGTGCAGGTTCACCGAGAGCACAAGGTGCTCCAGACGGATGCCCTGTGGTTAAAGGATGCTCTGACTGGCAGATGGCTCCGAGGAAGCCCCAAAGAGAACCTCGGGGGGAAACTAACAACTTCCCAGGATGAAGCAACTCCCAGGGCGCTGGGAATCCTGGCAGGGACTCTGTGACCCAAAGTGCGTGGATGGACATCACTGCTGTGCTTGGCACGCAAAAAATACTCCTGGGCACGTGCCTTTGTCAGGAGTGGAGGGACCTGTAGCTCCAAGATAATGCAGCCCACAGACTCACAAACCTTTCCACTGCCATCGCCAGCCCTACCTGGAAGCTGAGTACCAGTCTTGTGGCTCCTGGTCACCCACCTGAGGGTCAAGGCCTGTGACATGTCTGCAGCTGAGTCTCTTCTCACTCCCACAAGACAACATGGACGTGCACAGCCAGGAATAGAAGGCTCTCCTTCCAGTGGGCCGGATGGCCAGGTCTTTGGAAACCATCAGCAAGAGAAATTGCTCACTGGTCTGTCAAAGGGTGGTCCTGAAGAATAGCTGGTAGTTTACTGCCACCATCTGGGCGCCCCCATGTCCATGGTCATGGTGGCCAGAAGCTACAAGGAGGCCCTTGGAAGCACTCATATCCGTTCAGAACGGTGCAGTGGAAGTTGTTTCTGGGATGAAGGAATGAACTAGGAGTTCATTCACACTCGTGTTTTCCTGTCTGTCTCCACCCTGTTTCTGTGTCTTCCTCTGTGAACTTTTGCACTTGCTGAGAAGCTCATCACCCACCTGTGAGCAGAGCAGACTCCTTCCCACCAGGATTTCTCAGCTCAGGAAGGGTTTCTCCAGCCCTGTCCCTGCTCTTCTCTGCATCACAGGAAACTACACTTCCCAAGCTCCTTTGCTCCCTGGCCTCTGGATGCAATGGGAGGCTCTGGCAGAAGATGGAGCATGGGAGGTATTTCTCCCCTTGTCGGCCAGCATTTCCTGGCAGAGACGGTGCCTCTTCTCTGATTCCAGCCCTCTTCATGCTCCCCACCATGCATACAGCTCTCCTAGGCAGTAGTTCTAATATCTACTGGATGGTTCCAGCTTCTGGGTTCTGATAATCCAATTTCCCCACTTTGTCCCTTCAGCCCAATCGGTAGCAGCTTCCTGTTGTTATTAATTTCTGGATTACTTTACATTCCCAGAAGGTGTTTACCATGCCCGACTTGGTTTCGCAGATCTTCCATCACCCGAGTAACTAATTCCCTTGATTAAATTCCCTCCGTGGAAATAACTAGAGTGGTTTCCCTTTTCTTGGCTAAAGCCGGACGAATACATCCAGTCACGAATCACACCTTCTTATTATATTTCTTCAAGGCCACTGTCACCATATGAAATTAGCCTTTTACTTGTTTACTTATTGTCTATCTAGTCTATTGAAATTCAAGCTCATGAGCGCACAGGCTTTGATATCCAGTTTATTGCTGAATCTCCAGTACCAGCAGAAGGAAGTAAAATACGTGCTGAGTGAATGTCCATCAACTAAGGCTGCCATGGTTTAATGCTTGAGAGAATAAATCTCTCTGTGCTCCTTCTGAGCCTTTCTTTGGCTTCTCCCCAGGGTTGTTAATAGATATCATTAGTATTAACAAATCACTGGTCCATCACATTATTACTCCATGCATGTCCTCTCAAATATCACATCGCTGTGGTCACTAAGCTGGTTGCTAGGTTTGCCAAGCAAAGAGCTGCACTTCTCACGTGGAAGGAAAAAATACCACTTAAAGGAGAAACAGCACTTGTGATGTGTCAACACACCTGGGCATGTATAACTGCTAAGTCCGCTGATTATCACAATGGTTGTGAGATGAATAGTTAGTCCCTTTGGTGAGAAATGAAGCAGTTTGAACATGGTCGAAGGTAGGGCTCCAACCAGCTCTGTCCAATTCCAAAGGCTTTCCACTTCTCTGCATGGCCCTCGGGCCAGCTGGCCTGCTGGTTCTACCATGAGGCCAAGGCTATATGCAGGTCAGCTGAAGGGGCTGGAACTCAATGCTCACTATTCCAGGTTCATGGACAAAATCCCTACACATCCAGTGAGGCTTTCATCACTCTACCGTCACAGGTGACTGTCTCCCGTCCCAGGTACCAGCCTGGATTCCCAGGTAGAGCAGGAAAATAGATACAGTTGACCCAGTTGATGGCAAAGCAGCCAGAGATCCATACCTTTAAGGTAACAATAAATGTGGGAAAGCGCTGCTACCTGTAAACCCCTGCACGTGGCCGGGAGCCTCAGGAGGAGTAGCCAATGCAACAAGTCAAACCAAACGCTCTCGGGTTAAGGAGGAGAAGTGCAAGTGGTGAGTTATTCATTAACGACCAGCTGTGGTGGAATTTATTGCACATCCTCATCCAGTTTGCTCCCACCCCCAACTGCATCCCGTCACTGTACCCTGGGGACCAGATCCTTCCACGCCTCTGCATTTGAAACACAAGTCACTGATCACATAACCAAGAAAAGGCAGCAAATACTTAACTACTGAATTCAAAAGCCACCCAGTAAGATGGGAAAAGTCAGATGAGTTTCTGTCTTTCTCAACCAGATAAAATATACCGTGGCTGAGAGAGAAGGACAGACCATACAGACAAGAGGGCCTGAAGCCACCAAGGCCAGCTGGTCCTCAGGCTGGAGGGATGCTCGCCTTTGTCCCAAGATTCTTCTCAAATTTCAAACTGGGGAGCCCTGTGTGGCCAAACACGGGTTGTTCACAAGGACAGGAAGCAGATAAAAAGCAGACCAGAAGCAGGGGGAAAGCAGGAAGCAGAAGAGCAGACAGGAAGCGGACAGGAAGCGGACAGGAAGCGGACAGGAGAGAGCAGGTCCCTCCTCCCAGCTCCAGCCCTGCAATCTCCTATAGCAGCCCCCCCCCCGCCCACTGCCGTTAGTAGAGACTAACAAGAAACAACTGGCTAAGAGAAATGTGGTTTTCAGACGCCAGCACCCAGCATTAAAGACCAGAGAACAGAAAGATGAGTTTGGAACTAAGAGACGGTAACTTAACAACTGAGATCCCATTTGTCAGAAGAGAAAATTGCAGCAGAGAGGCGTTAAGTCTAGTAAATGATGGTTCCAGGTCAGGATTCCAAACAACTGGCTCTATAGTGTACACCCCTAACCACCACCCTACAGAGCTTCACATCGAGCCCGCTGGGGAAAGGAAGAGCTCTTATTCCTTGATCTCCAGGCTGTCCCATAATTCCTTCTTGGTCCAGAGGGAGACAGGGAGACTCTAGAGAAACACAAAATAAAACCCAGAAAGTGAGAGTTTTTAGAGAAGAAGCCAGGAATCCAGAACTGTGTGTCCCCATCAGAGGCTGCGTGATCGTAGCAGGAACCATGGAGAACTCCCAGGTACTCCATTGTAGCTTGTAGAACTATCAGTGGAATAGAGAATACGGGACTCACATGCGGTGTGGAGGAAAAAGATACGGACTTTGGTTTGGACACATTCGAGTTAAGGTGAAAGGGAGATGATGGGGAGCCAGGTGAAAATATGAATGTGGGATTCAGGAGGAGGTGGACACCAACTTCATCTCCACACAAAGGTAAACTCCTTTTAGACACAGCACCACATCCTAAGATAGGGATTCTGAACTCTGGCTACATAGTAGGTACACACGGTAAAGAACACATGTATTATACCCGGCCCTGCCCACCAGAATTCATTTTGATGGTCTCGGGGAGGGGCCCAATTGTTCCCCTGTTCTCTAGATGACTCAACTGAACAGCAGTGGAAAGAAACACCACTAAAAGTTCAAAGACACTATTGGGACACAGTAGGTACTTTGTGTATACAGGTTTCCCCCGCTATCTGAAAGTAAATCATTCCTGTGAAGGCTTTCGTAAGCCTAAATGGCACAAAGCAAAGAAGCAATTACCTTAGAGCACATCTTGCTAACAGATGCACAAAACAAAGGGAGATAAAGCACAGGTGCTCATACGGTTCAAAGCTATGGCGACTTGATGCTGAGATGCTGAGTGTATGTAGTTCCGGGGAAGGAGCTCGGTGGTACCACTCTCACCCGTCGGGGTGCGCGATACCTCTGTAAAGGCTCACTGCAAAACCAACGCTGAACTCTCTTTTCACTTTTCGCCTTTTTTTGTAAAAGGGGAAACCCTCTTTAGATTTCTTTCAGGTTAGCGAAAAACGGTACTAATGTAATTCTTTCGTAAAAGCCAAGAGGCATAAAGTGAACTTTCAAAACGCAGGCGGGTATCGGTACTCAGAAATGAATAGTCACTCATTGTCTTGAGGGCAAGTCTTGGGTCATATACCAGTAAATCCACTGAGGATTAGATATGACTAGAAATTACAGTGAGAATAAAAAGTACAGAGAAATAAGGGCAACGAGAAAAGAACAGAATCATTATCACAGTCATCATTTATTTACAATCCTTATGACGTACCAAGCACTAGTGTAAGCATTTCACAGGCATTAACTCTTTTAATCTTCAGTGTTTGGATTCTGAGGATTTGATTATCAGCCCCACTCATAGATGGGGAAACTGAGGCACGGGGCAGTTAAGTGACTTGCCTAAGATCGCCGAACTAGTAAGTGGCAGAGGGGAAACTGGATCCAAGTTGTCAAGCTCCCGGCAGAGTTTACACCCTTAGCCACTATGTTCTGCTGCCAGGGGAAAGCTTAGCGAGCAAAGTCTACAGTGTGAGAGCTTCGGCAATGATTAAAGGGACTGCAAATGGGCCTCTGAATTGTCCGGCTCTCAAAGCACGAGATGAGGTCACCAGTTGGGCACCATTCATAAGATGAAAGCAAGAAGCAAAGCTTTTCCTGGCTCTGAGAGAAATTCCTCCGGTGGTGGTGCCCCGAGGGACACAATGGCATCCCCACAATACAGTGAATTTATTAGCAGGCTCCCCATGGTGCCGTCCACACAAGGCGGGATGCGACAGTGAAGGACCATCAGGCAAAGGTGATTATGCAGAGGACAAAGGATGGCGAGGCAAGACAGCTGACAGCTCTTGGAAGGCCTGACCTGATGGAAAAATAAGATGCAGAATAAGACCCTAGAGGAGAATTCTACCCTTCAAACTCTCCTCCATGAACGTGCTTTCTTACCAGACCAGCTAAGGTCTTAGAAAGTGGTAAGTAGCAGAGGTCTTGAGACTATATTCTCTGGCAAGATCTGGGGGCACAAATATTCTACATAGACCATCCAAGGCCAGTGTCCAAGATTTAAAACACAAGGAAGAGGATTAACCTTTTCTACACGAGGTCCACCACTTCTTCTATGCCATAAAGACCCTTCCCAATATCCCAAGATCAAATATCTACTCACCTATACTCTCAACTGGGTTTCTGTGGTGCGTATATGTATATTCATGTGTGTGACTACATTTTTGCATTTAATTCTTTTTTATTGAGGTATTTTGGGCCATTAAAAGTTGTATATATAAAATAGATCAACAACAAGGTCCCACTCTATAACACAGGGAACTATATTCAATATCCTCTAATAAACCATAATGGAAAAGAATATGAAGAAGGAGATATATATATATATATATATATATCTGAATCACTTTGCTGTACGCCAGAAACTAACACAACATTGGAAATCAACTATACTTCCATTTTTAAAGAGGAAAAAACGTTGTATATATTCAAGGTGTACAATCTGATGGTTTACATTGTGAACAAACGACCAAAACCAAGCTTATTCACGTCTCTGTCACCTCAGAGGATGAATCTGAGGTGATGGGTGTAGGAATTGATACTTTTCGTGATGAGAACACTTCGGATCTACCCTCTTATCGAATTGTACATATTACATTTAATTCTTGAATCCATCTGCAGTTCCTTTCGGGGTATAACGTAAAGTGAGAATCTGACAGTCGTCAGAAACTCGCACACAACTGAATAAGCCGGCAGAAGTATTTTATTTGACTTCATAGTCTAATGGTTTTTTAATTGAAAAATAATGTGACTGTATTTTTGGGGATAGAGGCTTTCAAGAGGTCATTAAGTTAAAATGAGGTCGTTAGGGTGGGCCCTACTCTGTTATGACGGGTCCTTATAAGAAGAGGAGATGAGGACACAGACACACACAGAGGGATTACCACGTGAGGACACAGGGAGAAGACGGCTGTCTACAAGCCAAAGAGAGAGGCCTCAGGAGAAACCAGCCCTGCCCACACCTTGACCTTGGACTCCAGCCTCCAGAACCATGAGAATAAATTTCAGTTGTTTAAGTCACCCGATCTGCAGTACTTTGTTATGGGAGCCCTATAACTGAGAGATCACCCTACTTTATCAAACTTCTATCAGTTCATCTTGCCTATTTTTTTTTGTCTTCAGGATGACTTTAGATTCACTCCGTCAAGTTGCCCCAAACCCAGTCAGACCCTTACCTGAAGAGGAAGGTCTGCATATGGGGCTTATGGGTGCCTTGCCACTGTCTGCCATATTTTTCTTCATGATCCCTTTTTTTTTTTTTTTTTTGGCTGCGTTGGGTCTTCGCTGCTGTGCGCGGGCTTTCTCTAGTTGCGGCAAGCGGGGGCTACTCTTTGTTGAGGTGCGCAGGCTTCTCATTGCGGTGGCTTCTCTTGTTGCAAAGCACGGGCTCTAGGCGCGCGGGTTTCAGTAGTTGCAGCGCGTGGGCTCAGCAGTTGCGGCACGTGGGCCCTAGAATGCGTGGGCTTCAGTAGTTGTGGCTCGCGGGCTCTAGAACACAGGCTCAGTAGTTGTGGTGCACAGGCTTAGCTGCTCCATGGCATGTGGGATCTTCCTGGACCAAGGATCAAACCTGTGTCCCCTGCATTGGCAGGTGGATTCTTAACCACTGCACCACCTGGGAAGTCCATTCTGCCACATTTTTCTATGTGTTTTCAAGTTTTCTAGAATGAACATGTCTTCTTGCTTATTTAATCTAAGAGAAATATTGACATTTTTTCCCTTAAAAAGAAAGATATGGAACTTGATTTTAAGTAACAAACTGAACACACTCATTTCCTTGCATCTCTACAGAAACCCTGGAGAAATAAAAGTGTAAAAGTACAGAAAGGAATAAACTTACGAACAAGAGAAATGGAGGAGTGCCATCTGAAGATAAAATATTTCAATAGATTTATGGAAGATAGGAAATGGATGAAAGCGCATTGATGGGCAAGACAACAGAGGAAAGCTTGAGCTGGAACTACTCCGCCCACTGGAAGCCCCAAGGGGCTCTCGACTCCATGTTGGCGCACAGAGTAATGACAAGAGTAGAAACCGGTTTTACCCCCTGAAAACCAAGGGAGTGACTGAGTTCTGCAGATGGGACACCCTGTCCAGGCAGCCCTCCTCCCAAAGTCCCCACCCATAGTAAAAGGCAGAATACTTGGTCTTTATCTCCAATCAAAACTCAGCTCTTCTCTAAGGAAACTGAATTAACCCTTGATGGGAATGTCAGGTTTAAAAGTGTGCGTGCTGGGACTCCCATCCTGAGAGGGGATGGAGGAGAAACAGCCACCGTGTTCACTTCATGAACACTGAAGGTACACACTGAGAAAGTAATGCCGGAAGTCAGAAGGGGCAAGCCACAGCATGAGATTAAAGAACCAATGGAATAATGTCAGCTCCCACTTGCCTAAGCCTAACCCAACATGACTGGGGTCCTCGTCAGAAAAGGCGATTAGGACATAGATACACACAGAGGGATGACGATGCGAAGACACAGAAGGAAGACGGCCACTTACAAGCTATGATGGCCAGGGGTTTCTGTGACTTACAGCCAAATACAACGTTAACCGGTAAGAAAGGAAAGTAAGGAGTATAAATCAGCTAAATTCTCATCTTTTATAGAGAGAGCGCTGCTGTTTAAATTTGTTAACACAAGGATTAGAGGTATAGGGAATGGTATGTAGAATGATAAAAATAATCACCACTAACAGAACTAAAAGCAGAAATGGCTGGACCTGGCTGACTTCAGGGAGAGAGATCAAAGCTGCAGAGGGATGGAAGACGACTGCCTTTCTTTGCAAGTTATCCTGAGCCATTTTATTTTCCCCATATGCAGGCATGACTCTGAGGGTGAGGAGGCTTTGCCTGCAGGAACCCAAAACTAGCCATGCAGGGGAGGACGGTGCTGAACAGACGCTGGAAACTTGCGTGTGGGGTAAAGGGAGAGTGGCCTTAATCTTGCCCACAAGGCATCGGGTCTATGGGAGAGATGGCTACCTGTCAAAAAAGACAGCAGCAGAAATTTTCCATCCATTTTATTTCATACGGCCACTCGGCCAGGGACCACCTGGCCTCTCCTGCATTCCAGCGTGGCCATGCGACTAGTTCTGACCAATGAAATAAGAGCGTGTCTTGCGTATCACTTTGAACTCAAAATTCGTATGTTTTACCTTCCACCAGGGAGAAGCAGGCGACTCTGAGGCCCCAGGCCATGGCAGAGCCGTAAGATGGGAGGAGCCTGGACCCCTGAGTCTCCACCTGGGGGAGAGCCACCTGCCAAATAAGGCACCCACATTAGATGGGAGCAAGAAAGAATTGTATGATGTACTGAGCCACTGGGGTTTATTTGTTACAGCAGCTAGTGATACCTAACTAATACAACATTGTATAGGCTCACAATGTGGACGGCTTTGATCCTGCCCCTACTAAAAAGCTGGAACAAATTTCACATGTCTTCCTGAAGGTAAACTGTGCTTTCATTAGCAAGGAGATCCAGGCACTCGGAGAAACAAAGTGAAGCGCTCTTAAGCCACCGTGAGAGGTTTCCATGGGGCACCAGATGTAAGAAGAGCATTATTAAACGGATTATAGAGATCTTAGTGACAGAAGTTTTGACCTCCTGTTAAGGCACCGTCAGCTGCTGAACAGTGGGAAATGTTGATGAGCTTGTTCTAATTTCCATTTGTATTTATTCTAAATTGGACCCCATAGAGATTGTTTAAGTAAGAGAGGGAAATTCACTAAGCAACCCTGACAGCTCTGCCGTTCCCAGATATAGGGAGGTCGC
This sequence comes from Stenella coeruleoalba, assembly GCF_951394435.1. Lineage (NCBI taxonomy): Eukaryota > Metazoa > Chordata > Mammalia > Artiodactyla > Delphinidae > Stenella > Stenella coeruleoalba. Next base: position 84,764,769 of record NC_137160.1, on the reverse strand, counting down.
TGAGGCTTACAAGAGACAAAGGACACCTGGGCTGGCCTCCCACGTCTGCCATCAGCTCAATTTATGCACCAGGTCACTTCATCCCCCTGGGATTCACCTTCCCTCTGTGTCAAATAAGGTGTTACTTCCTGCCACCCATCAGGGACATACCATGAGGGAACCCAATAAGGCGACCTGTGATTGTGTGACTGCATTAGTAGGAATGTCATATGTGGAGTGTCTTCGCTTTAGATTTCCCACTAGTTCAGACTAGCCTTCCCATCCTCTGGCCCTTGTTGATATCAAAAATGATTCTTTCAATTCACAGAAAATCCGCACCATGCAAGTCTAAACAAAATTGGAATTTAACGGCAGTCACAGCTGGAGAGAGAGGTTGGCTTCAGGTCTGGCGGGATGCTGCGTGTAAACAATGTCATCCCCATGCATCTTCACAGATCTCCTTCAGTGGGTGAATGGATAAACAAATGGTGGTACAGCCACTGAACGGAAAACAACTTGGCAATGAAGCAAACGACGGATATACCTACAACAACGTGGATAAATCTCACACACATTTTGTTGCCTAAAATAAGGCAACCTGTAAAGCTACCTACTGTGTGATTCCATTTCTGTGACATTCTAGGAAAATCAGAACTGGAGGGATGGGGGAGCAGAGCAGCGATTGCCAGGGATCAGGGCTAGGATTTAACTTTAAAAACTTTAAACAAAGAATTAGGGATGGGATGATGTATCCTGAATGTTGCACTGATTACACGACTCTATGCATTTGTCAAGAAGTCATAGTGCTATATGCCAAAAAGAATGAAGTCTACTGAAAGTAAAATTTTAAAAAAATTTTCTGAAGATGCATTTTCATCTATCACTCTGCTCTCTTCCATGGAGCTGGCTTCATTCTCAATCTCCATGTTTCAGTAAGATTAGCCTCGCCAAGTCTCATATTTTCCTTCCTTCAAAATCCAACAAGAAGCAGTATGTGTCTCTCTCCTGAAGTTTCAGGGGAAAAAAAAAAAAAAAAAAATCTCAGTGCATCTTCTTGTCTCTGATTGGTCACGAGCCCATTCCTGAACCAATCACTGTGGGAGGGCGGGGAGAGGGGGAGCAGCCCGTTCTGATTGGCTCATCCAGTGTCATGTGTCTCTTCCCAGGAGCCTGGAGATAGATGGGCTTTAGCTGAAGTATGAAGTGGGGGATGCCCCAAAGCATCATCAGGGTACCATTTTGACAAGAAGAAAAAGGATGTTCTTTGTAGGAAGCACCACAAAAGTCTACTCTATCATCCAAATGAAACAATTTACACCAAGTCAAGGCTGATCTCTTTACTGCCAGTACTATTGTTGAACAAAAACTCAGGAATATGCCTGAGACCACAAACAAGACATTTCATTAATTACCCTGAAGAAGTGTGTTACTCTTAGAGTTTGACATTCTCCGTATGAAACACAAGTTGGAGAATCTGAACCCAGGGCCCAGAATAAACCAACCTCCACTGCAGGGCTAATATGTTTACTTTAGGATATTGAGTCTTCGAAAGTGATCTCAGCGGGCAGTGACAAAGCAGAAGTATACAAAATAGAAGTATACACATGCGTCCTGGGCATGTGACCTATGCAGTTACACAGGGCCCCATGCTCAGAAGGGCCCGGGCTTGGTTCAGTGCCCTGCGGTCGCGCTCTATACCTCTGAAATCCTTAAGAGTTTTATCTTTGAACTTGTGCTTTGTAAGTCAAGTCTAAGGCGACAACGAAGCATTCACATGAGCAAAGGAGGTACATGTAGTTGCTTGTCTGCTGGTGCCCTATTTGCATACCGTGTTCTGGAAGCCCTGTGAGCACAGAATTCCGGTGGCCCTGATGCACGAGAGTTCTGTCCGCAAGACACAAAGCCAGTACAAGTAAGCGTAGTGCATCTACGACAAATCAGCAGGGCCACTGACAGCTCAGAGAGGGCAAGCTTGCCATTAAACCAGAACTTTCTTCAAATGCAGCAAAAAAGGCAAAGGCAGTCTATGACACACAACCAGCCAAGAAACCCCAACCTGTTCGTTCTTAGTCCCGTTACTTTCCTGAATTAGACAACTGAGGCTGAAAATGGGTGGCACAGAAAGAAAGGGAAGAAGTGTCCCTTTCCCGCCAGCCCTTCCTCCCACATCCGCAAGCTGAAGCTCACCCTGGTAGAAGGTGCCCACGTCCACAAGTGAAGGGAAACCAGTCGAGTCAGTTCTGTGCAGCGTTTCCACTATTCCGGTCATATTAAAATGCGTATGCGTGTTACGATCTATTACATGTGAATTGTGTCATTTTGAAGATCCCGCATGTGGGTTCATCGCTCTTCTATTTGCATGTACCACAGGTACTGCACAGTTAAAAGACAAATGATGCACCAGATGAACAAAAAGAAAGAGAAAAACCCTATGTATGACCATCTCAACAGATGCAGAGAAGGCATTGGACAAATACAATAAAACACTACTAACCCAGGCTAGCTTGGATCAATCCAAAATCATTCATGGAATATCTTTCTTTCTCGTCCCTATTTTTTTAATGCAGTCTGTAATTTTCAAACACATGAAGTAACGAGAGGAAGGGAAACAAAGGCTGTCCAGTCTTTGTGGCTGCTGCCTAGAGAATCTACTTCAGTGAATCTTTAAGACTGTTTTTTAACGGTTAGGAGTTTAAACACCAAGAGCTCAGATGACTTCAACATCCCTCTGACAATTCTTTAGGCTATTCAACTGCTAGAAAATGTCTTTTCCCCTACCACCAACAAAAAACAAAAACACAAAAAAACAAGAGTATTTTCTGTCGGGATTAATTTCTCTGGATAATCAAGTAAGTCAGGGTGCATGGAGTGCAGAGCTGTGACAAGAAAAAAAAAAAAAAAGACAAGCAGAGGACACAGCCTGCTTCTGAGGAACTTAAAATTTTAATGGAGAAGAGAAGACAAACCTACATCTTAAAAATTGATAACGATAAAAGAAAGTAAAAGATCTCTTATTAACATGCCTGAACTAAGTTACATAGGCCAAATCTCAGAGAAAGAAGAGATCAGTGTTGATTAGGAATTATCACAAGTTTATCGCTAGCAGGCTCCAATGAATGAATGAATAGTAGTAATAACTAGGAAATTTGTCGAGTGCCTACTACGTGCCAGTCACCATTATAACTGATTTATGTGTATCAGCTCTTTACACATTTATTCTTTACCCAATCCTGTGAGACGGTATATTATTTTCAGATCGTTATATTATTAATATTATGATATAATTTATAAGTAACATTATGATATCCATTTTATGACTGAAAAACAAAGGCACAGAGATGTCAAGAAACATGCCTAAGGTCACACAGCATGTTAGGGGTGGAGCCAGGACTGGGCTCCAGAGTCCAGGCTCTGACTGCTCTTCTCTGCGGGTTCCTGGAACATTTCTGCTTATTCTCCTCTGTTTGGTCCCATGGCGGCTAACGTCCCAGACTCAGTCATCTCCCTTCACCAAAGCAAAGAAGGGCTCCATTATAGCTTTTGACCGATAATATGACCCAGAATAAAACCCATAAAGAACACAAGGAAATAAAAACATCCTCCACACATTGGCCCCAGAGGCTGTGCCGTGAACCCCTGTCATACGTAAAACTGCTTCTCAGCACAGCTTTGGGGAGTCTTGGTGGGGAAAAACAAAGCCAAAAAACCCTCAGTCCCTTTTTTCTCATATTTAATTCAGTTTATTCTGTGTTGGGCAGAGTCATCCTGGAATTTAAGGGACACAGAGGACAGCATCCCTGAAGCTGGGGGCAGGTCCCTGAGGATGCCGCGGTGTGGGCACCTGCACCCAGCCCGGGACACCCCCGTTCAGGCACTAGGTTCACCCCCAGCTGCCCCAGACCAGGGCTCCCCTCTCCAGTCACCTCTGCAGGAACAGGGGCCTCGTGTGCGACAACACTGCCACCTAGTGGCCGAGGTTGTTCCCACTGAGCCAGAAGCAGGTGGTTGGTTCCCCATTTCCAGAGCTGTAAACGCAGACTGGGGGCGATTTCGAGCGGTTTGGGGACTTTAACCAAGACCCGTTGCTGCTTTCTGCCAGAAAACCATTATACAAAGCACGATGACTCTCTAGGACCAAATTCTTTGTGGGCAAGCAACAGAAACCCCAACGCGGGTGGGCTTAAGTGAGAAAGGGTGTCGCCTTCCCCCCCAGATCTCAGCCTGGGACAGAGGGGACCACAGGCAGCAAAGGGGTGGGAGAAGGGGAACTAGCGTCCCTGCACTCTGGAAGGGCGTGAAAGTGCACCCAGAAGGGAGGAGACACCGCAGACTCCACCGGAGACACAGCTGGGTTTTCCCCACCACAAATGGGCTACAAAGACCACTGATCGGACAGGGGGCTGCACAGATGACCCTTTTCTCTCCCTTCCCTTTTTCCACTAGCTTCACCCTGAGAAATCACAGAAAGGAGAAGAAATGAGTTTTGTATCAGTCACATCCTTCCAGGGAAGTTCTGGTGGCTTTATGAAAGGGGTTTTCTTCCCTTTTTTTTCAGTTTTATTTGTTCCAGGAGGAAATCTCTCCAGTCTCTGACTCAAATTGTCCTTGATCTCCCCTCTCAGCGACCACCTGAGCGCTGAGGGGCCCGGGCAGGGGAAGATGTGAAAACACCGATCCCGACAGAGATGAATCCAGCCTGCGTGGGGACAGTGACATGAGGACAGGACCACCCAGCACTGAGACGTCCATTAGGGAACCGTCCCCACGGAAGGACACAGCCCATCACCTGCTCTCCATCCAGCTAGAGATCACTCAGGCCCTGCCCACACTCCTGGCTTCCTTGAAGCACCCCCCCTCAAACCCAACGAGTAGGGGAGGAGCCTGGGCTCCAGAGCAGGTGACCTTGGCTGGAAAATCAGCCCACCTCTCAGTCAGCTGGTCACCACGGTGAGCAGCCCAGCCCGCCGCCCCGAGAAACACAGGAAAAAGGGAGACACGAAGATGATCCTTGGGGTATGGGCATCACATGGGATGGATCAGCCATACCTACTGCCTTAGTCGGTGCAGGCTGCTATAACAAATACCACAGGTGCGGCCGCTTAAACAAGAGACGTTTATTTTCTCACAGTTCTGGGACTGGGGAGTCTAAAATCAAGGTGCTGGCCGCTCTGACGTCTGCTGAGAGCCTGCTTCCTTGCTCACAGATGGCCAGCTTCTCCTCGTATCCCCACAGGGCAGAGACAGAGAGCACTGGTGTCTCTTCCTCTCCTTATGAGGGCACTTATCGCATCACGGGGGCTTCACCCTCATGACCTCAGCCAGACCTGATCACCTGTCCACAACTCACCTCCTGATACCATCACATTGGAGGTTAGGGCTTCAGCATAGGAATTTGGGGGAGGGGGAGACAGAAACATTCAGCCCATATGGCCATTCATCCACCAGGGATTCGCTCAGTGCTTATCATGGGCCAGCTCTGTGCTACCCCAAAGGCAGAGGGCACAATGGATCAAGGAATTTTGTCTAGTTTGGGGTTTGAACATAAATAAGCCATTCCAGTAAAGGAAAGCAAGAGTCGTGGCAGTGGAGGGGCCCCTAATGCAACCTTGATGGAACCAATGCACATGGGACCTGCAGTGGATTAAACAGTATCCACCAAAAACTCATGTCCACCTGGAACCCCAAAATATGACCTTCGTTGGAAATAGGGCCTTTGCAGATGTAATGAGGCCATACTGGATAAAATCCAGTGATTGGTGTCTTTCTAAGAGAAGGGAGAGGGATTCTCATGCACAGAGAAGCCATGTGAAGACGGGGTCAGACACTGGAGTGAAGCACCTTCTAGAAGGAATGTCCGGGGCCACCAGAAGCCAGGAGAGGCATGGGCTGGACTCCCCCACACCTCCAGAAGGAACCAACCCGGCCGGCACCATGATTTTCGACTTCTGGCCTTCAGGACTGTGACAGACTAGGTGCCTGTTGTTTTAAGACCCCCTGGGTGTGATCATCTGTTACGGCAGCCACAGGAATCCAGGGTAGTGCCCAGAGGATGAATGGAATCAACCAGGTCAAGAGGTGGGAAGAGGGTTTGGGGGAAGGAAAGCAGCGCGGGCAAAGGACCAGAGGGGGGAGCACAGAGCCCTGCCGGAGCGGGTGTGGGGAAAGAGGAGAGAGAGGCAGACAGGCTGGAGGGGAAGGAAGGTCCAGGTCATGCAGGGCCAGGCGGAGGCTGCTTGATGGTGCCTGGACTTCATCCCAGGGGTAACGGGAAGCCTCTAAAGTCACTGACGTCATGGGAACATGGCCCCATTCGATGCAACTGGTAAACCATCACCCTGGAATGATGGAGAATGGGCTGGAGACAGGAGTGACTGAGACAGACAGAGACACAAAGGTCCAAGTCATAGAGGGTGGTGACCTTGTTATACAAATGGACCAAAGAAGATTCCTGTCTCCTGCCCACGTGTTTACTTCTCGAGACTAGGCTAGAACCATTAGCCCAAAGACCGCTGGTGCCAAACTCAATTTTTCACATGTGCAATGGCTTTAAATGTAGCCGAAATAAGCGTGGCTTTAACTATTTAGATACTGCTTGCTTTGCACGCGCCCGACATCTGCGACCTTCCATAAGAAAAACCCTGGGCTGTAAAAGACCCCCAGGTGCTATGGCCCTCGGGAGCTTCCTGACCTCCCACCAAGCCGGCAAGGGACGTCACCTGGAGCCCCCCGGCTACTGCCCATCTCCCCCAGGAACGCTCTGCCTCTCTCGTGGTTCCTGCCATCCCACTGTCATATCTTTTTGTTTGATCAGCTCCGATACCCTCAAATTCACCCCAGTCTCTACTGCAAAGAGGGCCATCAGGATGGAGAGAGAAGGTTCGAGAGATGTTGAAAGGACAAGGAAATTACTAAGCTCTGGTGGGAAAGAAAAGGGAGCTGGGAGAGGAAAGAAAGAATTAAGAGCTGTGTCGGGTTGAGGCTTGGGCAAAGGGCAGGACAGTCACTGAGATGGCGGAGAGCAGCCTTTGGGGAGGATGATGCCTTCTGCTTGGGCCACACTGAGTCTGAGAGATGTGTGGGCCCACCCAGGAGAAATGCCCACCGGGTCATGCATTAGACACAGCAGCTGCAGCTTGGGGGAACTCGGAGCAAAGAAGTGGGTGCTGCCGGAAGGGAGGTGGCGGCAGAGGTCACTGGAGGAAGCAGCCCAAAGAGACACCGGCGGGGTGGGACGAGACCCCCTGACGTGTGAGGGTGTGGCAGGGGACAGAAGCCTGCAGAGAAGGCTCCGAGGGGCATCCAGGGCAGGGGCGGAAAAGCAGATGGACATGTGTCAGAAGAGCCATCGGAGAGCTGGGGAGACTTCTGAGAAGGAGGGACCCTGCCCCGAGCAGAGCCCGAGCATGTGACAACGGCTTGGATGAACTCAGTGGAGTTTCAGTGGCGACGTGGTGGCCGGAAGCACAAGGATGGCGACGAGGAGTGGGCAGAACACGAGGGGGAGTGCCGAGAGCAGACATCTCTTTCAAGAAGTGGGCCATAGGGGCTTCCCTGGTGGCGCAGTGGTTGGGAGTCCGCCTGCCGATGCAGCGGACACGGGTTCGTGCTCCGGTCCGGGAAGATCCCACATGCCGTGGAGCGGCTGGGCCCGTGAGCCGTGGCCGCTGAGCCTGCGCATCCGGAGCCTGTGCTCTGCAACGGGAGAGGCCGCAACAGTGAGAGGCTCGCGTACAGCAAAAAAAAAAAAAAAAAGAAGTGGGCCATAAAGGGAGGATCAGAATAGGAATTAGAGGACCCTCCCTTGGGTCTGGTCTGAAACCCTCTCCTGGTAGCTCCAACCCATTCCCTTTGGGGGTCCCCTGATGGAGCCGGAAGTGATGTCTGCCCAGACATCCCACTGAATATCTCCCTATTATCTGGAGCTGAGACTAGGGTTCCAAATTTCCAGCTTTCCTCAAAGCCCCTCAATTCCTAATTCCTGTCACCCCTCCCCTTTGAACAGCATTAAGCCGGGACTTCCCTGGTGGTCCAGTGGGTAAGAATCCACGCTCTCAATGCAGGGGACCAGGGTTCGATCCCTGGTCGGGGAACTAGATCCCACATACCACAACTAAGGGTCCGCCTGCTGCAGCGAAGAACCGGTATGCTGCAACTAAGACCGAGCACAGCCAGAATAAATACATAAATAAATATTTTAAAAATAAAAAAAATAAATAGCATTAAGCTGATGTTTACCACCCGAGTTGCTATGACAACGGAATGTCAGAGCGTGCTCCATCTTGAGCTCATACCGTCTTTATTGAAAACAGGTCAGTGAAGAGGGCGGGTAGCTTTTTCAGCAGAATCTGAAGCACTGAAATAAAGATTGTTGAGCCCCAGACCAATCACTCAAAGAAAGAGTCATTCCCCCCAAAGCAATGAACAGATCCCAAGCTGATTCTTCCAAAGTCCAAAGGCACGGGGACTGGCCAACTGCCAGACTCTTACAAGTCTTTTTCTTATTATTTAGGCATCTGTTAGCTGCCTCCCCAGTATCTGTTTCTCTTCTCTCCCTTTGGGGTAAACCTTGCCCATTTGGTCATTAATGGGCACGTGACCCAATGCAGGCCAGTTGCAGAGAGATACAAGTTCTCTGGACCCCTGCAAAGTTCCCCAAAGAGACCCGCCCTCCTCCCAGGAGCAGTGTAGTGTGAGGATGGCGCCTGGGAACTACAGAGGGATGTAGTTCTGCACTGAGCAGGGAGCTCAGAGCTCCAGGGACACAAGTTCGAGCCCACACCACGGAAAGCAAACCGGAAGTCAGCGAGAAACTGGGTCCTTAGAGCTGCTGGGTCAAGTCGCTGCCTCTATCACATAATATCGCTTATATGTGGATCTAGAAAAATGGTACAAATGAACTCATTTGCAAAGAAGAAATAGAGTCACAGATGTAGGAAACAAACTCATGGTTACCAAGGAGGAAAGGTGGGGTGGGATGAATTGGGAGATTGGAACAGACATATACACACTACTATATATAAAACAGATAACTCATAAGGACCTACTGTATAGCACAGGGAACTCTACTGTGCTCTGTGGTGACCTAAATGGGAAGGAAATCCAAAAGAGAGGGGATATATGTATGCATATAGCTGATTCACTTTGCTGTACAGTAGAAACTAACACAACAGCGTAAAGCAACTATACGCCAATAAAAAAAAATTTTTTTTAAGTCACTGGCTCCGATTAGAAGTACTCTTGCACGCACATATCCTGAATCCATGGCATCCTGTGAGGTTCCATGACTTGCGTAGGAAGAGGAGAAACTCCCACCAGAAGACAGGCAGCCAGAAAGTTCCAACTGAAAAGTTGGAATCAGAAAACAGATAGTCCTTTAAAAAACAAAGAGCAAAGGGAAATATACAAGAAATGAACATCTCCTCGCACCATAAAAATGAGCCAGCTTCCAACGAGACACCGGAGGCCCCGTGTTTCTGGAATTCTTTGCAAGAATGTCAGATCTCTGATAATGACTTTCCAATGCCCACAGTCCATGCGTTCAAATAATCATTCTTTGAAGGCTGAATGAATAAATACATTGACAAACAGATTACTTGCTAATCGTTTTTCCAACGTGGCCACTTCTTCCAAACAGTCAGATCCAACACAAGCCACTCTGAACCGGAAAACCGCTCCACCTTCCATAAGGCGTGTGCTTTTCACGTCATTCTCCTCCTGCCCGGATTATGGATGCTTCTCACATAGCCACGCATTCTACGGTGCCTCAGAACGTTCATGTTTTGATGAGAAATCAAAAGGCTTCTTGTCGGCTCTGGGTTTCGTGTGTTTGTGTTTGTACCTTACCCATATGTTCCCGGGACATGGCAGCTGTGTCCTGAGAAATCGTTTGCATTTCTTATTCAATTTGCAAAATGTAAACGTGATGTAGTCGGCGCCACAGGCTGTGAGGTCTTCCCCTGGTTACTAGCTATCTCAGTGGAAAGAATCCCAGAAGGGCCCTCTTGTTTTGCATTTCCAGTAGAAAACAGGCTATGCCAGTGAGCCCAAAGAGTTCTGTTTCAACCCCATTGAAGTTGAGGGTTTTTCCTCCCCAAACTGGGAGATGCCACCTCTAACCTCTTTGGCTGACAAAAATCCAAAATATCAGATCTACTGCAGTTCGGTGAGGCTCTGGGGACACAATCTCATTCATCACTCAAAGGTGTCAAATTGATCATACAGCAAAATCCATCCAAAATTATTCTGCACCTGGGAATTCCCTGGCGGTCCAGTGGTTAGGACCCAGCACTTCCACTGCAGAGGGCACGACTTCGATCCCTGGTCGGGGAATTAAGATCCCACAAGCCACACGTTGCGGCAAAAAAATACCCCCCCAGAAAAGAGAAAAACGAAACAAAATTAATCTGCACGTATCCTTTGACGGAATAATTGCACTCCTCAAAATGTATCCTAATATATATACCTGCACACTGGTCAAATGACAGATGTGCAAGTTTCCTCTTGGAAGCAGTCATTATACTAGTTAACGCTTTACCTAGAGTTTCTGTGCGCCAGGTACCATTTAAGCACCTTCTATAGGTGAGTCACTTCATCCTCACGACTATGGGAGGGAGACAGGTGAGACCAGGAGCTCCACTGAAAGATGAGGACGCTGAGAGACACCATGAGGTGAAGCAACTTGGCCAAGGATTTAGGTAGGGGCCGAAGCCTGGAAACGAGCCAAGTGTCCACCCATAGGAGAGTGACTGCATCAGCGAAGGAGCAGCCAGAGCATGAAGCGAAATGACAGCACGTGAAAGAATGCAGCTCTTTATGTTGGAGGCAGGTCTCCGAGACGTATTGCATGTTAAGTGGAAAAAAAGCTAGGTGCAAAACAGTGTTTGTGGTTTACTAGTATTTGAGAAGGGGAAGAAAAACTACACATATATATATATAAATACATGGAAAGATATATTTATGTGCTTTTCCATGCATGAAGTTCTCTGAACACACTGGAGAGAACATAATAATGTTGCTTGCTTGGGCAAAAGAAAACTGGATCGCTGTGGGCAGTCAAAGTTTATTTTTATTATAATCATCATAATCACTTTTTTTCATTATCCTCATTTCTACACTTTTTAAATGTCAACCCTATGAATGTATTTTGTCTTCACATATTTTAATAGTTTTAGTGAAGTATACTTTACATACCGTGAAATGCACCCATTTTAAGGTGTGCAGTTCAACGTGAATGTACAGGTGCGTCATCATCACCGCAATCCGGTTTTCGAACCCTTCCATTGATCCCCTAAAGCTCCCTGTGACGGTCTGCAGGTAACCCCCAGCCCCACCCACGGCCCCAGGTAACCAGTGCTCTGCCGTCTGCCTCTATAGTTTTGCCTTTTCTGGAAATTCATACATGTATGTAGTCATGCTATATACAGACTTCTGCATCTGGTTTCTTGCACTCAGCATAATTACTTAAGATTTACCCACGTTGTTGCATGAATCACTGGGCAATTCCTTTTTATTCCACTGTATGGGTATGCCATGGTGTGTTCATGCATTCACTAGCAGATGGACATTTGGGTCTCTTCCGGTCGGGGGCAATGATGAATAAAGATGATAGGAACATTTATCAACAAGTCTCTCCTTTCTTTTAGGTAGATACCTAAGACTGGAATTGCTGAGTCATAGGGCAATGCTGTTTAACTTTTTTTTTTAAGTCTGGGTAACTTTTCAAGAAACTAGCAAACTGTTTCCCAAAGCAGCAGCACCATTTTACATGCCCACCAGCAGAGGGTTCCAGTTTCTCCACAACCTTGTCGACACTTGACGTCAGCCGTGGTTTCTATTTTAGCCATCCCGCTGGTTATGCAGTGGTATCTCATTACAGTTTTAATCTGCATTTCCCTAATGACTAGCGCTGTGGAGGATCTGTTTCTGTCTTCACAAGATACTTAAAAATCTGAATCTGAAACTAACCCATAGAAAATGAGGAATTTCACATAAAAATCAAGAACTCTGATCTCTCGCCCCAAAATCAGAAAAATCGGACAAATCTGACATTCACAGAGACCCAGCACCTCTCTTCCAGATCTGCTTCCTTGTTCTTCTGACATAGGAAAGCTATACACCGCATATACCGCCTAATAGTAACATTTTCAGTGGGGTCTGGGGCAGCATCCTTTCATCAAACCAACAATAGTTCCAAAGTCCAAGACAGGAACACTCATCCTCGGTGGCGTAAGTAACGTTATAAATGAGTTCAGGCGAGGTTTTATCACCAAATAATTCTGCTGAAAATTTACCCAAAGCATTTTAGTTTTCAGAGTTTTCAGGATCTGGAATTTCAAATGAGAGATTATGGGTCTGTAACACCTGCTCCCTCAAAAGAAGGTGTGTGCTTTCCAAATCCCGACAGTGCCCACATAGAGGACTGCCCTGACCTCTGAGGGCATTTTCCCCGGTCCCGTGAGCAGGCTCAGGATTTGGTTAAATGTACTTGCTTCCATTTAAGTCGGTCAAAGACTCTGAGATCTGCTTGTATCTCCCGCTCTTGGAGCCTCCCCTGTACTTAAAGAATGAAACGACGCCTGTACTCTTTACAGAGCAAACAAACCTTTTCCTTTTCCTAGCTGAGTTCCCCCTGGCAATCCCACCCGACGCCCCTGGCATCCTCTCCTCAACAGGCCTGCTCCACACCCATAAAAGCTGACTATTGGGATTCCCTGGTGGCGCAGTGGTTGAGAGTCCTCCTGCTGATGCAGGGGACACGGGTTCGTGCCCCGGTCCGGGAAGATCCCACATGCCGCGGAGCAGCTGGGCCCGTAAGCCATGGCCGCTGAGCCTGCGCGTCCGGAGCCTGTGCTCCGCAATGAGAGAGGCCACAACGGTGAGACGCCCGTGTACCGCAAAAAAAAAAAAAAAGCTGACTATTTCAAAACCTACTGGCAAATCTTATTAAAGTAATCCCCCTCCCTGAACCCAGATTATTACAGCCACCTTTATGGCAGAATAAAAATTAATTTTCTCCGCTATAATTAGAACTATAAGAATGAATCACTTGGGACCAAATAAAGATTACAATTAGCTCCGGCAGAATAAATCTAAAGGTAACACAGGCCAGCAATTTCGCGCTGCTCCTGTTTCCTCCCCGCTTCCTGTATGAAGGAGGCCGCTGGGTGAGACTCCCTCTCCGGGCCATTGTTGACGGTTCCAGCGAGGGGCTCTGGGCGAAAGGCCAGGATTCAAGCCAACGTCCCAAACAAAGGCTACAGGCTTAGTTCAGGACTTGGAGACATTACGAAGGGAGACCAAGCCCTTGTCAGAAACAATGGCTTGTGCTGCCTGAGACGGGTAGCTCCCTTCTAGATGCCTGTGGACATCTGTGGTTATTAGCCATTCGGCATGATTATTTTCCCCCTTCTGGTAACTGCACTCCAGTTTTCCTTTGGGAACTATCTCCTCCCTCTCTCTGTAGTGCAGCTAACTGCAATTCCACTCTCATCTCCAGGAATGGGTACTTGACCCAGGCCTGGCCGATCGGAGACCAAGCTCAGGTCAGTGATAATTAGGCATAGTACTTTCGTTTGAAATACTTGGCAAGAACTATTAATTCCCTCTGCGCTTTACTGAGAGGTCATCTTATCCCCATATGGAGGCACAGTGTAAGCTCATCCTCAAGAGAAATCCAAGACAAGGAGAGATGTTAGGTCCTGGTAACACTATCTGAACTGCTGGATCAAGCCACACCTGAAGCTTTTCAACTACATGAACCAATGCATTCCTAGCTTCCCTGCCTAATGTTTTCTGTCTCTTGAAACCAAAAATGCCTTTACTGAGGTAATCACTTTTGAGCCTATCATAGGAAAATGACGCCATCATTAAACTGGGCCCTCTGTGATAATAAATAGGGTGTCTGATTCCTCAGAGGGCTGGAGAAGACAGGATTTCACCTACCAAGACATAATGCCCCAGATCTAGGTCCCAGGCAAGCAGGAAAGCAAGGGGGTGATACAAGGAGCATGGCAGTCCAATCAAAACCTGGGGGTACAGCAAGGGTTAACTGCACAACAAGGTCAGCTTCCCGAAGGGCCGGGGGCTCTGCTCTCCACCGGGAGGGATGGGCCCGAGCTTCCCAGGTATGGGCTGTTGGTATTTCCAGATGACTTTGATAAACAGCTGGCCCTCCATGTCCACACTGCCTGGTTTCAAACAGCCTGGGAATTTCCCCACTAACAAGGCTGCTCTCTGCCTAGTTCCAACAAAAAGTGGGTGAGCCCGGGCAGTGACCCTCCATGCAATGCAAACCCCACACTGTAAGTTCAACAGAATGCCAGGACCCTGTAGATCCCACCACACGGCCGATGGGAAGATGGGGCCTGGTCTTTCTTCCCCTTCCTCCTCTCTAGCTTGTAGGTTTCCTCTATCCCCAAGAAGCTCTATTCCCTGTGACCTTGTGGAGTGCATCCTACACCCTGGTGCAAAACTGGTGGCCAGCCAGACCAATCTGGCTTTCGTGACAAAAAGGAGCTGAAGCGGTCCTGGAAAGGGTTTGCCCAGGGCCTCTGACTGCTCCCTTGAAGAGCAAGCTCTCTCTCCGTTTGAACAGAGCCCCTGCTCTGTCAGAGAGAAGGGCCCACCCACGAGCAGAGGGTGGACAGGCCGCCCCTACCACCCAGGGTCAGTGAGAGGGAGGGCAGCCCAGCCCGGCCCCGAGGGGAAGCACAGAGTCAGTGCCTGGCCCAGCAGGATGGGGAGGTTAGTCTGAGGTCACCATTAGTCACGGGATCTGCAATGGGTCAGGGTCAGCCTGTGGCCAAGAGAAAAGCAGCAGTGTGTGCAACCGGAACAGAAGAGAAGGCTGGGAAGCAGCGTGAGTCAGAACTGCTCCTCACGGGGCTTTGAACGTGAGACGGTAGCGGCACCTGGAGCTACCAAAGCAGAAGTCTCTGCTGTGGAGGGCATGTCCTCGTCACTTCCCCCCTCCCTCCCTCCACCTGTCGCTCCTGGGTTCATTATCATCACTAACAGCATCTACTATGTCCTGCACATTCACGGCACCCAGTTCTGAGCCAAATGCCCTAAGGCACCGTCACCCCCAGCAAGTCCCTGCACCTACCCTGTGAGTATAGTTACAGGGGCTGAATTCTCCCCGTTCTACTGGTGAGGAAACTGACACTCAGAGAGGACCCAGATCTTATCCAAGGTCACCGGGACGATCCAGCCACCTCTTCCGATTCTCTTACCACAGCACCATCCTACCTGCCTGGGAAACCAAGGTCCCACTGATGGCCTCTGGGGACACCCAGAGGATCCCAGAGGGTCAGGGCCAGGGAGGAAATCAAGGACATCCAGTCCAGTACCTTTCAGACTTATTTTTTTAGCTCTACAAACTTTTATTCAGACAAACTATATATGATGTGATATTTAAGATTTACAAAAGAGCATTTGAAACACAACGAACGCACGTGTAACCAAAACTCAGCTGAAGAAATAAATCATCACGAGTCAGCTAAAGGCCCTGGGCCCCCTCCCCGATCACTCTCCCCTCCTGACCCCAGAGGAACCCCTTTTCTGAACTTGAACTTCATCATGGTTGCATCCTTTGTTACCTTGGTTACAGTATGTCATGTCTACTTACACTCTGACATGCTGTATTGTTTCTGGAATTTTAAACTTCCTATCAACCGTAGTATATTCTATTCCTCCGCAATCTGCATTTTCCACTCCACACTGTATCTGTGAAATCCACGTCTATTGATGCACATTGCTGTCACCCACTCATTCCGCTACTGTCTCGTATCCCATTGTATGGAAATACCATATGGATCTATTCTCCTGCTGGATTTTGAAAGGGGTTCCAAGTTTCTGTGACGACGTGTGATGTTTTAAGAAACACTTCTCGTACGTGTCTCCTTGTTTACATTTATTTGCATTTCCACTTACCTAGGAGCAGAGTTTCAGGAAAGAACAACTTTCTTACAGGGAAGCCAATCAAGAGGAGAACTAAGAGCTTTCTGGATGTAGCAGAGGCAGGTCTGGAGCCCCGCCCAGGAGTGCCTACCCGCCCTCTCGGCAGCCCCAAAGGGTAAAGGCTGGGGTGGAAGCCCAGCAGGCAGGATGATTCGCCAACAGGCACCCATCACGGAAACGGCAGGACCAGGATCGCAAGCCACTGTCCCACTCCCAGCCCAGGAAAAGGCAAGGACAGGGGCTCAGAGAATGTCACCCCCTTCTCAGCGCTGCCCGGCTGGCAAGCCAGGGATGCATGTGGCCTGGTGCTTTTAGCGCATCAACTACTTATGAGAAGCGGAGGCACGTGGCCTCTTCTCCGCAGATGCCTGTGAGGCCACGAAAAGCTCTCGGTGGATTTAAGTAACAGTGTTTAGTATTTACACAGCACTCACCCTGTGCCAGGGACCCAGCCCAAGCACTTCACATGTATTAACCCGTTTTCACCTTCCCTACAAGCAGAGGTACCACGGTCAGCTCTATCAGGCGCCGAAATGGAAGCACAGAGAGGTTAAGTCACTTGCTCACGGCCACACAGCTAGCAGGGGTGGAGGCAGAATTTGAACCCAGGCAGGTTGCCCACTGTGAGCTCCTACTGGTATCTAAGGATGTGGTTCGAAAGCCACCTGTGGGACTGACTCAGCCTTGAAAAAACACCAGGAACAACTGGAAATCGGGGACCACCAACACAAGCACAAGCTGGGCCAGGAAGGCAGTGCAGAGTGAAGTAAGCGAGCGGGAGAGAGTGACGAGGTTCTTGGGAGAAGCCCCGCGGCATATCCTCTGTAGGAGACATCGCATCCGCACCCAGGCCAACTATCGATCGGTCGCAATGGGCGATCGTGCTGTGCCTTTTCTAGCCCTGAATCTACCTTCTCTGGGTGCATGCCCGCGTGGTCTCTGTGACTGACAGAGCTGGCAAGCCTAGGAGGATGCTCCCTGGGGTGAGGACAAACAGTGGAAGCCAGGCCAGGGCACCGAAGAACCCGACCCAGCTAACGTCCCCCAGGCGCCCGCACTCCGCCTGAAAGCACAGCGCTCGCCCATCCACAACCTGTGCGGCCCGGGTCTCCCCAGCCAGCCCGCTGGCTGGCCTCGCAGACCTCCCAGGTGGCTGCCACGCCAAGGAGAGCGCTTTGCACAAAGAAGACGTGTCTCAGCTCATCTGGATGCTAATCGATGAAAGTACAGCAGGCGGCCTGGTCATTCCCGCCAAAGAAAGTCAAGTCCATCCCGACTCCTAATCCCTCAGACTCCCCCGAAAAGCGACAACAGCCCCTGGCAATTTCGCTAATTCGGGCTGGAAGAAAAGATCTTTGTGCCTCCCTCACGAGGGTTCGTGACCTTGAGCTGTTCCCAGCTTAGAGGCTTTGCCGGGTCCAGGCCCTGGCTCGCTCGGCCTCTTGCCGGAAGAAGTGGCTGAGCCTCTCGTGAGCCTGTATGCAGAGGTGCCTACTCAATGCAGACCATGATGCCCCCGGGAGCCCGCTTGTCCCCCGTCCCCCGGTCCTCCCTCCCCACCCAGGGCAGAAGGCCGTTTCTACTTGGGAACCTGCTCTGAGCGGGATGGAGGGGACGGCCTGCCCCCTGCCGTCAAGTTGATGTCAGATTTCAGCAAGACCTCCACCTACTGAGGACAGGCTGTAGAAAGCAAGGCCTTGTTAATGTTTTCAGACCCACGCGGCAGTCGAGGCTGGTTCCCAAAGCTGAGCCGGCTGCTTGACTGAAAATTGCGTGGAGATTTGCAGAGAAAGAGAGCATCATCGAATTCACTCCGCACACTCAGCTAAAGTGCTCTGCACGCGGTTATATACGAGCTCACACACCGCCCAGGCGGGTGCTGGATGGAGAGAACAGAGGCGGGAAAAGATGCACTGGCCCCAGTGATAGGAATTCCACTCCATCAGCATGTATACTGAAAGCCCCTCGTGTGCCTGGAAACAGAGAACCAGAGACGCCCCAACAGAGAGAACTGCCTTGGTGACATGCAACACCCACTGTGGACTTAGCAGGGCCTCATGCAAAGTGAAGACGCAGGAGCCCTTGTTCAAAACTTATTAAGAATTTCAAGCCAGTGACAGCAAAGCACTGAACGAAGTACGAACCCTCCTGAGGGTGGCGCTCTGTGTAACTGCGCGGGTCATACATCCACGAAGCCAGCAGAGGATGCGCGTGACAGAAACATAGTTCGAGCCAATGGCAGGAAGGAAGGAAGGAGGGAGGGAAAGAGGCACGGGGAGTCAAGAAAGAGGAGATTTTATATTTAACTCTAGAAAAGACCAATCTAATCCACAGTGGCAGAAAGCAAGACAATGGTTACCTGGGGCTGGAGAGGGTCAGATGGAGTGGGAGGTGTACCGTATGGAAAGTGGTACAAGGTATTTGGGGGTGATGAAAAGGTTCTATATCTCAATTATGGTGAAGATTAAATGTGTATATAAACTGTCAAAATTCACCAAAATACTATACACTTAAAATGGGTATATTATATTGTACATAAATGATACTTCAATAAAGTTGATTTTAAAAAGAAAAGAAAAAGAGGAAAGCAAAGAAAAAGGAAAAGAAAAAAGAAATGTACTGGACCATGCAACTCACACCCCAGGAACTGTTTACGCCTGCCTGGACCCAGCGATTCGCATAACCATAAATGTCAGTGTTTATCAAGCCTTGCTGTGTTTCGGTCACTGTTCTAAGGGATTTACACGTATTAACTCATTTACTTGTTATAACAACTTTCTGAGGTAGGTTTCTACTGTCTCCACTTTGTTTTTCTCATTGCATCTCGTGACGTATTTTATAGCTGCAATTTTGTGCTTTTTTTTCCCCTTTGATTCTATTTTATTTCTTTATTTATTATTGAAGTAGAGTTGATTTACAATGTTGTCCCAATCTCTGCTGTACAACAAAGTGACTCTGTTATACATATATAGACACTATATTTTCATATTCTTTTCCATGATGGTTTATCACAGGAGATTGAATAGAGTTCCCTGTGCTGTACAGTAGGACCTTGTTGTTTCTCCACTCTAAATGTAACAGTTGGCATCTACCAACCCCAAACTCCCACTCCATCCCACTCCCTCCCCCCGCCCTTGGCAACCATAAGTCTGTTCTCTATGTCTGTGACTCTGTTTCAGGCACAGGATGATTAAGTAGTTTGCCCAAGGTTCCAAATCCAGTCCGTAGCCAAGCCAGGATTCAACCCCTGGCGATCGGAGCCCGAGCCCGCGCTCGAGATGTTCCAGAGAAATCATACAGAGTCCACGCCCTCAGCGTGGACAGGCTTCTGCACGACACAGGCAGCACCCAGTGGCCTACGGGGCAGAGGCAGACGGTCTTAAGGGAGATCTCTCCATGGGTTTATGGTCTGTGCTTTAGGGATGACCCATTCCAGACACCGCCCCATCATGGGTCTCCCAGTAACTTCACAGTAACGGACAGACAACGGACTGGGGAAAATGACACGGTCTACAGAGCCTGCTCTGTCACCTCTGAACGCACACCTGAGTCTTGACAGATTTCTGCGAGATGAAACCTGTAAGAGCAGCTCTCGGGGAAAGTGCCTATCAGACATTTCTTGGGTGGCTGCCCCAAGTGGAATGCAACCGTCCAGATGCATCAGCTGCGTCGTTCATCAGCCCCGCAGGACCCGGGAGCAGAGGCCAATCTCTGCAGAGATGGTGGCAGTCAGCCTGGGGTTTTCCAAACGGTGCAGAGACATCTACCCGGGGACCCCAGGGGGCCACCCTAGGAGCGGATCTGGCTGCCGCTGAGCATTCGTTCCGAACGTGGGTTTACTCTCACCTTTGTAAAACAGAGCTCAACTCCAGGATTCTTGCAGAAACGGTTGATCCTGGAGCAGGAATGTACCAGATGAACCTAGAACAGCTTGTGCCAGGGAAGAGGAGAACGCTCCAAAACTGACAGGGATGCGTCAGGAGGACACGTGAGGCAGCTCGAAAGGAGTGCTTGCCGGCCGAAGCTGGGATGATTTAGAGCATCCGAACGAGGTGTGACTCCGTGGCTGAAACACATGGAGTACGCTAAGATCCCTGCGTTCACAGTGATAGTCGCTAAGATCCCTGCGTTCACAGTGATGGTCCAATAACGAAAACAGGCAGAGTCCACAGGTCCGGATTTCTGACGTCTCTTGAAAACCTGGAAGATCTGGCAGCATGAGACCCGCATTCCCACGTGACTACAACTGGCCAGGGCTGGGGAGTCGCTCAGAGCACACGGGTCCCCACTTCGCCAGTCCCCACCACACTCCCTATTACCTGACCTGGAGAGGGAGTCCCAGGAGCTCTTTAGTTTCCGTATGAGCACCCAGTTCACTCCTTTACACCACGGGCCTGTCACTTTGATGTGAAATGCCCTTCTCGATCCGGCACAGCCCTCATCCAGCCATCCTTGGAAGTCAGATCTGGCCTGCCCAGTAAAAGGAGATACCACTCCAGCTTCCCCCAGGCTGCTGCTCACAAGGCCAGGAAGGACATAGCAAGCTACTGAAAACAGATGTATCATATTCCTCATGCACCCTCCCTGCCCTCCCTGCCCTGAACTGTCCACTCTCTGCCCTGTTTGTTTGGGGTTCCGAGCAGAGAGGCACTGCGATATGATTTACATTTGTATAGACTCATTCTGGCTCCTTAATGAGAACAGACTGTAAAGAGACCAGCATGAAAGCAGGAAGACATGATGGGCTCATGGCAGATTCCAGGCAGGATGCGATGGGGCTTGGATCCAGGTGGAGGGGAAAGATGCGGTTAGATCCTGGGTACCTGAAGCTAGGGATGACGTGACTTGCGCACCTGAGCGAACCGGAAGGACGAATCGCCATCAGTTGCCGGGTGTGTTTTGTGAGTGTAAAATGTTCATGTCTACCGCAATTAATTTAAAATCCCCATTAATTTTGATTTTAAACCACCATTCGGAAGCGGCAGCTGCCTCCCCTCATAACCCAGGAACATAACCCAGGAACATAACCCTGAAGAGCCAGGAACATCCTTAAGTGTGAATTTCCCTTTGAAAGGGCCACATGGACTACAGAATTCTTCCGCAAACACCGCCACACACCCACCTTTCGTCATGCTCAGTTACATCTAAGAATATGTGAACATCTTCCCAAAATAGCCCAGAGGAACGGGCAGGAAACATTCCACCCTGAGAGGTCTTTTACAGAAGAGTCTGGAAGCCTGGAAACAGGTGTGTATAATTGAACAGTCTCAGGCACCAGGACTCAGTGATGGGCCGCCTGACGTGACGTCATATTTCATTTTTATAACTGCTCCGCCCATGCCTTGAGTCAAGGAGACGTCCTAAGACCATTTCTCAAATCAACAAGCCCATCAGCGGACAGATAAGGAGGTGTCCTCCTGACGCCTCTCTCTGCTCAGTAAGAGAAGGAACCACTGAGTGGGGGGAAGGGAGAAAGGTCACAAGTGTCTCTCTGCGTGGCTGGCCACTGTCGCCATGGTAACCAGAGGCCTAGCAGACCAAGTGGCCGTGGAGAGGCAGCCCCGTGGAGTCCCATGGCTGGGAGCTTTCAGAGCAAACAGAGAAGCCTTGCCTCCCTGGAGGATGCAGATGGTTATGCTGACTTGAGGAAGGGACTCTAACGGATATGCCTGGGTTCTGGCCCAAGCACCCCTGCTTATTAACTGTGGACCCTGGAGCTTACGTAAGGGCTCCCAACCTCAGTTTCCTCATCTGTAAAATGGGAGAGACAACAGGTGTTGTGAGGTGTTAAGGAGACAGTGCAAGGTCTCAATGCGTCGAGTAGCCCTCAGCGATTCTGCTGCCATCCCAGCCACAGTCCGCACGGCCGTCTCCATCCAGGCAGCCATGCCACTGCCCACCGGCAGATCTGGGTGAACACCTGTCCAGGACTAAGGACGGCTTTGCCCACCTTGTGGCGGACGGTGTTTTCCAAAGATGGTCACACCAGTATATCCACGCCACGTGCCCTTCCTACGACCGACGTCGACACACCTCCACGGGCCAATGTGCCCTCCTCTCGAGTATGAACTGGCCTGTGACTACACCAGAAGTGACTCCATGTGACTTCTGAGACTAAGGCAATGCAGCTGCTGCCTGGTCCCCTTGGGATGCTCAGCCTTGCAACTGGCCGCCGTTACTGTGAGGAAGTCAGGCAACCACACGGGGAGCCCTCGTGGAGGCGGCCCAGCCACAGCCCAGCTGAGGTCCTGCCGAGAGCCTGCACCAACCTCCAGACCCGTGAGCCAGCAAGTCTTCAGATGATTCCTTCCAGATGCCCCAGAGGATGGTGAAAGTTACAGAGACGGCTGCCCCTTCAGAGCCCTGCCCCTGTCGTTCATTAGGAAGCAAAATAAATGTCACCATTGGGTTGGCTTGTTACGCAGCAACACATAAGCAGAACACCACTCAGACTGCTCACCGCAAATCTCCTTGAGCGCTCAGCCAGGAGATAGACTTGGCCAAGGAAACACATCTCCACTACTCTTCAGTAATGACCTCTAGAAGGGGAAGAGCAGGTGCTGACTTACGCCTGTTACAGTGTCCATTTCCCCCAAGAATGGAAATCCATGACCACAAGGACCACGTCTGAGCTTTCCCTGCCTAGAACAGAGCCTGGCACATAGCAGGTACTCAGCGAGTATCGGCGGAATGAAAGAGAACATCCAACACAAAAAGATTCAAATAATTAAGATCCTGGAGTGTGGGAATTTTCCATCTTGATGTCCATCGGTAACGACAAATTAATGAAAGCAAGCTGTAAATATCCAGTCTTTCTATCCTTGAAGGAATCAGCGTCTGGCGGGTGGAAGAAGACAGATAAAGTGGGAGTTTTCTTTTCAAAGCTATTTCTATGTCTATGAAAAGAAAAAGAGTATCTTACTCTGCATGGCATATAAAACCAAAGCACTATAAAAATACACGGTGAGGAATCTGAATGTTTCCTGACTAGGGTGCTCATCTCAGGACTGGTTGTAAGAGCGGATCACTGGAGTCAGCCTAAATGCCCATCATTTGGAGAAGAGGAAATAAACCACGGTGCAAAGGAATATTACACAGCAGGTAAAAAGAATGAGGGAGGGCTAAATGTGCTAAGGAGGATAGGTCTACAAGATACATTGTTGGCTGAAAAAAAGCAATACAACACTGAGATAAAAATTTTAAATGCACAGAAATAATATATTGTTCATGGTTCTACATATAGGTAAAATATAAAAATGGTTTGCAAGGGTGCAAGATAAATTCATAATTGTGATGGCCTCTGGGGAGGGATAAATTGTGCAAAAGGGAATGTCAACTTCTTCTGTAATGTTGGGTTTTTTTTTAATAAAATAAAGACGTTACAAATGTGACAAACTGTTAACAGCTGACATTCCTAGGTGCTAAATACACTGATGTTGGTTACGTTACTCTTTGTACTTTTCACGTTATTTTGTTTCTCAAAATAAAAATTACAATTAAAAAAAAAAGAAAGAAACGGCTTTTCACACGCTGCTAGGAGACTGTGAACGGCAACACCATTTTAGAGGGAAATGTATTAAAATGGCAAATGCATCAACCTTTGGACACAGCAATCTCACGCCTCAGTGCCTACCCTGGAGAAAGGCATGCGCGTTCACGGGGCAGATGCCAGGATGCTAACTGAGCACCGTTTGTAGCAGCAAAAACTTGGAAAAGCCATGGAATCTGGAGCCGCCCCATATTCTACAACAGTATATAGCAGTGGCGAAGAGTGATGTGGACATCTATGAAATGGTGTGAAATCATCTCCGCAATGTATGGTCGAGAGAGAAAAAGAAAGCAGGTTGCAAAAAATTATGCGAAGTATAGCATTTATTTGTCTAAGTACTGTATTTTTCTACAGGTGCGTATGTTTATATTTAACTGCATAGAAAAGTTCTGACATAAAGAAAAAGTTGTAATAACTGTGGTTATCTCTGAGGAGAAAGCGTGGTAGAGAAGCGGGGTTTGGGATATTGACCATATAGTTGTGACCCCTATTTGCGCCATTTTAATTTTCACGTGGATAAATAACAGTAGCAGTAATAGTAATACTGCAAACCTTGAGATGGCGCCTCCTACTTGCCAGACGCTGTTCTACGTGCTTTTCATATGTTTATCCATTTAATCCAACGTCAGCCTTAGGAGGTTGGGTGCTATCATTATTCCTATTTTACAGGAAGGATCTCAAGGCACAGAGAGGTTAAGAAGCTTATCTAGGGAATTCCCCAGCAGTCCAGTGGTTAGGACTTGATATTTTCACTGCCGTGGCCCCAGGTTCAAGCCCTGGTCCGGCAACTAAGATCCCGGCAAGCTACGAGGTTCGGCCAAAAAAGAGAAATTTACCTAAATCAAAGAGAGTAACAATTGTGACAGACTGAAACCTAATAACTTTGTATAAATCCATGCGTTTGTCATAATAATGCAGAAAACCTTCCTGAATCTACACCATTCATTCACTCGTTTAAAAATGAGTCCTCTCCACGTGCCGGGAAGAAATCCCTGAGCTCGTGGAGTGGACGTTCTAGTGAGAAAAAGAAAGATCAGCCACAGAATAAAGAAATAAAATGTATAGCGTGTTAGACAGTAGCAAGGGCCGTGAAGAAAGATAAAGACAGGAAGGGAGATAAAGAACGCTGGCAGGAGTTGGGTGGGGTGACCACATGTTATGTAGGAAGGTCAAGAACCTTCTCTCAGCAAAGGGCCACTGGCAGAAAGGTCTGAGAAGGTGAGGGTGAGAGAAAGGATGAGGTTCCAGGAAGAGGGGAGAGCAGGTGCAAATGTCCTGAGGTAGGAACGTGCCTGGGAAATGCCAGTGGGTCAAGTCAACAGATAGTGGAGACCTAGTGGAGAAGCCTGATCATTTACGGCATTCTGGTCCATTTTAAGGATACTGGCTTTTACTTGGAATGAGACAGGAGCCATTGAAACATTTTGAACAGAGGAGGGATGTGGTCCAATTAACACTTAGCAGAGCTGCTCTGGTTGCTGTGGTAAGAAAGGACTGGGGTGAAGTGAGGCCAGGGAGCAGGGAGACCAGGCAGAAGGCTACTGCAATAGTACAGGTGAACAATGATGGCGGCTGGGAGCAGGGTCCGGCAGTACAGGTGGGGAAGACGGGTCAGATTCTGGATATATTTAGAAGGTAGAGTCTCAAGAATTGCTGATGGCTTGGATGTGATAGAGGAGAGGAATCAAAGATGGCTCCAGGCTTTTCAACCTGAGCAGCTGGAAGGATGGAGTGGCCATCAACAGAAATAGGGAAGGCTGCAGGAGGAACGGGTTCAGAGCAAAGACCAGGTAAGGAGGAGATGCCCATGAGACCTCCAGGGAGATACGTCACGTAGACAGACAGAGAAGTCTAGTGTGCAGGGGAGGAGCTGGCTGGAGATGAATAAGCCTCACGAACCACCTGCTAAAACCTGAGATTCCAAGAGCTACAATGGACTACAGGTGTGTTTTGTGAAGCTTGCATAGTATTTTTCATTTAGATTTATTTCCTACATTTCTCATAAAAGTCCAGGTTTCCAGCCACGGTTGAAAAATTGGAAAATCTGGCAACTCTGGACCCCAATTCCTGCCTGGAGATGAGCAGCGTCTGCTCTCATTGGACCAGGCAGAGAAGGCAGCCCCCAGCTGGCCAAAAGAACTCATCACGTTACCTGCCTTGCCCCTGGGGCATCTGAGCTTCCGTTCCCGGCACCAGACTCCTAAAAAAAAATGAATCTCTGCTTTGACAACCGCTATAGCGACAAACCTAGTGAAGCCTGGAACTTCTGATTTTTCTTCTTCTCTCTCCAAAAAAGCACATCACGACGCTCTCTCAGACAAAACAAATTAATATAATCTCTAACTTCAGTGGAGTATGAAGTTGTTAAACACATACGGCAACAGAGAAAGACAGAGACTCAACACCAGCCAGCCACGAATGAACACTAACAGTCCCATCTGGTCTGCATTTGCCTCCTCTTTCAAACTCGAGATCACCACCAAAACAAAAATTACAGGTCGGTAGCCTGTTCGGAAGTTGTCGGCCCCACCACAGCACAGAGATTTCCAGTCCCCGCCCCAGATCAGCCAAACGAAGATCAACGCATCAATAAAATGCAACGACGCGTTAACGCAAAACTTAAAAAAGATTAAATGCTTTTTAGCCCAATCTTAGGAAAACCCAATAAAGAATGAACTATCCGCAACACCATGGAATTTCACTCCAGGTTTTACTTTATGTCAGGACTTCTTAGATCATTAACTTTGAACAGACAGGCTTCCCCCAGCTTTGGGACATGCAGCGACCATCACACACGGTGCTGACAGGTCATTAAAACGGGGCTCCTGCTTCCCATCAGAACCTCAGGTATGAGCTCCAGCGGACGCATCCACGCGAGGACAGATCCCAGCCTCGGGAATAGCACGTGGAGGTTTGCAGTTCAAAGATGTCAGCAATATTCACTCCCCCAGACCTCTGAGAGCTGAAGCGGAACTCCCCAACTACACTCCTGCCCATGTCTGAGCACCATGATGGCAACTCCCGGAGGAAGTCGGAGGATGGGCTGGAAAGTAGGCAGGTGGTCCTTGTAAGGCTGCAGGAGCACATCGACATAGTCCAAGGAGCTGGGGCGTTCTCCTCTCCACGAAGAGGAGGGTCCAACCTCTCCCAGAGTTGCTAATAAAAAACAACGAGGCCGGGCTTCCCCGGTGGCGCAGTGGTTGAGAGTCCGCCTGCCGATGCAGGGGACACGGGTTCGTGCCCTGGTCCGGGAAGATCCCACATGCCGCGGAGCGGCTGGGCCCGTGAGCCATGGCCGCTGAACCTGTACGTCCGGAGCCTGTGCTCCGCAACGGGAGAGGTCAGAACAGTGAGAGGCCAGCGTACCGCACCAAATGATGGGAGGTGGAACAGGAATAACTGTTTTTTAATTTTAGTAAGATTTATTTTAGTATCTATTGGAAAAATACACAACTGCCATATTGTGACAGAAACTACCAAGTGTTCTCTCTCCCCTTCTTTTATGTCAATAGAATCCCCAAAATTTCTGGCAGAAGAAACTACATATCCCTGCTTCCCTTGCAGCTAGGTGTAGACATATGACTGAGTTCTGGCCAATGGGATTTGAGCAGCAGTGATGAGAAAAGGGGGTGTGTCCTCCACATCCTCTTTCCACCTTCCCATTGGCTGGAATGTGGGCGTGGAGGGGGCCATCTTGGACCACGTGGTTGCGTGCATCACTTAGGGAAGGTGGAACAAGATAGGAATACAAGTCCCTGACTCTGCACCGACTCTGGACGGCTTCCACCCCGGCTCTTAGTATGTAAGAAAGAAGTAAATGTCTAGATTTATCTATGCCACCATAACAGTGGGGTTCTTGGTGGGGGGGGGGGGGTCTCTCTGACTGCAAGCAACCTAAAGTCTAACTAAACCCATGATTTCACAGAGCATTGCTTAGGGTGGAGAATTCATTTACAAAACAGTGAGTTGAGGTGACTTAAAGAAATATACAGAAAAGACTGTCCTCGAATTAGCAGGTGTGCTGTCCTGGGCTCACTTAGCACAACCTAAGAATGCCATCCTTTTGTGAGGAGACTCCCCAAGCTGCCACCATACGTAAACTTTGGCATCAGCAAAAAATACCACCCAAAAGTACTATACTTCTAGGAGTTAGAAGTTTTCTTAAAACATTTCTAGATACTGTTGCTTTAACTTTTAAACAGAAGGAGACGGCCTGCAAACGTAGGTCATTCCAGAATGATGGTGTAACTATGCAGATACTCTACACCAGGTCTTACCTCTGTGTGGATAGAACACAAATCTCACAGTACAAGTGGTATTTGGATAAAGCAGAAATCATGAAGGTGGTATACAAAGGTGGAAAACGATAGCTTCCTGGATGATTTGGGGGTGCAGAAAATCCCCCCACTCTTAAATATCTTCTGCTTTCAGGAGTCATGGGGCCTGAGATCACACCCCCCCCAACGAACTCCATCAGGCTTAGCACGGCCCTTTGCGGTCTTTTTAAGATGCGCTCACACTAAGTAAGGTCCTTGAAGTCAGCCAGCATTTGCCTTAATAGATGACTTCCTCATCCACAAGAAAGAGGTAGAAAGCAGCGAGAAGTGTGAGCTTTCAGGGAAAGGAGGGAATCCCCGAAAGATGGGAAGAACACTGGACGGGTCAGTGAGGCTTCTCAGAGCAGAACGTCTGCTCCAGGACTTTGCCTGGGAAGAGCCTCGGGTACCCAGTGGGAAGATGAACAGAGAGTAACAAAGAGGCAGGACCATCACTGGTCGGAAGAGAAATGTATCCCCACCACCCAGCAAGGACCACGGGCTGACACTGGGGGCCTCTTGGAACTTCCCTGCATGTCACCACCCTCAACCCACAGGTCCCAGGATGGAGGGTGGCTATTTGAGGTGGGGCGGCCAGTGAAGGCCTCTTTGAGAGGGTGACATTTGAGCAGGGATGTGAAGAAAGAGAGGGAGTGAGCCTCACCGATATCTGGGGGAAGAGCATTCCAGGCAGAGGAACAGCAGGTGCAAAGGCCCTGAGGTGGGAGCAGGCCTGTTATGTTGGAGGAACAGGCAGGAGGCCAGGTCTCACAGGACCTCCCAGGCCCTCATCACGGCTTGGTTTCTGCTCTGAGCAAAATGAGAAGCCAGTGGGGAGTTGAGAATAGGGCAATGACGTGATGTGATTTATAACGTACAGGAAGTGGGCTCAGTGCCGTGTGAGAGCAGACTGCAGGGGGGTGGGGGGACAAGGGTGGATGCAGACGTGTCCACCCTGGAAGAGTCTACCGCCATTGTCCTGGGGCACGAGGGGTCCCTCAGGCCGGGGCGAGAAGAAGCAGGATTCCAGGCGTAGTTTGGAAGCAGAGCTAGCAGGATTTGCTGGTGGATTGGACAGGACGTGTGTGATTGAGCCTGGGAGGGCGGGCAGTGAGTGTCAAGGATGATGCCAGGGTGTGGGGTATGAAGGTTTTCTGAGATGAGGGATACCCAAGGAAGGGCAGGTCGAGGGAGCTAGAGGCTAGGTCTCCAAGGCGCTGCTGGGCGGGTCTACAGTTCAGGGAAGAGTGAGGGTCCTCGGAGATACACAAGCATCAGCAGCAGAGACTGGAAGACATCATCTGGGGAGAGAGTGTCCACAGGGACAGGCTCATGGACCAGGTCCTGGGTGGCTCCAAGTGCCAGGGATCAGGGAGATGAACAGGGAGCCGCAAGGAGATGGGGAAGGAGCTGCCAGGGAGGCAGGAAGAAACCAGGAGAGTGACGAGTCCACGGCCAAGGGAAGGATGCGACCCAGGAGTGGGGGAGCTAGTGACCGAGTCAAATGTCAGAGATGATAACAGGAGGTTGAAGGCAGAGCCAAGAGTGACCTTAACAAGCCACGCTCCTGGAGTGATGGGGGAACAAAGCTTGACTGAAGTGGGTTCAAGAGAGAATGAGACACGAGAAATGATGGCCATGAGCAGAGGCTACGCTTCCCAAGAATGTTTCCTATGAACCGGAGTAGAGAAATGAGGGAAGTAGCTGGTGGGGAAGGATGGGGGATGGGGATGTCAAGGGTATTTCTTTGAGATGGAGCATGTTTGCTGCTGGGAATGGTCCAGCAGAGAAGGGGGGTCAGTACTGCAGGAGAAAGAACTAATGAGAAGAGTGGTCGGGTAGATGGGAGGAGATGGGAACCAACACGTAAGTGTTTCCGGATTTCTCGCTCTGTGGTGTGTCCACCATCCCTGGAAGACCTTGCCTTCGTCCCTTCCAGGGCTCATGTTCCTAACATCACACTGGTGGGTGAGCGCACCCTCCCTGGGATGGGCCAGTGCTGGTGCTGAACTGGTGGACATTTTGGACACCCCTGCCGAGCATCTCAAGTCTTGATCCCATTACCCGGTAGCAGGTAAGCGAAGGCGGAAACTACAGCTACTCCGTCTTGTAAACCCAGTGTAGAGCACAACGCATGATGCATAGTAGGTGTTTAATAAACGCTGATGGGGTGAACGGCCAGCTTGGGCAGCCGCCGAAGTGTCCTGCTCGGCTTCCGAAGTTGTGGCGGATGGATGGAGTTGGGGCACCACTAAGCCAGAAGGCTGACCATCGCCCTCCCCGCTGGGGTCACCGTGCAGAGGATCCCAGGAAGAGGCCATCTGGGGGCAGCAAGCCAAGGAAAGTAGGCAGAGGAGGGACCCCTCTCAACCCCTAGGCACGTGTCAGGTCTACACCTGTGGCAGGAAGGCTGAAATGACAGTGCCAGCCAGGCACCTGCCTGGGGACAGGAGATAATCCCCTTCCGAGGGATGGCAGGTCTCTCCTCCTCCCGTCACCCCTGTGATATAAAGATGCTCACTCCATCGAACAGGAAAAGCCATCCAACACTGACCCAGGCAGGACCAGGGAGGGGCCCCAGAGTGTTCTGACCTGTATCCAGCACAGCAACTTCCAGCCCCATCACCCTCTCTTCGACGCCCTCCTATGGGCCTAGAGCACAGAGACCAGGCAAGGCCATTTCCCCAGCCCAGCTCATTAACAGGCTGCTCGCACAGACCAATTAGGGACAAGCGCGCATCCTCCGTAGCAGCCGCTGGAAATCTGCAAGGACTCCTGTGCATGTTAAGAGATTACCCAGCCCGGGCCAGCTTAACAGCTTCCCTTAGCTCCTCTCACCCTGATCCCAGACTTAACGTAAGGAGCCTGGACAGCCGTGGTGCCCTCCAAACAGCCTGGTCCTAATTCTCTGATTCTTGGCACAGTGCTAAAGGATTTGTCTGAAAAGACGCTTTGCAGCATGCGTACCCATTCATTGGACAAAGAGTTGTGAGCGCCTGCTACCAGTCAGGCTCTGTGCAAGGCACTCGGAACACGGCAGAGAACAAGACCTGTGTGGTCCCTGCCTCACGTGGGATGGATGGGTCTTCTCGTGGGAGGAGACGGACAGCAAGGCACAGACGTAGCAAGTAAGTTATGTAGGCTGTTAGAGGGGACGCGAGCAGTGGGGAAGCAGGGCAGGACCAAGAAGGATCGGTGTGCTGGAGGGTCAGGTGGTGTGACGGTGTGAAGAGAGAGGCCACCAAAGGCCAAGTTGAGTGGCGGGATCTGAGCAAAGCTGGAAGGGGGTCAGGGAGTTGGCCAGACAGGTATCTGGGAAGAGCACTCCTGAGGCAGTGAAGAGCCAGGGCAAAGGCTCCGAGACAGGAGGTGCCCACGGGTTTAAAGCAAAGCAAGGAGGCCAGTGTAGCTGCAGTAAGAGGGTGCGGAGAAGAGGGCTGAGGGACGTCGCAGGTCAGATCGCGCTGCACCTTGGAGACCGCTGGAAGGATCTGGCTTTTATCTGAGTAAGATGGAGTCTTTGTAGGTTCTGAGCAGAGGAAGAAGATGATCTAACTTTGGTTTCAGAAGGCTCCCTCTGACTTGGAGTAGCTGTAAATTACACTGAAAACTCAAAGGCAGCCACTAAATAAAGTTTTTTAAAAAGGAGTATATGGGACTTCCCTGGTGGCTCAGTGGTTAGGAATCCGCCTGTCAATGCAGGGGACACGGGTTTGAGCCCTGGTCCGGGAAGATCCCACATGCCGTGGAGGAACTAAGCCCGTGCGCCACAACTACTGAGCCTGCACTTTAGACCCCGCGAGCCACAACTACTGAGCCCGCGTGCCACAACTACTGAAGCCCGCGTGCCTAGAGCCTGTGCTCCGCAACAAGAGAAGCCACCGCAACGAGAAGCACGCGCACCGCAACGAAGAGTAGCCCCCACTCACCACAACTAGAGAAAGCCCGTGCACAGCAACAAAGACCCAACACAGCCAAAAATAAATAAATAAATAAATTTATTTTAAAAAAGTAAAAGGAGTATAATCGATATACTAAGAGAGGAGAAAAACTGGAATCATATAAAACATTCAGTTAAAACCAGAGATGCAGAAGGAGTGGAACCCAAAACAAATAACAAGGGCAACAAATAGGAAGCAGTAACAGATAGGGTAGATATTAGCCAAACGTGGAAGCAACCAAGATGTCCTTCAATAAATGAACAGATGAGCTAACTGGTACGTCTATACATGGGAAATTATTCATCAATAAAAATGAGCTACTGAGCCAGGAAAAGACATCGAGGAACCTTAAACGCATACTGCTAAGTGAAAGAAACCGATCTGAGAAAGCCGCATACTGTATGACGTTCTGGAAAATGCAAAACTACGGAGACAGTAAAAAGATCAGCGGCTGCCAGCATTTCAGCGAGAAGGCATGATGAACAGGCGGAGCACAGAGGGATCTTTAAGGCACTGAAACGATTCTGTATGACACTGCAATGGTGGACACACGACATTCTGCATTTGTCAAAACCCACGGAATGCACGACACAGAGAGCAGACCCTAATGGAAACCATGGACTTTAGTTAATAATAACGTATCACACCATTAGCTCATCAATTTTAACAAATGCTCCATGCTAATGCAAGATGCTAATAACAGGGGAGACTGAGGTGGGGGGAATATATGGGAACTCTTTGTACTTGCTGCTCATCTTTCTGTAAACCTAAAACTGCTCTAAAAAAAATAAAGTCTCAGGGCTTCGCTGGTAGAGCAGTGGTTGAGAGTCTGCCTGCCGATGCAGGGGACATGGGTTCGCGCCCCGGTCCGGGAAGATCACACATACCACGGAGTGGCTGGGCCCGTGAGCCATGGCCGCTGAGCCTGCGCGTCCGGAGCCTGTGCTCCGCAACGGGAGAGACCACGACACTGAGAGGCCCGCGTACCACAAAAAATAATAATAATAAAAAAAATAAAGTCTCTTAATTAAAAAAAAATTACTACTGTGGCTACTGTGTTGGGAATACACTAGAGGAAAGAGAGGAAGCAGAGAGGCAGTAGGCAGTTGGGGTCGGGGGTGGGGAGAATAAACTGATTCTGGACATATTTTGAAGGTACAGCCAATAGGATGTGGGATGAAATATCAAGAGAAGTCGAGGATGACTCCAGGGTTTTGGAGGACAGAATTGGCACCAAGTGGGATGAGAACATCTGGGAAGGACTGTCGGCCAGGAAGTCTGTGCTGTCACGAACAATCTCACAGACCCAGGCACCCGGCTTCAACTCCAAAGGCCCCAAGTTACTCCTGCAAAAGCCAGGTGTGAACACGTATGCACACTTACGTTGGAGTTTACATTGGTTTTTATATGTACCTTCAGATTTATACATAGACGCCAGGACCCCCAACTCAAATGCCACCTAGGGCCAGGCAGGAGAGGTAAGTGAGTGAAGCAGGCCAGGGGTGAGGCAAAAGGGAGCGGTGGGGACTATGGCTAACTGCAAACTCACCCCCATCTCAAGGCAATACAGCTCTTTAGCTCCAGCCCACTGTTGCCAAACAGGAAGACTGGTCCAGGGTGCCTCAATCTCATGATTTTTCAAGAGAAGCTGGAAATCTGGATTTTTCTTTGAAATCTATTTTTAAAGTTTGGTAACTAACTTCCTTTTTTTAATTCTCTGTGGGCCGAACACTAAGCAAGCCAAACAAAAGACATTCACAGGCAGGATTAGGCACATCCCTACCCACTATAACTTCTACCCTAAAGGTTCCTAAGATTTTTTTGGTTTTTTATGGTTTTATGGATCTAAAAGGGTTTACCTCTGAATCAGCAAATATTAATGGACTGAAAGATGACAATTTTGATAATAGTACAGCAACGAAAAGCAAAGCAATGGATCTGGAGAAAAACATGGTTCAAAAGGATACAAGCACCCCAACGTTCATTGCAGCACTGTTTACAATAGCCAAGACATGGAAGCAACCTAAATGTCTATCGACAGATGAATGGATAAAGAAGATGTGGTACATATATACAATGGAATATTACTCAGCCATAAAAAGAATGAGATAATGCCATTTGCAGCAACATGGATGGACCTAGAGATTATCATACTAAGTGAAGTAAGTCAGACAGAGAAAGACAAATATCATATGATATTGCTTATATGCGGAATCTAAAAAAAAAGATACAAACGAACTTATTTACAAAACAGAAACAGACCCACAGACTTAGAGAACGAACTTATGGCTACCAGGGGGTCGGGGGGAGGGACAAATTGAGAGTTTGGGATTGACATGTACACACTGCTCTATTTAAAATAGATAACAAGGACCTACTATATAGCACAGGGAACTCTGCTCAATACTCTGTAATAACCTAAATGGGAAAAGAATTCAAAAAAGAATAGATACATGTATAACAATCACTCTGCTGTACACCTGAAACTAACACAACATTGTTAATCAACTATGCGCCAATATAAAATTAAAATTTTTTTTAAAAAGTAAAGCAACGGTACAATATACAACACCTACCGGGTACCAGGTACTGGTATGTACATTCGCTTAAACCTTGCACAACCAATTAACCCCATTTTACTAATGAAGAAAATCTAGGCAAACAGATAACTTTCCCAGGATCACACAGCTATTATGTAGCAAAATAGAGACCTGAACACTGGCAGTCTAGATCTAGGGTCTGTGCTCTTGGCCACGAAGCTACACTGCCTTCTAGACATGGTTACTGTTTGTAGATCTATTAGCATTGGCTCATTTGGCTACTTAACTAAGCCAAAGCTAGAATTCAGTTTGACACATATTTTGCAAAGCATACGACTAATAGGCAACATTTACATGTGTCTGGTACCATTCTTAGGGCTTTACATTCATTCTCACAACCTTAGGAATCGATGTTACTGTTACTATCCCCGTTTTACAGATAGGACACAGAGGCTCAGAGAGGTTAAGTAACTCACCCAAGGTCACACAGCTGGAAAGTGGATCTGAGACTGGATCCCAGGCAGACTGGGTTTGCAGCCCACAAGGATCATCTCCAACCCTACGCTTGTCCAATATGGTCACCACTAGCCATGTGTGGTTATTGAAACTTGGAATGTGGCTTCCGCCACTAAGGGACTGAAAGTTTAATTTTATTTCATTTCAATTAATTTAAATCTACAAACTGACATCGATTCAGTTACTAGAGGGACTTGAGTATGAATCTACTTTTTCAACTATACATTTTATGCAACCTCAACAGAGATCAAACATTTCTGGTGAAAAGTGGGCATCCAAGTCAGGAGATGATATAAATATAAAATCCTCAGCAGAGTTCAAAGACCGAGGATAAAAAAAGAAGGTAACATATCTCATTAATAATATGTTCATATTGATTACATGTTGGAAAAATAACATTTTGGATAGACTGGGTTAAACAAAATACATGATTAAAACCCCACCTATTTCTTTGTTTGTTTTGTTTTTGTTTTGTTTTGTTTTTCTTTTGTTTTTCTTTTTTTTCCCCACCTATTTCTTTTTACTTTTTAAATGTGGCTACTGGAGAACATTAAATGACACACGAGGTTCACAGAGTATTTCTGTGGACAGATCTGCTCTGGGTGACTCTGCAGCCACCACCCACCATGGATAACACCGTTACAATCTGCGTTACTACCTGCAACAACAATCTTCTAGCAGCAGTGCTAAGTGCTTCCCACTTGCATGATACTTCATTTTTATTTCATTCTGGAGATGAATCTGTGAATAAGGTAGCATCCTTGCTCCCATTTCAAAGAAGGCAAAACTGAGGCTCTATCCTATCTTCCCCAAGGCCAAGCCACTAATTCATGGTGGAGTCAAGTCTCAGATTCAGATCCGAGCCTTAAGCACAACACACTTCGGGCCACATTTGTAATGAGTGCACACTCTCAGAAATTAATTCAAGGGAGACGTTTAAGGAGACACAAGACATGGTCCCAGTACAGCAGTCTTCCCCAGACACCAAGTCTGTCTGCCTCTTTCTAACGCACACACATGAATATATGTGCGTGTGCGTGTACACACACACACACACACACACACACACACACACATACAAGGCTCAAGGGGGAGACAGCCAGCCCATGTGACCGACACCTTCCCAGAATCTCTCCTCCATCCCATGATGTGTGTTTCTGTCCCATCTTTTTCTTCCCATGCTCCCTTGCAGCTCCTGCCCCAACAGGCTAGATCCCATCCCCTCTGTCGCTACACGAGATGCTAGCAGTCATTCCTTCCTGGAACCCTAGCTGGAGGAAGCAGTCCTGCCCAGAGCTCGGGGGTCCTCCCACCCTGGCCCAGACACAAAAATTTCCCCCACTCGACTTACAGAACAGAGGCACAACACAATTGTCATAGCAATGTGTTTTTTTTTTAACTAACAAGCAACTTTCCCTCTCTTTTGTCATTTCATTGTTTAATTAGGCTTGACTATTGCTAACTTTTGATCGCATCCTTTTTGAGCTTTTGTCTTCTGTAGCATTTGCTTACAGCAGAAGAGTTAAGATACAGAAAAGCTCAGAGTGTCTCTTCTGCACACAATCCTACACTTCTTGCTCTTTTTCTCTACAGTATTAATCAGTTGATATCTTATTGAATATACAGCTTTCCTTCTGCATTTTTCCTCCCACTTAACTGAGCATAAACACTTTCTCCTATTACTAAAAATTCCTCATACACATCATTTATAAAGCCTACCTAATATGCCACTGAATGGTTTTACCATAGCTTTTCTAAATCATTCTCCTGCCACACACACATCAAGCCCCCAATGGGAGCCAACTTATTTTATCCCCCTCATTGGAAAACTAAGTTGTTTTACATTTCTTCCTATCATGAAGAGCACTGCAATGAACATTTCTGTGCATAATACTTGATTCATTTTTCACATTTGAGATTATTTCCTTCTGATAGATTTCTAGTAGTAGAAACACTGGGCCAAGCAGTATCTGGGTAATACTGAAAACTCTGCCAATTCTGGCTTTGTCCACAGATACTGCCAGCAATGTGAGCAGGCCTGTTCCATCGTTTGCGACCTAAGAAACCACCTCACGTTTAGTGGTGTAGTCCGACACCATTTTATTATACCTCACGGACTTTGTGGGTCAGGAAGTCAAACCAGGCACAGAGGAGGTGGGCCGTCTGCTTCACAGAGATGGCGGTCTCAGCTGGGGAGACCTGAATGGCTGGGCTGACGCTAAGAATTGGACCTGATTCATCTGAAGGCTCTTTCACTTATACATCAGCGCCTGGGCTTGGGTGGCTGAAGGCTGGGCCCAGCTGTCAACCAGTGTCTATACATGGCCTCTACATGTGGCTTGGGCTTCCTCACAGCATGGCAACTGAGACAAAAGCATCTCAACAGAGAAATTCCAGGAACCACGCTGCGTTTAAGGACCTAGACTCAGATGTCACGCAGCATCACTTCCACCACAAGGTATAGCCACAAGTCAGCCCAGATTCAAGGGGAGGAGACACAGAGCCTACATCTCTCCTTGGGAGGAATGTCATAAACGTGTGACAGGTTTTTTAAATTGCTGCATATCTTTTACTATGAATTGGCTCAATAAAGTAATGCGAGGGAAACACATCCTCTTATGTGTAATAAGCAATTACGAGTGAACAGAGAGTCTGGTAGATTTTGCCAACAGTGAGAGAGAGATTGGATTGAATCTCCCACTATCATGACTTTCTCTCCATAGAGACGTGTGTTCGTAAGAAGGCTGGTCCCAGCGGGGGTCCAGCTGGAGGCCACAGCACAGAGCTCCCCAGCTCTCAAAACAATCAAACCCATGACCTTGGCTTTAAAACTCCTGGCTGAATGAAATAGCCATTTTCCTTGCACAGCCAGCAACCATTCCCCACACGGTCATTAACAACATCTCAATTTTCCTTTGGTTTGGTTAGGCATGTGACCCAGAGCCGGCCAATCAGCACTGTCCAAACTTCTGGCCACAGTAATGAGTTCAGAGCAGGTACGTGATGCAAAAAAAATCCAGTGAGAGTCTATCGTGTCACTTCTGCTAAAACAACTGGGAAAGAGAAGCTCTTTTCCATCACCAGCCAAAAGGATGGCATGACCATGGATTGTCACAGGCTACTCCTTGAAGGGGCAGCCTGATAAACAGGCCAGTAGCCAAGGGATGGAGAGGGACCAAGTCCTGATGACCTCATTTGAGCCCCTGGATACAGCCAAGCCTGAAGCTGTACCTCTGAGATATTACAGTTTTGTGAACCAATCTTCTCCTTTCCTTAAGCCAGTTTCGAGTTGAGTTTCTGTCACTTGTGTCTCATCATCATCGTTTCCTTGGCCTTGATCTTACACCCAACATCAACCCATACTACCCCAAAACATAAATAAATAAAATCTTCCCTGGCTGCAAGCCACCAGTTCTGAAACAAGAGAAACAGAAACATTTCACATGTGTTCCAGTTCATAAAACCTTTCAAGCTAACACCTAACATCTCCCTCCCATGCATGCTGTCACAGCAATTTAAAAAATAAAATGGTGGAATAAGACTGTTTCTAAGCAACAAATTATATATGTAATGGGGGAGGGGGAGGAGAATTAGCAGGTCTAATCGAGTTAGAAACAAGTTCCATTTCTTTCTGAAGTGGCTACCTGCGTGAAACCTCCACAGGAGAATGACACAAAGGTTGAGCTATTCTTCTCTATGTTGGTAATAGCTGTGCCCTGGGAAGACTTGAACGGCGATACTCAGCAAAGGCAAATGAGTGACACTTACTCGGGTAAAATAATTTCTGTAAAAGTGTCATGGCTCTGGATATTGTATTAGTTTTCTCTTGCTGTTTACGAATTACCGCAAACGTAGCAACTTCAAGCAATGCCAGTTTTAATGGGGACAGAATTTCATTTGGGGAAGATGAGGAGGTTCTGGAGATGGGTGGTGATGATGGTTGTACAGCCATGTGAATGCACGCACCGCCACTGAACCGTACACCTAAAACATGGTCAAATTTACCACAATAAAAAATGCAAGTTTGGGCCTTCCCTGGTGGTCCAGCGGTTGGGACTCCACGCTTCCACTGCGGGGGGGGTGGGTTCAATCCCTGGTCAGGGAACTAGGACCCCGCATGCCACGTGGAGCAGACAAACAAACTTGTTTTAATGCACATTTATTTCCATTTCCATAGGTCAGAAGTTCAGACACAGTGTGTCTGAGTTCTCTGCTCAGACTCTCACAGGGATGGAATCAAGGTGTCAGCGGACCGTGTCCTTTTCTGGAGCCCAGGGTCTTTCCCAGCTCACTCAGGTGGCTGGCAGAATGGAGCTCCTTGCGGCTGTAGCACTGAGGTACCCTTGCTGGCTGTGGGGAGGGGCTGATCTCAGCTTTTAGAGGCTGGCTGTGCTCTTTACCACACGCCCCCTCCATCTTCAAAGCCAGCAATGGAGACTCCCCCTGTGAAAACTCCTTCTAATACCTCAAATCTCTCAAACTTCTTGGTCTCTAACCCATAGACCTTGATTTGAAGGGTCTGTTGATTAGATCACACTCACCTGGATAATCTCCCTTTCTTAAAAAAAAAAAAAACTGCACCATAAAATGTACCCTAATCTCAGGAGTGGGACATCCCTCCTATTCATAGTCCCAGGAATCATACAGGACATCCACATCAGGGGGTGGGGAAAGCTGGACACCGTCTTCAATTCTGTCTTCCACACAGGCCCTAAAACCTGGCAATTCCAACCTTACCTATATTCTCCAGAGAAATTCTGGTGATTGTACACAGGAGATGTACAAGAACACTCACTGCAACATTGCTTATCACAGTGGAAAACAGCAAGCGGCCTAAGTGCCCATCAGCCAGAGAACGGATGGATACAGTGTGAGATAGTCATGCCACGGAATACTATACAGCAATGAAAATGAACTACAGCCACGTGTCTCAGCACGACGACTCCCACAAACGGAGCAAGGGAAACAAGTTGCAGGAGGATGTGTGTAATAAGATGCTATTTATATAGTTTATAAACATGCCCCATGCTTTATGTAGCTCGTGATCACCTAAAAGGAGAGCAAATGAGAAAACATGCTAAATTCAGGCAGTGAATTCCTCTGGGGAAAGAGAGAAGGAAATGAGATCTGGGAGGAGTAAACAGAAGCACTGATTGTAACTGTCACGTTTTATTTCTTTGGTTGGGTGGTAGGTGCTTGGTGTTCGTTAAAATATTCTATCTCCTTGGATGCCTGGAATATTTCATAATTTTCCAAGCAGTAAGGTTTCATAAATCAATAAGAAGAGAGGGCTTCCCCGGTGGCACAGTGGTTGAGAGTCCGCCTGCCGATGCAGGGGACAAGGGTTCGTGCCCCGGTCCGGGAAGATCCCACATGCCGTGGAGCGGCTGGGCCCGTGAGCCATGGCCGCTGAGCCTGCGCATCCGGAGCCTGTGCTCCGCAACGGGAGAGGCCACAACAGTGAGAGGCCCGCGTACCGCAAAAAAAAAAAAAAAAAGAAGAGAAACTGAAACTCTGGAATTGCCTGCTGTTGAGAAGCTTCTGCAGCTGGTTGAGAAGCTTCTGCAGTTGGGTGATTCGGATGTACAATGAGCTACTCGAATGAATTACAGCCCAGCACCAGCGAAGATTCATGGACGGCTTTCATTTTGTTTCAGTTTTGGATTTGAAAACACACCAACTTTGTGGATTCTAATGAAGAAACAATCACCAGCTAGAAAAACACATGTTGCATCTCCAGGCTTCATCTTGCAAATAGAGTATATTTTTGATTTAAGGGGGACGTAAAGCATGACGGATTATCATTGGGGGATTGGAGAACGTCCAGATATGTCACCAGGATGACTAGGTGGAGAAATTCTCCAAAAGCCTGGGGGCTATTCCCAAGGTGACAACGGCCAGGGCCACTGTGGCTTTAGAAATCCTGGTTTCATCTGTCCAGAGGCAGTGTGGCCTGATGGCTGTGCCCCTGCACCCTGCAGCCTCTTGGGTTTGGATCCACACTTGGCCACTACAGCTGTGTGACATCGATCAAGTTACTTGATCTCTCTGTGCCTTGGATCTCTGTCTACAACATGTGGGTGACAAAAGGACCTCCTTCACAGGGCTCTTCTGAGGATTGAACCTGTGAACACGTATATAGTACCTGGAACACAGCCCGGCATGTGGCAGACGTGTGTTAAGTGTCAGCTGTTGTTATCATTTGTCTGCGTTTCATTGTAGAACAGTACGGTCCTAACACAGTGGTTGAGGGACGATGCCAGAGCTCACCTCCCTGGGTTCAAATCCCAGCTTCACCACTTGAGAGTCATGCTGCCTGGGGGAAAAGTTACACGCCCTCTCTGAGCCTCAGTTTAGTCCCCTGTCAAATGGGAATGATAATAATGCAGGGAAGATTGTGAGAACGACAAATTAATACAAGAAAGCCCACCCAAGAGTGCACTGGGCCTCTGCTTTGGGGAGATTTATTCTATCCTCATCTCAGAAAGAGGGGGGAAAAATCCTCTCAAAGGACCAGGTGGTTATGTGTTTGTTTGGAGTCATTTATGATATAATTATAATACAGAAATACTTCAGGCCCAGAGCAGAGAGTGGGGGCCGTGGCCAGGCCAGGGAAAGGGGAGACTGCAAAGCCGGGCATGCAGGACACATCCCCACAGAACATTCCAGATCAAGCTGGACAGAGCTTAGACAAGTTCTCAGGATCAGGTAGGGTGCCAGTCACTGCGTAACTCCCAGCAACAAGGTTTAAGATGCTCAGTGTCACCCACCTGCCAACTCCAAGCTACAGTCTCCTTTGCAAGCTTCCTGCTGACTCTGCATGGCACTGCCCTGGGAGCCAGCCAGGGCCACCAGCCACCTGCCACGTGGGGCAGGTTTCTAAAGCAGACCCCCCCTCCACCTTCCCACTGCGAGGAACTCCCCTAAAACAGAGATTCTCAAAGCGGGTGACTTCCTCCCAGAGGACATTTGGCGATGTCAGGAGACATTTATGGTTGTCACAACTCAGGCGGTGGGCACTCCTGGCATCTCGTGGGTAGAGGCCAGGGATGCTGCCCAACGGTCTACAGTGCCCAGGATGGCCCCTGCAACATGAATTATCCTGCTCCCAATGTCAAGAAACCCAAAATGCTAAAAATACAGTCACGGTCATTGTCTTAGACATGACGTCCAAGCATACCCACGCAGAGCGTCTGCGTTCACAACAAGCTGGGGACCATCAAAGTAACCAACAAGAGGAGGCGAGTTACAAAAATGAATGAATAAATGATGTGCCAGCGCCCCAGTGAAAGGCTGGGAGCTTTTTAAAAGAAAAAGCGATGTCTACCCGCTGGGGCCAAAAGAGAATAATGTGGAAAAAGGTAAGATGCATAGTGCTGTGAATAAGACGATCTCTCATATTGTTTAGAAGGGAAGGTATAAATGGATGCATTTATTCTGTTGTATGCATTAGTCTCTTGTTTTCTGGAAGGAATCTTCTAAAACTGTGAAGTGGTTACCTTAGGGGAGAAAGTATGCAGGTAGCGGAGGACAGACAGCTCTAACTTTCCATCTGTATCACTCTGTCCTTTGCACTCTTTAACCTTCTACTAATACTACTTGCATTTTCTGTTTAAATATCAAAACTGGAAAAATTATCCCTTGGGGTTATCCAGACAGGGAGCTTAAGGCCCTTTTCTGTTTTCTTCTGAGTATCCATCTACATGTGTCTTAAAAGGCTGAACAATGGCACATTTAAAAATAGTTACAGGGCTTCCCTGGTGGCGCAGTGGTTGAGAGTCCGCCTGCCGATGCAAGGGATACAGGTTCGTGCCCCAGTCTGGGAAGATCCCACATGCCGCGGAGCAGCTGGGCCCGTGAGCCATGGCCACTGAGCCTGCGCATCCGGAGCCTGTGCTCCGCAACGGGAGAGGCCACAACAGTGAGAGGCCCGCGTACCGCAAAAAAAAAAAAAAAAAAAAAAATAGTTACATAGGTGCTAGATAATGAAATAATTAAAATGATCTTAAGTGGACTGAAGTAGACAGAATAAAATGCCTCCCCCAAAGATGTCCATGTCCTAAGCCCCTGAGACTACCGTTACCTTACATGGCAAAGGGGATTTTCCAGATGTGATTAAATTAAATTACGCATTTTTGAGATGAGGAGATTATCCTGCATTATCCTGTGGGCTCAGTGTAATCCCAAGGGTCCCTGTAAGAGGGAGGCGGGAGGGTCAGAGACAGAGAAGGAGACGTGATGACAGAAGGAGAGGAGAGAGGGTAGGAGGAAAGGAGGAAGAGAGAAAGTCAGCCTAGAAGATGCTGTACTGCTGGCCTTGAAGATGGAGGAAGGGGCCATGAGCCAAGGAGTGCAGGCAGCCTCCAGGTACCGGAAAAAGCAAGAAAATGAATGCTCCCCAGAGCTTCCAGAAGGAACACAGTCCAGCTGTCACCTTGATTTTAGCCCCGTGAGACTGATTTCCAGCTTCTGATCTCCAGAACTGTAAAATAATACACTTGTGTTTTCTTTTCTTTTCTTTTTTTATACTTGTGTTGTTTGAAGCCACTCATTTTGAGGTCATTTGTTACCGTAGCAAGAGAAACCTAATATGTGTGCAAAAGGCACTTGTACTATTTTCCCGTAAAAAGGTATTTTTGCTAACTACTTCATTTGATCCTTGATGAACTCTGGGCTCGGACAGTATTCCCTTCTGTATATGTGGGAACTGAGGCCCAGCATTCTGAAATGACAGGCGCCAGTGATCATGCAGCTACCTGGTGTCACAGTCAGCACTAGGGCTCAGGCCTGCTATTCCATTTCACTCTCTGACACACGAACTGGCACAGACAGAAGAAGGCTGTACGCAGAGCACAGACTCTGGAGCCAGACTGCCCGTGTTCAAATGCTGGCTCTGTCCCTTAGTGGCTGTGTGATCTTGTGCAAGTCAGTTAATCTCTCTGTGCCTCTATTACCTCATCCCCAAATAAGGATCATAATAATACCTACCTTAGAAGGCCGTTGTGGGAATGAAATCAATTCATACGTGTGAAGTACCCGGCCCTGGCATGACTTCAATACAAGTGAGCGTCGTTACTCTCGTTAATCTCAGGTTAACGCAGAGTTTAGCGTGGCTTTTTCCCCATCACTGGTACTTTGTAAATAGGTGTTGAGTGGAATGCTCTTGCTAGAGGCACAGGGTTTCCAGGAGCAGTAAGCACCCCAAAAGTCCTTTTCAAGGATGTTGATCTTCTCTAAACTTTAACGACGCCCATCCCCAGCTTCTGTCGCCTCCCTAGGGCCTGCCCAGTAGCCATTAAAGGCTTTGCCTGAGCCCCAAGCTCACTCTCACTTCCTCTCCCCCTTCTTGCTCTTTCCTGGGGTTCTTTGCCTGGGAACCTCCATACCCGCAACGTACCGCCCTTCCTCTGGATAACAGAACCCTTTCACTTTGGGGAATCCCCTCACCCACCCTCAGTCCATGTGGTTTCTGATGATGTCAGCTCCACCCCCTAGCCCCAGGGGTCCTGGCCTGGCCAATCATCTTATTCCACTCTCGCCCCCACCAACATGATTGGGTCAGGGATTGTCACATGACCAACTTAGTCCAATGAGATTCAATCCTGAGACTTGTTATTGCTGAGAGGAAGGCTTCTTTTTCCTCCAACCAGGAAGACTGATGGAAGACTGATGCGCGTGCAGAATCTTGGGAATATCAGCTCCAGGAAGGCCAGGATTTGGGTATATTTTCTTCTCTGATATATGCCCAGCACCTAGAACATCTAGCCCTTTGTAGGTGTGCAATTAATAGTATTGAATAGGGATTTAATAAGGCTTCTTATTCTGAGAATGAAGCCAAGTCGGGACTGAGAGATCAGTTCCAAGTGATAGGTCTGAGTACCCGGGTATAGCCACACCTGAATACCATCCCTGTGGACGTTTTACTCACATTGGTCAATAAACTGCCGGATCTCCTTCCACGTGTGCCTATAGGAATATTCGTAGGAGGACCCTGCAGCACTGCTTATAATAGCAAAAAACAAGCCAACTAAATATCTATCAGTTAGGTACCGGCTCAATAAATTATGGTAAATCCACACAATGAAGGGCAACACCATGGTCGTAAA
Organism: Stenella coeruleoalba; assembly: GCF_951394435.1. Classification (NCBI taxonomy): domain Eukaryota; kingdom Metazoa; phylum Chordata; class Mammalia; order Artiodactyla; family Delphinidae; genus Stenella; species Stenella coeruleoalba. The sequence goes on along the minus strand of NC_137160.1, from coordinate 84,719,865 downwards.
GAAAGAGGCAACTCCCTGTGAGCCAGTAGGAAGACAGTGAAAGATATGTTTACGTTTGTTTTTTGTTTGTTTGTTTTTGCGGTACGCGGGCCTCTCACTGCTGTGGCCTCTCCCGTTGCGGAGCACAGGCTCCGGACGCACAGGCCCAGCGGCCATGGCTCACGGGCCCAGCCGCCCCGCGGCATGTGGGATCTTCCCGGACCGGGGCACGAACCCGCGTCCCCTGCATCGGCAGGCGGACTCCCAACCACTGCGCCACCAGGGAAGCCCCTATTTACGTTTTAATACAAGCACAGAACTATGTGTAAGCTACCATAAGAGAGGGGTGGGGGAGGGAGAGATTGTGAGGTCTAATGTCAGCTCCATGGCAACATGATCTCTGTCTCGCTGCCGTAGCTCAGCACCTGTAACAGAGCCTGCCACACAGAAGGTTCTCAATAAATTGCTGAATGAGTGAATGAACCAACAAACAAGTGTTTGCTCCTGTGTGCATGGAAAAGTCTCAGAAAGGAGATATAAAACATCTGATGATACCGGCTGCCTCCGAGAAGGAAACCAGAAAGGCCAGGGAGCAGGTCTGGGAGGGAAGGAAACCTCATTTTCAACATATACTTTTTGATCTTTGAACCATGTACGTGCACATCTGTTCCGAAAATTTAACTGAATAAATAACAAGACAAAATGTCGTCTACTCATAGAAGGAAAACTATCTCTTGTCTCTCTCTAGAAACCCACATCCCTTAGGAAACAGGGCTGTTGGCCACGCTTGATCTCTGCCCTGCATCCTTTGGGGGTGGGGGTGGGGGGCGGGTGGCAGTGCAGGTGATGAAAGCAAACCAAAGTCAGGAGATGGATGTTCAGGGACCAACTGTGGCTACTGACTCACCGGGAGGCTCTGGGAATCCCACTGCCCTCCCTGGGCCTCAGTTTCCTCATCTGTAAAATGAGTTGGCCGGTGATCTCAAGCTCTGTCCTAAAAATCTAGCATCCCTCCAGGAGAGAGTGGCAGCCAGAGCGGCAACCTCAGCATCCTCGCTGTAGCCATTAGCACTCGTCTCCCTGGGAGGTGGCCGTGCGCTGGATTTCCACGTGGGAGCATTTGTCTTGACCTGCGTCGGCGCGTCACAGGACTGCCGCCGGGAGCTACTCAGAGGCTGAATTATTCTACTCGACTTATTACCTCGCCCCCTTCCCTGGTCATTTATGCTCTGCACTTGGCCCTATCAATGCCTCATTACGGAGACTGACACTCATGGTAATTACGTGTTTCCTCAACCAGATTATTCATTCTAGGCGTCTTCCTGGTTTTTTATCACTCTTGTTCCTTCCTCAAGGACAGCAGAGCATCTGCCAGTGATGCCCCAGTAAGAGCCGGCACATAGCGAGTACAGAAGACAAACCCGGATAACTCCAGTTTTCTCACTTAATTTTCATGAGTTGGAAATATTGTTCTGAAATATAATACATATTCAACGGGTTGAAATAAAAACCGATTCTGACCGCCAAAGCTCAAGAACTTGGCTGGAATATGATAAGGAGGCTCACTGTTAAAATAGTACCTACATTAAGGAAGGAAACCTAAGATATATGAATCCAAAATCACATAGCAGAACAATTTGGTGACTCTGCAACTCACAAAAGCGTTTGTCAAAAAGGTTGCTAATTGGCAAGTCCCCTGGGACTTCTAAAAGGGGGCTCACGGTGAAGCTAATCAAATTGAAATTGCACACAGTTGTTTGAGAACACAGCTGCTGCCTAAAGGGGGGAAGTAGTGCCGGGGGCTCCCATGGACTTGGGGTTTTTCCACGAGTGGCTAGATATCCTCTTTCTCCTGCACCCAGCCATCCATGGCATCTCAACTCCTAGTGCCTCCCAATCAATACCTGTAAGACCAGACTAGTGAAAGATCTGCAGTGAGATGGTCATATGAGAACAGGGGTCGGGGGACTTCCTTGGAGATCCACTCCACACTTCCACTGAAGGGGGTGCAGGTTCGATCACTATGCTGGTCGGGGAACTAAAATCCTGCCTGCCACACGGAGTAAGCAAAAATCCAAAATCTAAAAAAGGGAGAAAAAAAAAACAAAAACACGGCACGGAAGGAAAGAAGGAGGAGGGCAGAGAGAAAAGATAGAATAATAGCCACTACCAAATATTAAGTGCTTTCTGGGTGCCCAGATCCAAGAAAGCAACAGACACACATCATCTCACTGTATGCTCCCAGTGACTCTCTTAGTATTATTCAAAGAGGAATCTGAGATTCAGAGAGATCAAGGGACTTAGCTAAGGTCACACCACCCTAAAGCAGCAGCGCCAGAATCCCTGATTGCCACACCCAGGTCCCTAAGCAGCACATTTCCACACTCTGCCAACTCAATCACCCAAATCCCATTCCCTGCATAGGGAAGCAGTGTGAAGGTTGGGGCCAGTGGGTATAGAGGTAATGGAGCAGCAGACAGCGTGGGTGCCCTCGGGGAGCTTAGAGTCAAGAGAGGCCAGCTAATGTGCACACGGAAAGGATATCAGTGCCTAAATGACAGGCTGTTAGGGGCTGTATGTCGAGGCTACGGAAGAGGTGGTGAGTGCTATGGGAATTCAGAAAAAGATGACATCCTTTGGTCCTGAAAAGACCAGGGCAGGGGTTGGGTGGGTAGAGCTTCCCTAGTCCATGAAGGACAGCACAGATCTAGATGGGCGGGGGAGTGAGAGAAAGAAGGCAGGCAGCACAGAGCATGCTCAGGGTGCAGTGAGTTGACCGCTGATCAGTTTGAACGCAAGGAAGGATGCACAGAAGGGAGGGGTAAGAAATAAGCTCAGGGGACTTCTGGTGGCGCCATGGTGAAGAATTGCCTGCCAATGCAGGGGGCACAGGTTCGAGCCCTGGTCCGGGAAGATGCCACAGAGCAACTAAGCCCATGCACCACAACTACTGAGCCTGTGCTCTAGAGCCCGCGAGCCACAATTACTGAGACCACGAGCCACAACTACTGAAGCCCACACGCCTAGAGCCCGTGCTCCACAACAAGAGAAGCCACAGCAATGAGAAGCCCATGCACCGCAACGAAGAGTAGCCCCCGCTCGCTCGATGCAACTAGAGAAAGCCCGTGCACAGCAACGAAGACCCAACACAGCCAAAAATAAAAAAAATTAAAAAAAAAAAAGAAATGAGCTCAGATGAAAGAGGCTAAACCAAGGATGGCAAATATGTGGCACACATAACATCACCTCCCGTGTCTGTGACAGACATCAATAGCAACTGTACCATTCTCTCTCACTGAGCTTCAGAATCCTTCTTAACACAGGCTCCAGGGAGCCATTACTCCGAACGGTTTGGCTCTGAGATGGACTCTCATTGCCATCATCCCTAATTACAGAGAGGAAAATACAGGTACATTATAGAGAGGACCTACTGTGTGCCAAATAGGAGACTACATTACTACTCACCATCATCCTGCTAATAGCATACCTAGTGAAGAATATTAAGGCTCAGGGGAGTTAAATTCAAACACAGAAAGCAAAATAAAAAACTGACTGAAAGCCATGAGAGCGTGATTTCAAAGGCTGGTTTCTTTCCACCACACCCTGGGACCTCATTCTCTCTTCCCACCAAGTCAGAATTTTAATTCTGCGGGGGAACATTTCAACACCTATTCTGCGACCCTACCAGCCAACCTGTACTCCCAAGACCCACACCTCAAAAGCAAAACCCAGGTGCCTCCCTGTCCCTGCCCTCTCCCACTTCCTAATCTCACTCCCACTCCCCTAAACCTTGCATTTGCTTTTGCATTTCGCAAACGCCCCTCCTTCCTCCCTCGGCGCCGGCCTGCACGGTGCAGGGGTGAGCCTCGCAATCAGGGGGGCGTGTCCGCATCCAGGAACCGCTGGGGGCGCCCCGCTGGGGCACTTTCTCTCTCCCTCTCCACCCCGAAGGCCAATCCGCCTCGGATTTCTTTCGGCAATCATTCCTCGGTGTTGCCTTACAGAGGAGAACTTCACGTCGTTCTCTAATTGAATTGTTGTCATGGAAATCACTTTCATTTGCTTTGAAAGGACTGAACTATCCGGCACCCCAGATTTCTCACTCCTGCCTTTGACAAGAACCAGCTCTCTGCCACCCCTCTGCTCTCAACTCCCTGCTCGTCCCTCCATGAGCAGTTTTCCCCCAAATCTGGAGTCAGGGAAAATAAGTTTTGTGGTTGCTTTTCTAATCCTTGCTGTAGTACTGCACGCGCTGCTCACCAGCGAGTCTACTCTCCGCCTTCCGGGTCCGCCGTGGGGTTCACGTCCAGGCTCCCTTGTGCGTGGGCGGGGTCATGGGACGCTTCTCACCAATGAGATTTGAGCAGTCCCTGCTGGGCTGCTGCACCCAAGCGCAGATGCCAGACCCTCCGTCTGCCAGGTTACTCAGCAGCCCGTGAGGATGGTGGCCGCTCCAGCAGCCTGGGTGTCCCTAAGTGAGGACCACACCGAGCACAGCCCCCGGCCAGCCTGGGATGGATATATACATTGGTCAAGGGAAAAAATGTTGTTATTTTAATCCATTGAAATTTTGAGCTGACTTGTTATCTCAGCTTATCCTCCCCGATTTGCCCTCCATGAGAAAAGATAAAGACGGTATTTAGCCTCTTTAGACTAAAGCTAGTTTTTCAGAAGGCACTAGCCCCAGTCATCATTCTGCAAACAGTCCTGTGTTTTAGGAGGATCTCAAGTATCTGGGGGCTTCATTCTCAGCTCTGCTACTTATGAGCTAGTTGACAAAGGGAAGGTCACTTAACGTCTCGGTGCCTCCGTTTTCTCATCTGTAAAATGGGGATGAAAGTAATACCTACCTCTAAGAGGATGGTTAAATTAATCTGGTTAAATGAATATTAGTTATTAATATAATCACTGACACTTTTATCATTAGCATCAAGGCATGCGCTGAATTTCTTTTAATGCTGGAATTGAGTTTATAATAAATCATCCTGCCTGGGGGTTTCCCAAGACCACTCACACATTTAATGATTCACTAGGACGACTCATGGGACTCAGCATACAGCTGTCCTTATGGCTAAGGCTTATTGCATAACCTGATCAGCAAGGGGAAAAGACACAGGCAGAGTGCACAGACATCTATGCACAGGCTTCCTCATACTGTCTCTCTCCCACCAGGGTCACACAGACCTCACTCTTCTCTTAGCCACAGAAACACAGAAACGCGCATGTGCTGTTCCACGCAGGGAAGCCCATTCGAGAGTCAGTGCCACGGTTTCTACTGGGGGCAGGCGATGGAGGTGCCCTCTGCCTAGCAGGTGCCCACATTCCAGGCTCTCAGAAGGAAAGCAGACGTTCAGCATAAATCACATGGTTCATACAGTCTGGGAACAGTGAACCACACGTATCATTCAGGGAACAGTTCAAGGGCCAACTTCTCAGATGCCAGCCGACAGCCAACCTTGCAAGCAGACCTTTCTAAGGATAACAGCCTCGCATCAACAATGTTGACCATTTTCTCACACATCCACACCCTCCAAACAGCCACACAGCCTGGAGGGGATCGAACTGGCCTTGAACAGAAGGATGGACCCAGACAGTCAGAGATGAGAACTCTGGAGGTCAGCGGGGCGTGGGATCAGCTGGCCCAGCCTGTGCCCTCCAATCCAGGAAGGGCGACGGGTGGTTGCTCGCCAGATAGCCCCCCCACTAATGACCCCCAGCACTCCTTCCTGGTGAGCAACACACGATGCCGAGGTCTGCTCAGTGCTGGGCTAGAGACAGCCATTCCTGCTGCAGCAGAAGTGGGTCACCTGATCTTCCATTCCTGGGTGACATCCAACCTGGGCAGAGCTGTCGCTTCCCAGAAGGTCAGCAGAGAACTTTCTCTCTGCTACACTTTCCAAGATTTACCACCTTGAGCAACAAAATCTTCCTCCCTACACCCAAAACAATTCCCTTCTGCTGTTGACGTCATTCTCTCTCATGCAGTCCTCTGTGAACAGCAAGAATCAGTGTTTAATATCTTGCCCTAAAAATGAAATATGAACGTTTGACAAGAATGATGGCATAGTCTACTGGCTCTCTATATCTGAATTAAATAACCCCAATCACACACTCCCTCCTCATCCTAAAAAAAGAATCTTGGGAATTCTCTGGCAATCCAGTGGTTAGGACTCTGAACTTTCACTGCCAAGGGCCCGGGTTCAATCCCTGGTTGGGGAACTAAGATCCTGCAGGCTGTGTGGCATGGCCAAAAAAAAAGATTTGCAAAAAAAAAAATAGATTCTCAATGCTCAAGTGTGGGGCTTCTTAGCCAGTCCTGACTAGTACACATAAATTTAAAACATAACTGCCTACATACCCATTAATAAAGAATTGGTTAAGTCATAGTACTCTATGGGTTTTTTTAATGATGAAATTCACATTTATTGCCATGGAAAGATGTCTTTGACTGACAGTTAGGTTTTCTGAAATTAAAAACCAATATGAATTAGCTGCCTTCATTCAAAAACAAGGAGAATTCATGTAAAAATCTGGATTTCTTGATTCTCCAGAAGGGGGTCAGCAAACTCTTTCTATAAAGGGCCAGATAGTAAATATTTTACACTTTGTAGGCCAAATGGTCTCTGCTGCAGCTCCTGAACTCTGCCATCGTGGTGTGAAAGCAACCACAGATAATATGTGAACAAGTAGGCATGGCTGTTTTCCAATAAAACTTTATTTATTAACACAGGTAGCAGGCTGGATCTGACCCATGGGCTGTGGTTTGCCATCTTCTGCTCTAGAAGCCAGAAAGCCAGAGATGGGCCCTTTCTCAACCCTTCCATCCCAGACCTATTGTGAAAGAAAGGGCCACAAACTCAGATACCTAGAGGGCTCGATGGGAAACACAGGGAGGAGAGGCAGACAGCTAGAAGTGGTGATGACTGGGGTAAAAGGCAGAGGTCCAGAGAGCTCCCATCTGAGAATGCTGGCCCTACGTAGACAGATCTGATGTTTCTAGAGGTGCCAGAAATCCCAATTTTTGCATGAAATCTCTGTTTTTAAATGGTAGGCATAGGAATTCCCTAGCGTTCCAGCGGTTAGGGCTCCATGCTTCCACTGCAAGGGGGCATGGGTTCGATCCCTGGTTGGGGAACTAAGATCCCCGCGTGCCATGCACCGCGACCAACCGTGCACTGCGACCAAAAATAAAAATAAAAATAAATGGTAGCCACTAATCCAATTTTTTAAAACCACTCAGTTTCCTAGGGCAACCATAAATAAGTACCACAAACTGGATGGCTTCAAACAACAGAAATTTTCCGTTTTCACAGTTCTAGAGGCCAGAAGTCTTTAGCCAAATCGTCTGCAGGGCTGTGCTCTCCCTGAAGCCTCTAGGGGAGAATGTGTTCCATGCCTTTCTCTTACACGCTGGTGTGGCCAATCCTTGGCATTCCTTAGCTTGTCACACATCACTGCGGTCAATCTCCGCCTCCATCCTCACATGACTTTCTCCCTGTGTCCCTCTCCTCTTCTGATAAGGATACCAGTCATACTGGATTAGGGTCCACCCTAATGATTGTACTGTGACTAGACTACATCTGCAAAATAAGGTCACACTGGCAGATGCTTAGACATATCTCTTGGGGGGGACATGATTCAACCCACGACACCCACACATCCAACTCAGGGTCCTCCAGTTTGCAGCCTCTACGTTAAAATCTAACACATGAAGCCAAGGTGATGCAAGACAACTTTATTAGAATCCAAAATTCTGCCCAAATTGGATTTTCAGGAGGACCTGAACCCCTGCCTGCCTTTCACCAGTCCAGTCCCTTGGAGAGTCCCCTTTCCAGTTTAAAACATTACACGTGCACCTTCTGGACAGCAAGCCAACACCCCCACACTCTGACAGCAGTCACCACGCCAGCTGTCAGGGGAGATGCCAGTGGTTCTGTTTATTTGACTGACAGCTGCACCAGGGTCAAGGCAAGCATCGCTTAACAGACAGGCAGCCCCCAAAGGCATGAGGGACTCACACCCATACAAACACTCTCTCGAGACTTCCCCCCCGAGAAAAACATCTCATTCCCAACTCCTGCCCAGCCGTTCAGCCTTGACTAACACTCCAAACAGCCTTGAGACGCCCGGAATCAAGCGCAGCCCGGGACCAGTTCATCAGAGATCCCGTCTAATGATGGTTAGGATGGAGTCTGGGATGGATCGTTCATTTCACCTGACGGCTTTGTTCTAATTAACCAAGTGCTCACAGTGACTCTGTGTAATTCTGGCCACGTGTGATCAGGCCCACAGTTTGAGCTAAACAGCTGAAAAATGCTCAGAGAACGCACCTCGGTGGTGACAGCTGCTGCCACCAGCTGGAGTCGGCTGACCCCAGCGAGGTCAGGAGAGAAGGCAGGGGAGTCCCAGTTCTAAGAATGCAGTTTATTCTATTTTCCTTTATCTTTTATTCAAACATCCAACAGATGCAAACTATGCATTCAAATAAAAGGGTGAATGCATAGAAGTGACCTCTCGTGTTGACTTCTCACCTCATCTCCAACGCGTGAATGGCCAGAGCCAAGACTCCACGGTCAGTGGAAGGACAGCTTTCAATTTTCATGAATATTTACCTTTTAGGGCCTCCCTGGTGGCGCAGTGGTCAAGAATCCACCTGCCAAGGCAGGGGACACAGGTTCAAGCCCTGGTCCGGGAAGATCCCACATGCCGCGGAGCAACTGAGCCCGTGCGCCACAACTACTGAGTCTGCGCTCTAGAGCCCATGCTCCGCAACAAGAGAAGCCACCACAATGAGAAGCCCACACACTGCAATGAAGAGTAGACCCCGCTCGCCGCAACTAGAGAAAGCCCGCACGCAGCAACAAAGACCCAATGCAGCCAAAAATAAATAAAAAATTTAAAATATATATGTACCTTTTAAAAATTGACTAGCCAGGGACTTCCCTGATGGTCCAGTGGTTAAGACTCCATGCTCCGAATTCAGAGGGCCCGGGTTCAAATCCCTGGTCAGAGAACTAGATCCCACATGCCACAACTAAGAGCCTGCACGCCGCAACTAAAATAAAAGATCCCGCATGCTGCAACAAAGATCCCACAAGTGGTAACAAAGATCCCGCGAGCCGCAACTAAGACCTGGCACAGCCAAATGAATAAATAAATACATGTTTTTTTAATAAAATAAAAATTGACTAGCCAAGGTTTCCAAGGATGAAAAAAAAAAAAAAAAACTACAATAATCCCCAAAGCTAAGAAGACAGGATACAGTTAATTTACCGATACAGATTCCTAACAGCTATTTGGCCATTTGTGCAACTCCTACTCATCCTTCAAAACCCACTTCAAAGTCACCTTTCATCTGGGAACATTTACCCAACTTCTCCTGGCAAAGGAAGTCCCTTTAATAATCTGAGTATTCATCCTATCCAAAGTCACATCACATTGCTCTTGTTTGTTTCTTTCATTTTTTCTGGAAAGCATGTCCCTGATAAGGGCAAGTAATTCAGTTTCTTTATCTTTGACTACTTCAGCCATTATCATCAGCCTTAGCACACAATGGGATCTGCAGAATATTTCCTGGAAGAATGAGCCTGGACAATGTTAGTCCCTCAGGGAAATATAAAGATGAGGAAAACTTCTGAAGATCTCAGATGAAGGAAGCAAGACTTACATCCCACAAAAGGCTAATAGAATATGATTAAACAGGAAAAAGGCTAAACCCACAAACAATCCTACGAACACAGAGGACCAAGTAAGCCATGTGAGCTGGTATGAGTGGAGCTCCATGAAAGGAGAGAAAGCTCCAGGTTAGCTAGGTTTGGGACAGGTGAATTAGAGGCACATGAAAATGGAAGTTATAAGAGATAGCATTGTTAGTTGTGTGTGTGATGGTCTGCAGGACACCTGCGATGTTGTGATTTATAATAAGAAACACATATTTATTCTTCACACCTGTTCCTGGCACAGAGCTCCTAAAACTCTCTTGAAATCTCGTAAGTGATAGAGCTAAAAAGGTGAAAGAAGAGTGTTTTGTTATCCATAACAAGCCCCTTTCAACCACATCTCAGTTTATATTAATCAGGTGATTTGGGGAAGGCCCCAAGATAGCCACAGGAGGGGGCTGGTTGCCAGGAGAACCCACCGTGTGATCAGAGGGTTGGAACTTTCAGCCCTACCTCCTGACCCCCAGGGAGGAGAGAGGGGCTGAAGGTTAAATCAATCGCCAATGGCTGATGATTTAATCTATCATTCCTATGTGATGAAGCCTCCGTACAGACCCCAAAGCATGAGGTTCTGAGAGTTTCCGGGTTTGGTGAACACGCAGAGGTGCCGGGAGGGTGGTGCACCCGGAGAGGGCATGGAAGCTTCGAGTCCCCTCCCACAGGCCTTGCCCTGTGCATCTCCTCCATCTGACTATTCCTGAGTCGTATCCTTTGACAATAACCAGTAATCTAGGAAGTAAAATGTTTTCCTGAGTTCTGTGAGCCATTCTAGCAAATGGTCAAGCCTGAGAAGGGGGTCATGGGAAACTCCAACTTATAGGTCAGGAGGACAGGTGAAAACCCGGACTTGGCACTGGCATCTGAAGGTGAGGGCGGTCTTGTGGGGCTGAACCCTTGACCGTGGGATCTGATGCTGTCTCCAGGTAGATAGTGTCTGAACTGAGGTCAATTGCAGGACACCCAGCTGGTGCCAGAGAACTGCCTGGTGATGAGGGGAAAGGCATCTCCCCGCACATCTGGAGTAGAAGTGTTTTGGAAGCACAGCGTGAGAGTGGAGAAAACACACAGAGCTTTTTCCTTTTCAGCACCCTTAAGGGACATCCCTCTTTCCCACCCAAGTTCTCAACCAATTAGAACAAAGAAGTAAGGCTGCTATAGATCCAAGTATCAACTTTATTCCTATAAAGTTCATATTGGAGGATAGAGCTTATTTACAGGAAGATGGACCTCCTCATACTGAGTCACAGAGTTGGGCAGGCTGGCGACACAACGGTCCCAGGCAGCCCTGGAGATATAAAGGTACAATGAGATACCATCCTGCACCCATCAGACCGGTAACAATTGAACAGTCTGGCAGCAAGTGATGACAAGGATATAGAGCAACCAGAACACCTCCAGTGTTATGCCCCTGTTGCCAGTAGGGGCATAACACTGTACCACCGGGGACTTCCCTGGCGGTCCAGGGGTTAGGACTCCACACTTTCACCGCCAAGGGCGTGGGTTCAATCCCTGGTCAGGGAACTAAGATCTCACAAGATGCGTGGCGTGCCCAAAAACAGACAAACAAACAAACCTGTACCACCACTTTGGAAAATTGTTTGGCATCATCTGGTAAAGTTGGACATGCAATGAACACATGACCCAGCAATTCTGGACACAGCGCCTGAAGAATTCAGTCCGGCGTGCATCAGGATACACGCAGAAATATGTTCCTAGCAGCCGTTTATTAGAGCAGCGGGAAACCATTCAAATGTCTGCCAGCAGTAAAACGGATAAATTGTGATACATGCCTACCATGGGGTAGTATACAGCTGTAGAGGTGGATGAATTACCGCGAGATATAGTAACAAGGATGCATCTCCGAAATGCAACATTTAGTGGAAGAGAAGTGACACCAAAGAAAACTCAGAGTACAGTTTCACTCAGAGTTCACAAACAGACAAACCGAAGTAACAGACCATTTAGGGATGCAAACATTGAACAGCAAAGGAATGAGAAACTAAAATTTGGAAGAGAGGTTCTCTGTGCAAGGAGAGGGAAACAAGATTAGAGTGGGAGCTCAGAGAAGGCTTAAAAGCCGAGTAGACACAATTATCACCCAAACGCGAACCTATTTCAAGAATGAAAAGGGATGTTATTAAGGGTTTTGCTAAGAAAAGGAGAAAGCTGGGAAATCAAGACATATTGTCATCCTGTACATGTCACCATTTTCCCATATGTGTTAGGTACCTGGGTGTCCATTGTAGGCTTGGATTTCTTACCTGTAATTTATACAGATGATTTTGCATTTCTTCAAGTCTGTAAAAAATTATATATATACACACACACACACACACACACACACACACACATACATACATATGTATATATATGTATGTGTGTATATAGGTGTGTACATATGTGTATATATGTATATATGTGTGTGTATAGGTGTATATGTGTGTGTATATAGGTGTATACATATGTGTATATATGTGTGTATGTGTATATATGTGTGTATATATGTGTATATGTATATAGGTGTGTACATATGTGTATATGTGTGTGTATATGTGTATATATGTGTGCATATACATATATATATACATGTATGTGTGTATACATATACACACACACACAAAGTGGCATCCACAGTAGCACCTTCCCGAATGTTCCATGGCAGACAGCATCTCCCGATGAGTTTGCCGGTGGCCCCCCTGACCCTCAGCATCTGGCCGCATTTGAGCTGAGAATGACATTCAAATGCAAACAGATGAGCCACACCAGTTCAGAACATTGGAAATGGAAATGCCAACATCTGTAGCAGAGACGGGTAATGACCCGCCAGGCAAGGCCACGACATTAAATTAATCCTTAATGTGTTTAAGAGCTTTTTTCTTTCATTGGGTCATTTAGTAACGTGACGACTCACTTCTTTCCTCTGCCTTCAACTCCCCCATCGCCATGGAGACGATTGTGAATCAGCTATCATAAATAAAAATAATCCAACGGCACACGCCCGCGCCACATGCCACTTGGATGTGGTACCAACTCCATTTTATTTTTTTTTTGTGCCCAGAACTCACGGGAGCTCAAGCAACACAGGACACTTCTGGAGGAAGGGATGCTATTCAGTGACTGTTTAAAGACACACCTCTCTTGGTGAGTTGCCTCTCAGCAAGCACTGGACCAAAGGGAGAGTCGTTTGCCTCAACGGGAATCTCCCTTTAGGGGACAGGGAAGCCCTATTCATCAGTAATTCTGCTACTGAAACAAACTACTCCTGTGCCCCGAACCATCCCCCAAAGTATCCAAGAAGACCCCCTGCCAAGGTACTGGTCTCTTTTGCCTCGGCATTCAATGCCCTCCCCAAATTGCCCTCGCCAGCGCTCTCCTAGGTCTCTGCAGCAGTGTGGAGGGCCATTTACCAAATGTTTTCAGGAAGATGAAATCCCACAGTTAGAAAGTTACTACTTTCTTAATTCTCCTATAACCCTTCTCCTAAAAAGAGAGAGCCTCCGTTTCGTGCTAATGAGTCTCTAACACACGGCTAATGGCCCTTGTTAACCAAGAGACAGGAGGACTCCGTCTGAGAGCCCTTGGCAAGCAGCAGTCTCCAGCTGGGATTCAAGACCATTGTTTTGCTTGCATTGTCTTTATTTGGAAGAGTTTCATCGATTTATGGCAAGTGATGCTGGCTTGTGTTTGTGAGAGTGATAGTGACTGCTTTTAAAATAAACATATTTAAGCAAAATCAATGAGTCAATTTTACATTACATATTAAATTTAAAATAGCACACGAGGGGCTTCCCTGGTGGCGCAGTTGTTAAGAATCTGCCTGCCAATGCAGGGGACATGGGTTCAAGTCCTGGTCCCGGAACACCCCACATGCCGCAGAGCAGCTAAGCCCATGCGCCACAAGTACTGAGCCTGTGCTCTAGAGCCCGCAAGCCTCAACTACTGAGCCCACGTGACACAACTACTGAAGCCTGCATGCCTAGAGCCCGTGCTCCGCAACAAGAGAAGCCACCACAATGAGAAGCCCGTGCACCACAACGAAGAGTAGCCCCTGCTCACCGCAACTAGAGAAAGCCCACATACAGCAACGAAGACCCAACACAGCCAAAACTAAATAAATAAAATAACTAAATTCATTTTTTAAAAATAGCACAGGAATACCCCAGATATGGCAAAAAAAAAAAAATGTGAAGGGAATGCATTTTAAAGACTAAAGTTTGGGAAACACAGCCTCCTTGGTGTACCTTCTGCTCCTTTCTACCAATTCAGGGACTAGGTGTGCACATAATAGGTTTGCAGTTCAAGTCTGTTGAAAATATAAAGGAGGACCAGAGACAGCAGAAAAGGGAAGCAGAGGTTGGGATAAGCTGAAAGCCAATTCCAGAGTGACCTCTTACCACTCCATTCTGACCAAATGTTTAAATTTTTCTCACTGAAAGCTGAACTGTGAGTAGTTGCAAACCACCAAAGGTCAGGGAGAGCAGACTCGCAGCAGCAAGCCTTCTACCTCTTCACAGACGCACTCGTGGCAGACATTACCAGTCGATCACGGAACTCTTTCCCACAACACTTATCACCCATAACAGCAAGGTGTATGCAAATGTTTCTAACACATGAAAATGTTTTAATAAAATGTGAAGTGACAAAAGCTTTTTTTAACTATTGTGCTGTATCTTTGTATTTTTCCTGTGGGCTACAGCACATCCTGTTTTGGAAATAGGGAACACATAAACACTTGAATACGGAAAGAAAGCTGCCTCATTTGCACATCAATCACAACTACACAACAACTCATCCAATCCTGGAAGTTTAGAAGGTAACTTGGAGACTATCAAATTGGTTTTATTAAAATTATCATAATCTCTATTGCTGAAGGTGCAGTAAAATAAAAACAATAAACAAAAGACCCTCAGATATCATTGGTGGGATGTCAACAGATAATCTATCTAAAAACTAATTTAGCAACATGAATTGAAAGACTGAAAAATAATCATACCCTTAACCCAGGAATTATATTCCTAAGAATCTATAAGAAATAATCAAAAAAAGAAATAACCAGAGAAACAAGAAAAATCAATTCATTGCAATAAAGCCATGGCAGTGAAAAATCACAGTAATCTAAATGCTCAAAATTACAGGGGCTTGATTACACTTTAAAAGGTGTGCCCTGGGCTTCCCTGGTGGCGCAGTGGTTGAGAGTCTGCCTGCCGATGCAGGGGACGCGGGTTCGTGCCCCGGTCCAGGAAGATGCCACATGCCGCAGAGCGGCTGGGCCCGTGAGCCATGGCCGCTAAGCCTGTGTGTCCAGAGCCTGTGCTCCACAGCGGGAGAGGCCACAACAGTGAGAGGCCCACGTACCACAAAAAAAAAAAAAAAAAAAGGTGTGCCCTTGCATGGAAGTGCTATTCCATCTTCAAAATTCATTCTTAAAGACTAAAGACATAAGAGAAAAATAAGTTTCACCAAAGTGAATTTTATGAAAAAGTAATAATAAATGATATAGAGAAAATAAAACTTCATTTAAAAATCTAAAAAAAAAAGACATAAGAACATGCTCTAAAGCTCATGTAAAGTGAAAAAAAATCAAGATATAAACCTTTACATTTAGGGTAATCACTTAAGTGGGGTGTGTGTGTGTGTGTGTGTGTGTGTGTGTGTGTGTGTGTACAGGCATGTTAATATGCACTGTAAAAAGATTGGGAGAAAGTAAATTACTGCCGTCTTTTCCCAGATGGTTTTTATTTCAGTTCTTTACATTTTTCTGTATGCTCTAAATTTTCAATATGAGTTTGAAAATCAAGGTTGGGAGGAAGAGTGCCTTCTAAGAATTTTTAGAAGAACTAGGTTTTTTTAAAATTTATTTTTATTTATTTTTGGCTGTGTTGGGTCTTTGTTGCTCCACGCGGGCTTTCTCTAGTTGCACTGAGCAGGGGCTACCCTTCATTGCAGTATGATGGCTTCTCATTGCGGTGGCTTCTCTTGTTGTGGAGCACGGGCTCTAGGCGCCTGGCCTCAGTAGTTGTGGCGCACAGGCTCTAGAGCGCAGGCTCAGTAGTTGTGGCACACAGGCTTAGTTGCTCCACGGCATGTGGGATCTTCCCGGACCAGGGCTTGAACCCGTGTCCCCTGCATTGGCAGGCAGATTCTCAACCACCGCACCACCAGGGAAGCCCTAGTTTAGTTTTTTATATCCATCGAGTTTGTTTTATGTTTGGGGGGTAATAGCTTAAGTTTGTGAATATTTTTAATTGAAAGTAAAGGGGTGGCAGTAAAAATTGAAAAGATAACCAGCTCTTGCCAGTGCCAAGGTGCCTCGGCCTCCAATACATCCAAAATCCAGCAGGAGGCAGTGTCCCACTTTGAGTAGGGCTAACCTGTTGGATGATTGATTCATTCATGGAGCTCCCTTTTTTGGAGATCTCTGTGATGAGCCTTGAGTAGTAGAAATTAGGAGTAGTTCTAAAGGAGAGCCACTCTGGGAAGTCCCTGGCAGTCGAGTGGTTAGGACTTGACACTTTCACTGTGGAGGGCGCAGGTTCAATCCCTGGTCAGGGAACTAAGATCCCACAAGCCACACCACGTGGCCAATAAATAAATAAATAGTAAAGTAGAGCCCACTGCTGATCTTTCACTGCCCCCTTCCCCTGCAATAAGGCGTGAGCTCGGAACTGCACCCCAGCAGTGGGAGAGGCCTGGCACGTACTCTGCACCTTCTCTCACCCAGGAACCAAGGGCACACACTAGAAAGAAGTTACCTGGGATCAGAGATACAGAGTGTTTCCATCCATCCATCCCACAAAGACATTGGCACCAATTGTGTGCCAGGTCCTAGAAACAGAGCAACGATCAGGATGGACACAGCTCCATCCCTACCCTCACCGAGCACACAGTCACACAGTGGAAAGATCATCGAACAGGAAATAGTGATACAGTATTTGCCATCAGAGCCTCCGGCGGGAGAAGCGTAGCCCATGTATTGTTCAGCAAAAATCTGAAGGATGACCAGGAGTGGCTAGGCCGGGGCAAGGAGGGGGAGAAGACTCTGGACAAGAGGAAACGTCATGTGCAGAGGGCGTCAGAAGAGTGAAATTCTGCCTGGAGCGTGGCTCCAAGGCAGACAGGCAAGAGACTAGAGAGACGAGAACCAGCTCCCAAGGGCACTGAGAAGCTTCTAAGGAGCAAGTGACCTCTGCATGTGTATAAGTCACTCTGGAAGTCTATAAAGGACAGACCGGAGTTGGGAGAAAATGTTAGGGTTCCATCTGTGGACAGACCCTTAGCAATGCCCCCATGTCCATCTGCTTCCAGGGGGAAGACAGACCACCATGCTTGTCAGACTGCGTCCAAAGCAACAGGCAACAGGCTTCATCTGGGCTCTTAGAGGCCATCCTTGAATACGTGCTCCAGTACCTGGACCCTGATGGCTACCTTGGCCACTCAGAGCCCTTTCATATATCCTCAGCTGAGTTCCAGATCACTGAGATTGACAAATCCCTAACTTGGGAACAAATAAAGATTATGGTGTGCCGGATTCTACCATTTGTGTTCCAATATCCTTTCAACAACAACCATACCCCCGGCTTTGTTTCCTTTTTTCTGGTTTGGTTGGTTTTTTTGTTTGTTTTCGTCATCGTTGTTGTTGCTTTGCTGGGCTCAGGGCCACCATGAATAAAAACTACATTTCCCAGATGCCTTTGCAGCTGAGTGAGGCTGTATAACTAATGCCCCATCTTGCATCCCTTCCACCCATCCTTTGGGTTCTAGCCATGGTTGCAGCCACAGGATCTGCACACCAACGTCTCTGCAGAGATTCTTTCCAGCCATTCTGTGCATGTAAATAATTCAAATGCAAGGGAATTAATGCGCGGAGAGCAACGCTTGACCATGGGGCACTGCAGCCTGGGGGCGAATCCTCCCCTCTATCGCATCTTGGGCAAACCATCTCAAGGTGTCCTTCCCACTACTCCTGGACTGAACCCCAGTTGCCAAAAGTGGTAACCAACTCAATATGCACCCTTGAATTGGTTTTCTCTCCTTCCCTGCTTCCTCTCCCCAGTTAGCCCATCACAACTTCCCTTGGATCCGGTCCCAAAATAAATCACCTGAACATAAGCCTGTATTTCAGGATCTGCTCTCGGGGTGGGGATGGGGAAGCCAAGTTGACATAACTAAGTTCCGGAAGTAGGACATTAGGGAGGTTTTGCAAGCAACTTCTTTAAAAGTCATTTTAAAGAGCAAGGGCATGTACTTCTTGCCCTTGACCATTTCCTGCTGCCAGGACCGGGGAAGGGATGGCCGGGGCTCTATCTTGCACCAAGAAGA
Organism: Stenella coeruleoalba; assembly: GCF_951394435.1. Lineage (NCBI taxonomy): Eukaryota > Metazoa > Chordata > Mammalia > Artiodactyla > Delphinidae > Stenella > Stenella coeruleoalba. The sequence goes on along the minus strand of NC_137160.1, from coordinate 84,701,848 downwards.
GAGACCCACTCCTTAGGAATGGCAGCGAGCTGGAAGGAACTTGCCCTGAGGGTTTGGCAGTGGAGCTGCCGTACCAGGTCTGGATGCTGCTTTATGCCCTTTCAGATGAGAGAGAAATACACTCTATCTTCCTTAAACTATTACTTAAGGCCTCAGTTAGCAGCAGCCAACCTATACTGTACCTAACACATACAATCTAAGGGATCATTCACACCCCACGCTACATCCTACGGGACTAGGGAGATTTAAGTTGACAGTACAATCCCTGGACACCCGGATTGCTCATTTTGTTTCAACAAGGAGAAAGTTCTAATTCATCTTTGGGTCAGAACACCGTATATCCTCTGCCAAGCTCCCCTGACAAGCGACTGTGCTGAAACTCCTCAGGACACAGGTAAAGAGCTAATTACCAGGCTCCAGTCCCAATGTGGCTCCAAACACCTCTCTCATCTTCAAGAAAACTGTCATTTAAACAGCATCTCTGCCAGGGTAACGGAAAGGCTGCCTGTTTCACTCCACAAAGGCCCCACATTTGTCACCCTGCTTTCTGAAGCCAAGAAATCATTACTTTTCCCGGTGCCCCTGCAGGGAGGTGAAGTAGCAAGGACCCTCCAAGTTACCGGGACTCTAACAATACTCAGAGGACCCCTGGCCCCTGCCTCAGTTGCCAAGGTTACCAACGCCCAGGTGATGAAGCCAACGCATGGGAACTGGTCCAGGTGTGCTCAGCGAACTGCAAAGTAACTGTAGATATAATCAGAGGTGGCTCTTGGAGCCCGAGATCCTGCAGAAGAGGGTCTTGCCTCAGGGCTGTTATTATTAAGGCAGAGGAAAACAGCAGCTCTGGCAAAGAACCAAATTAACTATATCAGCTGGTAAAATATATTCCAACTTGCTAGTTAATAAGGTAGAGAAATTCTTCTGAACCATCTCTAAAGGCAAAAACCAGCAGCGTGGGAAGATTGCCAAGGAAACACAACGCAGTGCTGGGAGATGCAGATATGGATGCTTGATCCTGGCTCCAAACTGCTTTGTGACACTCGGGAAACACCTGCCCTCTCTGAGCTTCACTGATCTTTCTTGTCTTGTAATCTTAGTTTATAGGTAGATTATTTACATGGTTCAACTTCAAACAGTACGAGAATCTCAAGTAAAATACCACTTCTGCCACCTTCTTTCAGCCGCTCGAATCTTCAGAAGCAACCAATCTTATCAGTTTCTTATGAACCTTCCAAAAATATTTTATGCATACAAAAGCACGCACGCGCACGCACACAAACACACACATATCTATATTCTTTTCCCTTTTTTAACATAAATAGTTGCATACTATACCCTGTGTTCTGCATCTAGTTTTGTTTTGTTTTTCACTTAGGGTTACAGCCGATGTAGAGAGTGTTTGCATTCCTTTTTTATAGCTGCTTATTGCTCCATTGTATGAAGGCATCAAAATGTATTTAACAAGTCCCCTCTTGATGGACATTCAGGTTACTTCCAGCCTTTCGCTACTGCAGGGCCGCAGTGAACAACATCATTCATAGGTTAATTTGCACATGTACAATCTCTCTGAATATGTTCCCAGAAATGGAATGGATGGGTCAACGAGTGTATTGCATTTGCAATTTTGATAGACAATGTCAAATCGCCTTCCAGAGGAAGTGAGCCGGCACTGCCATCATCAGCGTAGAAAAGTTGAGTCTCAACTTCCTCATTTATGAAGCTGATGATGTATCCTCAAGCTCTGCCAGTCAGAAGATAACATGGTCACGACTTGGCATAGTTAGGACAGAAATCATAAATTGGAGGTCCGCAGGCCAAATGTGCCTTGCACACCTATGTTGATTGGTCCACACAGCACTTCTTAAATTGAGCCAACATGAAAAAATCAAAAATTTTCTCACTTAAAAAAAATCTGATTTCTGGCTTCTCTTAAAAAATCAAGTCTATTTACTCTCAGCTTGCGTTCCTACAGGGCAATATGCTGCAATCACTGATTAGCAGCTGCGCTCCTTGCGCAAGCTCTCCGAGGAGCCGCCGTCCCCACCACTCTGCCTATTGTCTTCCCAACCATGAGTGCGAGTTTCAGTTACCGATGTTCATCCCACCTGTTACTGTTACTGCGCTGTTACTTTCCTTACAGTAGCCAAGCAGCCCTCTATAACCATGTGCCTACCAGAAGGAGAGCAAAAAACTGGGCTGATGTGGCAGAAAATGGCTAATTCCAGTGTCCTTTCTTACCTTCTTCCTCCTGATAATAGAACCCCCTGGCCTCAAGCTTGAGCTGTTCCCAAGGCTAGATATTACCTTTTCCAGGCTCCCAGCAGCCAACTGTGCCCACATGGCTCAGGTCCAGGCTCTAGGACATGAGCTAAAGTGATGTGTGCAATTCCCAGGTCATATCCTTTGAAAACGAAATGTCCCACCCTCCACTTCCTGTCTCTTTTCCCTTCCCAACATGAGATGAGCCATGGGGATAAGACAACCTCCACCATGAGATGCAGACACCACCTTAGGGGGGGCCAGAGCAAAGAGAGAGAAACCCCTGCATGCCAGGATGATGCCAGAGATTACGGCAAATGTCTACCTGGGACCTCCTGCCCACATCGGGATGGTGAAATGAGAAAGAAAAAACTATCTATCTTGTTTGAGCCACTGGACCTTGGGGCTGCCATGATTCAGCCCCTCTCTTGGTCCCAAAGATGGAGAGAAAGCATGTTTCTTTGTGAACGGGAAGAATCTTCCCAGATGTTGAACGTGAAAACACGGACCTGCTTCACCGTGTACGCTTCCTGCCTGGCCCCCAGGCCCCTGAGTTTGCAGAGTGCCCATCCCTACGTCCAGTACCATCAGTGTGGGTCTTACTGGGGAGCCCATTCCAAAGTGCCAGATAACATATTCAACTTGAATGACTTTGCTTCAAAACAGTCAGAAAAGGCTGCATTATTTGATCATTCATGTTGAGACAACTGAGAAGCTATTGGGTGTGGCTGTGGAGCCCTAATTCACACTAAGGCTAAAGTACCTTCCAAATATCAAATAGGAAGAAACCACAGAAGCACCAGAAGAAAAATTGGGTGACTTTTTTCTACAATTTTGCAGAGGAAAAGGCCTAACCCCCCAATCAAACCCCACACGCCAACCCCGACCTTCAGCCCCAGCTAAGCCAAAGCAGAAAGACCTCCAGGTCATAGTTGCCAACCTCTGTTCTGAGGCATCGGGGATGAACGAGCACGGATGAAGCCCTCCCAGCATTTGTAAAGGCAGACCCAGCTCCTGGGCCTGGAGACGCAGCTGCCACCTCGCTTCGCCTGGGCCCCTCCTGGCTGCAGCCCCACCAGAGTATCCTACCCCTACCCCCTCTGATGCCCCAGGGCCCTGCCTAGCTACAGCTGGCAGAATAATGACCCCTCAAAATGTCCTCGTCCTAATCCCCAGAACCTGTAAAGTTACTTTATGTGATAAAAGTGACTTTGCAGAGGTGGTTAAAGTTCAGGATTTTGAGGGACTTCCCTGGCGGCACAGCGGTTGAGAATCCACCTGCCAATGCAGGGGACACAGGTTCGAGCCCTGGTCCGGGAAGATCCCGCATGCCGGAGCAACTAAGCCTGTGTGCCACAACTACTGAGCCTGCGCTCTAGAGCCCGCGAGCCACAACTACTGAGCCCGTGCGCCACAACTACTGAAGCCCACGTGCCTAGGGCCCGTGCTCTACAACAAGAGAAGCCACCGCAATGAGAAGCCCGCGCACCACAACGAAGAGTAGACCCCGCTCACCGCAACTAGAGAAAGCTCGCGCAGCAACAAAGACCCAACGCAGCCAAAGATAGATAGATAGATAGATAGATAGATAGATAGATAGATACTGATTGTATTTCTATAAACTACAAATAAACAGTTTGAAAATGAACTAAATTAATTTTTTTTTAAGTTCAGGATTTTGAGATGGAGAGATCACCCCGGGTTATCCAGGTGGCCCCACGTAATCCCAAGGGTCCTTATAAGAGAGAGGCAGGAGGGTCAGAGTCAGAGAGGAGATGTGACGATGGAAGCAGAGGTTGAAGCGATGCACTTTGAAGATGAAAGAATGAACCACAAGCCAAAGAAAATGCAGGAAGCTGGGAAAGGCAGGAAACAGATTCTCCCCTGGATCCCCCAGGTGGAACGCTGTCCTGCTAACATGCTGATTCTAGCCCTTCAGACACTTCAGACTTCTGACCTCCAGACTAGAAGATGATAGATCTGTGTTATGTTAGGCCACTAAGTTTGCAGTAATTTGTGACAGCACGGATAGGAAACTAATACATGAGCCCGAGGGTCTCCCCAACAGCTGCACCCAGGGCCACGAAGGCAAACTTACCCCACAATTCCCTGAGATGGTTGTGTCTTTCCACATCTGGTCCCATCCCACCATAAACCATTAACAAATTCATAAATACCAGGGTTTCACAACCAGATTACATGTCCCAAGCCACCTCTCGCACCTGGTAGGGACACTAAAACCCCTGGTCACACCACAGGTCTGGCTTCTGGTTTGCAGACTGTGTCTTTGTACCCATACCTCAGATGCACACTGACTGCAAAAATCATCCTGAAACCATCCATTCATTCTTTCTTGCAATAACTGTTTATTGGCCAACAACTAAGGGCCGGGAACTGTTCTAGGTGCTGAAGTTACATCACAGAACAAAACTACTCTGTGTGTTGGAAATATCGCCGTGAACAAACACAGATGGTCCTTGCTCCGTGCCAGGTCCTAAGAACTTTACACATAAGAGCTTATCACTGATCACAGCACCCTTACAAGGATAAGTGTTGTTATAATTAGGCCTACGGTACAAATGAGGAAACTTAGGCCCACAAAGATTAAACAGCTTTGCACAGTATCACAAGCAGTTTGCTTTTATCCACCTCCTTACACCATCCAGCAAGAAAGGACCCGCTTACATTAAGTTTTTTTTTTTTTTTTTTTTTGAGGTACGCGGGCCTCTCACTGCCGCGGCCTCTCCCGTTGCAGAGCACAGGCTCCGGACGCGCAGGCTCAGCGGCCATGGCTCACGGGCCCAGCCGCTCCGCGGCATGTGGGATCCTCCCAGACCAGGGCACGAACCCGTGTCCCCTGCATCGGCAGGCGGACTCTCAACCACTGCGCCACCAGGGAAGCCCACGTTAAGTTTTCATTCCACTCTGTGCTGCCTTCCATGTCTGGAGGGTACGGAGACATGATATAAGGAAAATCTGACCTCAAACTGGGGGGGGGCGGGTGTCAGTGTCCCCACAGATGTAAAATCGCCACCCTCAATTCCACAGGATGACACACAAAAGCAAACTCGGTTGTTTGGTTGAGGAGAGAAGGAGAGGGTGGTTGTAAGTGGAAAACTGCTGGGTGAAAGCTTCCCCTGCTGTGAGCTATTCAATTCATTCATTAAGGATGAAAGAGACTCCCATCCACTCCATCCCTAAGGTGCCCAGGAGGCCAGTTTATTGCGTCTGCGGGCACCAGGCTCTGCAAGGGGCTTCCCAATCGACTGTCAGCCTGCTAGAGTCCCTCCCTGACCTCTTAGCTGAATCCAAGGGTCAGAAAGTCAAATGCCTGCAGGAACCAGACAGCAACAGTGAAAGAACAGAGACAGCCAACGCACTTGCCTGCATATTAAATACGTAAGAATGATCTTTACTTCTACTAAAATGTTCTCTCTTATTGTTCTCAAAACACACAGCTCTCTGGAATTACCTCTCGCTTTTGACAGAGTCTGAGAAACAGAGAAATCCTTTAAGGAAAGGATCCTTTAAGAAAAACTATGGTTCAAGGAGAATTATGAATGGTAAACGACAGCCTCAGTGCAAAAGACAAGACGGGGTGCTGGCGACTGCAGCAAGCGTGAGCCCATGCCTTGTCCAAAGGGGTGTGGCTTAGTTAGCGCCACTCCAGGAGTCTGTTTCCAAGTGAGATTGCAGGGCCAGTGTTTTCAGAGCTTCCTCTGTTTCAGGACAGACCAAAACTTCAGATATTTATGAGCAATGATCTAGTTTAAGTGGGCACCTATGTTCTTTTTCAGACATTCCGTAAGCAAAACAAAATATATCTATTGGTCAGATTCAGCCCAAGGGGGCATCATTTTGCATCTTTGGTTTAGGAGAAATAAGGGCCATGGATTACGGAAGCAAATTCCAGTGTCCGGGAGCACATACAACCCTCCTTCTTGGCTTTCCTCTGGTTTGAGAAACCTCCCATTCAGCCTCCGCACAACTCAGATATTCTGAAATCATCACATGTTTGTGCAACGTCATTCTTTCAATAAAATCCATTGATTAACCGCATAGCTAATAACAATTTGATTTCTCTACACTCGTGAGGCATTGCATATTAATAAATTTAGATAATACATCCCGATTTGGGGTCGAGGGAATATGGTCATGGTATATATGAGTTTGCCTCTCCACCAACGAAATGAGCAGCATTTCTCTCTATCTTTCAGCTGACCATTGAAGTCCAACTTAATGGGCCAGACCTTTAAGTCAGACAATGATATTAGAGCAGCTAAGACCGGCTGGCACACAGTCCCATTCTAAGCACTAGGATAGAAGCAAGAGAAATATAATAGTGCATTTCAGGTCCGTGAAAAAGGACCTGTCACTCTGGGTAACTCACTCTGAATTTTCTGCAAGTCAGTCAACAGGGATCTGAGAAAGTCTTTCTTACATCATTTTGCAGGAAAGAAAGAAAAAAATGGGCAATGTAAACAGTCACAGGATGTAAGGCAGGATCTATCTTTGCCCCTAAAACACCTGGGCCAGAAACCTCTTTCTGGGCTGATGTATTTCGCCAGGGTTCTCCAGAGAAGCAGAACCAAGAGGATATATAGATACACAGAAGGCTTTATTCTGAGGGACTGGCTCACGGGATTATGGAGACCATGGTCTGCCACCTGTGAGCTGGAGGCCCAGGAAGGTTCACGGTGTAGTTCCAGTCCTGAGAATCAGAAGCTCCGATATCCAAGGCTGGAAAAGACAGACGTCCCAGCTCAAGCAGAGACAGCAAACTCACCCTTCCTCCGCCTTCTGTCCTATTCAGGCGGTCAACAGATTGGATGCTGCCCACCTTTACTGGCGACGGAGATTTTCCTTACTCAGTTCAGCAATTCAAGTGTTATGTTAATCTCTTCCAGAAACATCCTCATAGACACACCCAGAAATCACGTTTTACCAGCTTTGGAAATCCCTTTGCCCCAGTCAAGTTGACACATAAAATTAACCATCATAGGAGCCAACAGGTAGAAGTTGCAAATTTCACAAGGCTGCCAAAGTAGGAAATAAGATCTTCGCCTAAGCAAACATTTTACTTCTCGAAATGAGATATGCAAACCACAATGGTAGGGAAGGTGACTGGGTAGGACATAGTATTATTTTAGGTGGTGGACAAAGGAAATTTTTAACACATATATTTATTTTATTTATTTTAGTATGAGTGAGAAAGAAATATAACGAGCAAACAAACCAGGATGAACAAAGCAGTAAGATTTACAACTTGGGACAAAGCTAAGCTTGGCACTTAAGTTTAAAAACACGTGGGTTGGGACTTCCCTTGTGGTGCAGTGGTTGGGAATCTGCCTGCCAAGGCAGGAGACACGGGTTCGAGCCCTGGTCTGGGAAGATCCCACATGCCACGGAGCAATTAAACCCATGCGCCGCAACTACTGAAGCCCACGTGCTACAACTACTGAGCCCGCGCGCCTAGAGCCCGTGCTCCGCAACAAGAGAAGCCACCGCAATGAGAAGCCCGCACACCACAACGAAGAGGAGCTCCCCGCTCACCACAACTAGAGAAAGCCCACGCGCAGCAACGATGACCCAGTGCACCCAAAAATAAATAAATAAATATTTTTAAAATTTTAATTTAAAAAAAGTGGGTCAATTTCAAGATAAATATTAAGAAGTCATAGTAGCATTGGTATATGGTGACAAGGTTGTTAGGAAGTAACAGCAGCTTGGGAAACACTGGAACTAATTCACGTAATGATACACTCCAGGGACCAAGATTCACCTTGAGAAAACCACAGAATCTCGCCTAAGGCTTGCACACAGCTGGAGCTCAAAAAGCGTTGACCAAACACGTAAACGTGTGATGGCAAAGTGACCAAAAGAAACAGATCCCGGGACACCAACACCAACTCTGATCCCTCTGTCCTAGCTCCATCCTGGTTGGCACAATGTCTTCTGTGATTATCAGCGGCTTCTGCCAAGTTAGCCTGCAAACACGGCTCACTCAAAAGGAAAGTGTAATTTCTGTGGTTATGAGAAGCCCTCCCCTAGGGCAGTGGCTGCTGAGTGTGCAACCGAGTGCAGAGACGGTCTCCTCTGGGTTGACAGGATTCATCAAGAACTGACCGGAAGATGCCGCAGGGAGCTCGACCCGAAGCCATAAGGATGGCCAGACGCATCCATCCTCTCTCGTAACCTTTGGATTCTAAATCTCAGCTCCTAGCGGGATACGAGTCCTCATAAATCTAAATGAACCTGAATCATCCAAGTGACAAGCGTCCGCGTGCTGCCTTCCCCCATAAACAAGCACGATTTATCCCCTCCCAGGGCTCTTATCCAGGCACATTTATCTTTATTTCTGTGCGTAAGTAATGGGAGTGATGCCTCTGTTGACAAGTCCCGGGGGATTCATGACAGAAACCGTGGATGAAGGGCTCCTTGGGCTTCTCTACCTCCCCATTCTCAGCGAATTTTTCAAACCAAGGAAAGAGAATTTCATTTAAAAAACCAATGGCCCGAGGGACTTCTGGTGGCGCAGTAGATAAGACTCTGCACTCCCAATGCGGGGGGCCTGGGTTCGATCTCTGGTCAGGGAACTAGATCCCACATGCATGCCACAACTAAGGAGCCACGTGCCGCTACAACTGAGACCCAGCACAACCAAATATATATATATATATATATATATATATTTTTTTTTTTTTTAAAGAAACCTGTTGTATTGTTCACATGATTAAAGGCTTCTATTAAAAAAAAAGACCAGGGCTTCCCTGGTGGCGGAGTGGTTAAGAACCCACCTGACAATGCAGGGGACATGGGTTCGAGCTCTGGTCCAGAAAGATCCCACATGCCGTGGAGCAACTAAGCCTATGCACCACAACTACTGAGCCTGCGCTCTAGAGCCCGTGAGCCACAACTACTGAGCCCGCATGCCTAGAGCCCGTGCTCCGCAACAAGAGAAGCCACCACAGTAAGAAGCCCACGCACCGCAACGAAGAGTAGCCCCCGCTCGCTGCAACCAGATAAAGCCCGCGTGCAACAACAAAGACCCAATGCAGCCAAAAATAAATAATTATTTTTTTTAAAGACCAATAGCCCGTGTGAATAGCATTGTTCCTGGGTTCCAACTCGACCCAGTGACAGATTTCCAGTGTCCAGGAGGCTGACAACATTCTTCTGCTTTTCTCTAATTACGTAATCTGGTGACCATTACCGAAGCTACCACAGGTCAAAACTAACGAGAAACTCTACGCCAGGCAGCCCTGTGGCCGGGAGGTGGGCCCACTCTGAAATGCATCATTTCCTTAACTAATTTTTACCAGACACCTACTGTATGCCAGGGGCTCCAATAGAACACTGAGAATGCAGGTTTCCATGTCAGACAACATCCTCATTCTCATCTAGTGGGAAGAGATAAAGCATCAACAAGTGGACAAATGAGGTTCTTTCAGCAAATGGATAAATGCAAAGACAATACAATAGGATGACAGGGCTGTAAGACAGAGTGATGGGGAAGCTAAGCTCACTCTCACCCCAGGGACGTTGCCTTTGGTCTTCCCTCCGCCGGGGCACCACGGGCACAGTCATCCTCATAACGCACGGCTGGCATCCATTCCGAACGGATGGTGTTCTTGCTGAGTGGTCAACGCTGGACCACACGTTGGTAAAGATACAAATATCTCCCCCGGCCTGGACAGGTCTTCCCCATGGATTTTGCCAAGGCTGGCTCCTTCGCATTCAGAATTCAGATTCAATGTCACCTTTCAGAGAGGACCTTAGCACTAACCCCCGCATCTCAGTTACTCTCATTCCTGTTATCCTGTTTCATCATCTTCACGGCATCTTCCAAAGATGGTGGCAACACATCTCCCATCTGGCATGCCCTTCTACAATGTAATCTTGTCATTCCTTCCACCAAGAGGTTAGGCCTATGTCCCCTGCCCTTCAATCTGCGTAAGCTCACGACGGCTTTGACCAGTAGAGTACAGCACAAGTGACGCTGTGTGACTTTGGAAGCCGGGTCCTCAAAGGCCATGCTGGTTGCCTCCAACTTGGAGCCCAGAGGCCACCATACTGTAAGGAAACCCAATCACATGCAGGGGCTACTGAAGATACTCTGACCAGCAGTTCTAGTCTTCAGGTCACTCCAGCCGGGAGCATTGGGGCGGCGGTGGGGAGGACAGACATGTGAGTAACGGAGTTGTCAGTGATTCCTGCCCCTAGCCATCAAGTCACCCACAACTTTGCAGACTTCCAGCTGAGGCCCCAGGCACTGTGGGGCAGAAATAGTCAACCCCACTGTGCTCTGGTCAAATTTCCAACCTGCAGAACCCGGGACTGTAAGAAAATGGTTCTTATAAGACAGTTTGGGGGTCATTTCTTATGCAGCAGGAGTGCCTGGAACATGGCATTTACCACTAAATGAAAGCACCTCATTCATTTGTTGATTGTCTGCCCCACCCACGAGGCACAACATCCCATGGGGCAGGAACTGTGCCTGTTTTGTACACAGTCCCTTGAACAGAGCCTAGCACACGAGAGGCTCTCAATAAACATTTCTTGAGCAACTAAAAAGGGAAACAATGGCCAAAACTTGCACAGCTGAAAACTGTAGTATTAGTGTCCTATGGCTGCTTAAATAACAAACCAACGAATGGTTGGTTTGAGCCAACAAATGGTGGCTTAAGTAACACACGTTTGCTCTCTTAACGCTGGAGGCCAAAAGCCCAAATCAGCATCACTGTGTCAAAATCAAGGTGTCAGCAGGGCCACACTTCCTCCGGGGGCTCTCGGGGAAAATCTGTTCCTGCCTCTTCCAACTTGAGGTGGGTGGGGTATTCTTTGGCTTGTGGCCACATCACGCCAGTCTCTGCCTCTGAGGTCACAGGGCCTTCTCTTCTGTCTGTCTGTTAAATCTCCCTCTGCCTCCTTCTCGATAAGGACACTTGTGATGGCATTTAGGGCCCACCCAGGTAATCTAGGATAATCTTCCCATCTCGAGAGCCTGAACTTAATCACCTCTGTAACATCTTTGCCGTGTAAAGTCACATGCACAGGTTCCAGAACGGAGGATCATCTTGGGAGGGGAGGGGACATCACTCAGCCTAGCACACCATCCAAGAAAGCAGATCCAGGGCTTCCCTGGTGGCGCAGTGGTGGGGAGTCCGCCTGCCGATGCAGGGGACGCGGGTTCGTGCCCCGGTCCGGGAAGATCCCACAAGCCGCGGAGCGGCTGGGCCCGTGAGCCGTGGCCGCTGAGCCTGTGCGTCCGGAGCCTGTGCTCCGCAACGGGAGAGGCCACAGCAGTGAGAGGCCCGCGTACCAAAAAAAAAAAAAAGAAAGACAGCAGATCCAGCTCCTGGCAGCACGGCAGGCGCCCGGAGCATCCTCCACATGCACAGCTTCTACCCACGGGGCTCTGCCAGCACCACACCTGTGGCAGATGTCACACCCGGAAACGCAGAACCTCTGTATGTTTAGAGAAGCAGGAACAGAGATTAAAGCGTGCGAAGAAGAGCCAGCTTGGCTGTTTACTCTCCCTCCGCTGACCTTTAAAGCCTCCGGTATAAAATGCACAAGTATAAGGTTGAAGCATGTGAAATTCCTGCTCTTTGACCATGTTTTTACCTACAGGAACTGCAGTTTCTAACCAGCCCCAGGCCTGATGATGACAAAGATCTCCAACTTCTGCCCCCAAAGCCCACTTGTCAGAAATGCTGCCAAGATGCAGAAATCCCCCCAAAAAATCGCCCCAAAAAGGTAAAGCAAAGGTAAACGAGCAGCCCGCAACAGCCATGAACCAGCTGCATGATCTAGTCGCCTTGATTTTCATTTTCACTCTTGGAAAGGGTATCATGGCGGCGAGGGGACGGGACACGGCAGCTCTAAAGGCAGCTGCAAATAATATGTAAATGAATGGGCATTGCTGTGTCCCCATTAAACTTTATTTACAAAGACAGGCTGGGGGCCGGATTAGGCTCACAGGCTGTAGTTTGCCAAACTCATCCCTAAGTCCAAGCTTTTACCTTCCAACCTCACTGGCGATCAAACCTTCAGAACAAGCTTTGCAGCATCCCCACAGACCTGACCTTCCTCAAAGCGCAGCTGACGCTTTTGCAATTCCTTCACTGAGGCTGTATTAAAAATATATGAATCCCGTGGACTGACACACTCCTTCTTTTAAAAAAAATGCTACTGTGATTTCCAAACTACCTCCCCGTTTCCTGGCATGGCTATCAGAGAGAAAAGAGCAGCTGTTCCTGAAGCTAGTCTCCACCTCGCCGCAGCAAAAACTAATCATTCTTCAGTTTCAGCAAGATCTTTGGGGCGGGATGACAGGTGCCGGGACGTGAATGAACCGACGGACCGAGCATTGCTTCTGTGACACCCAAGCGGGTGTAAAGAAAAGCACACACAACCAGATGACTTAAAACTCAGTGATGAAGGTTGACAACGGCAGCCTAAGACAGCACCCAGGTAAACGTGCTAATTGTTCCCCAGCATTAGACACTAGTTCCATCAAACCCACAGTCAGCTGCTGTGACAACTTCAACCAGAATATGTCCTTTCGGGGCCACCTTTTCATCCTGACTTGTTGAAAGATGTTATTTTTCCCTCAGACATATCCACTCTCAAGAACATCTCATTTCACTAGTGTTCAAACCATCCCTGTAAGACAGAAATAAAGTAAAAAGGGAAAGAAAGAGAAAGGTCAGAGACCTCATTCCCAGGCCCTGGCTCCCGTGTGGCAGCCTCCAAGGTCCAGACTCCAGAAGGCACCCAGGGTGGACCATTTTGACTAATTGTTGCCCAAGAGAAGACCCCTCCACACCACGAAGCTGAACCCTAGGGAGCAATTATTAGACGATAAAAAGAAAAGGCATCTGTACGCGGGAGGATCCATTTGCACCTTTTCCATTTCATTACAAGAGTCTTGTGTGGATTTTTGACAGTCACCTTGAACAGAATTAGAGACAGAACTGATAACTGCCTAAAGCCTACAGCACAGGCATGCCGCCCCCGTGGGCAACTGTGGCTTGACAACCCCCCGTCAACACACACACACTCTCATACACACACTCACACACACACACCGTCACACACAGTTTGCTCTGCAAGCTGCTACCCCTGCCCCTGGCCCCCACTTTGGTTCTGAACTAGGGATGGAGGGTGGCCAAGGTGGGGACTCGTCACGTGGGACTCCGCTAACCCCACTGAAACGCAAAGTGATGCTCCAGCCAGCTCCCCTCATTTCCGCACGTTCCATCGGATCAGAGAGGGTGAGGGCTCCCTGTCATTTCCTTGTCATAGTTCCCACCTTTTGAAAGTAGGAAGAGGGACTTCCCTGGCAGCCCAGTGGTTAAGAACCTGTGCTTCCACTGCAAGGGGCACAGGTTCCATCCCTGGTCGGGGAACTAAGATCCTGCATGCCACGTGGTGCGGCCAAGAATAATTAAATTAATTAAATAAAATTAAAGTAGGAAGAGATTTGTAAGCACACTCCCAGGCCCCAGGAGAGGGGAAAATGCACTTAACCCAAAACGTAATTCCATCTCTGATCCCAGTACCCCTGAAGGGATAAAGGACAATCTCCCCAGGTCCTTTGGGGGTGACGGGTACAGAGATGCCCCTGGCAGTGTCAGCTCGCTTAGCTGTCAGGCAAAACTAACCACTTACGAGCAAACACCTCAAGGAAACATCTGCTGTTTTCAGGTCTAAGCTGGCTGCGCAGAGTGGACAGAGCCTGGTCTAAGTTCACTTCAGAATTTTCCCAAACAAGCTCTCCCCCCGGGGTCACCTACGAGGTTTTGACTTTGCCCTTCTTCCCAAAGTTACTTTTGGTTTCTTGCTCCTTCCCTCCATCCCTTCTTTCTCTCAAGCTCCTCGTGTGGGCTACGACCCGCAGAATCGAGGACGAATACAAAGTTGTAGGACCAAGTGCAAATGCCAACGTCAGACCCGGGTTCAAATCCCAGCCCCACCACTTCTTGGCTGGGTGACCTTGAATGGGTTATATTCTCTCTCTATGGCTCTAGAATGGAGGTGATAACAGTACAACCTCGGGAGGTTATTATGAGGATGGGCGATGAGATGTACACGTGCTCACAGCCGTGGCCAATATAAAGTCATTATCATCACCATCATCATTATTATTATTTGATTAACGCATGCTGGATAAAAGTAACCAACTACTCCTTGTGAGGGACCTCAATGGGCGCCAGGCACATAGCGAACGCTCCACAAATGTGAACTCGGTTATTTCCATCACGAATGGCCAGGCTTCAGCAGGACACAGCCGTCCTAAGAAGACAGACGCAGTGCTCGAGAAACACAGAGGCGAGAGTGTTTAATTCTGCCTGGGGAGGAGGGGGTCAGAGGCGGCCTCCCCCAGGGGGTCATTTCGTCTGCCAAGCTTCTTCGTGATTACAGATGGATTTTTCAAAATCAGGCAGCTCACAATGCCACCTCGGCCTCTCGCAGGGGAGGCCAGCCCCTGCCTAGCTCCACGGGGCTCCACACACAGAGCGGGCGGATTTCTCTAAGCTGCTTTCATCTCCTGGAGAAAGCTCTGAGCTCTTAGGAATGCCACTATGTTTGCAACTGTCCCGGAGGGCTGGGTGGGGATCTGATAGCACATTTCAAGAAAAATTGGACCAACGAAAGCTGTTCCTGAGGGAGCGCCCAGGGCAGAGGAGGACCTTGGGACTCACTGTTCAGGAACCGGGTGGAAGGACGATGAATATCAAGCCAGGAGGCAAACATTCCAGGGAGAGGAGTCCCCGGTGATGGGCAGGGGTAGCTCCATGCTTCCACGGGAGGCGGGACGAAGACAATCTCCCTGAAACAAAGCTTAGCTCAACAGAATCAGATGGACACACTCTGCACTTCCAGCCTGTCTGCAAAGCAGTTACCTGAGCCTTGAAGACGTTCTGGCCATTCTGAGCATCACGAGAACAGTGCACCCAGGCCGCTGGCCCGGTGTGTTGAGGTGCCACCTTGGTTCTGTGTGAACTTGCCCCGTGGCCATAGCTGATAGGACCAGGGCTGGACATCTGACTCCAGGTGAGCCAATCAGATTCTCTCTCCAGGGCATGTGGACTTGAGACCCAGAGACAGGGAGTGTGGGTCTCTGTGGGAAGCTGGAACAGAAGCTGTGAGGCAACCACATCCTGCCAGGGGGACCAGCGAACCAGGTGAAAAGCAGGCCCTGGAGCGGGAAAAGAGGAAAGCAAGGGTGCGGAGAGGATTCTGGTGACTTTCCATTTCCTGACCTCCAGGCCCTTCCTGAGGCCCACCTGGGTGCACTCTGCCCTGAGGCTTCACAGGACAGCTTTCGTCCTGCCTTGGTTTCCGTGCCTTAGCACCCAGGAGAATTTACTACTACAACTCTGGCCAGTCAACAATGGGAATTCTACCTCGTTAGGTAGTGAGCGCACCAGCGGTCGGAGTATTCTAGAGGAAGGTGCCTCTCCGTAAGAAGGCTGCCCACATAACTCTCCTAAATTAAGGAGGTTGAATTCAGCACATCCTAGGAATCCTTCCAGCAAATGCTAGAAAACTTGAGGCCATACTAGAGGCCTTTGGACCAGTTGTGGCGCAGAGATGTGTTTCAATTTGCTGTTGTTCTTCGGTTTGGTTTTGCGCACCCACTTTTTTTTTTATCGTAATTCATTGTAAAATTGGAAGGTTTCACGTGAAAATCCAAGTGTGTGGTCTTTTGGAAAAAGTCAGCGCCTGTATTCCTACGTGGAACTGACTCGCTAGAGCGGAGATGACCTGTCCCCACCGCTTTCATCTAGGGCACGTGGTCTCTGGTTCACCACAGCCCTCTCCATTCCCTACTGTCCCACCAGCCCGGAGTCTGGGTTATCAGTTGCTTCGGCAAGCTTACACTTGTTGTTTTTCCTAGAATAGAGCAATATTTATCTGTACCTGGCTCCCTATCTAAACAAGAATCAAAAGGTAGGCAGAGAGCAGCAAACTTCTTCCACCCAGCCGGACTCTCTCCCTTGCATTCTTGCCTGAGCCCTGCAGGTATCTGAGTTTGCAATCCTTGGTTTAAGGCTCATGTTGCTGCTTCCAGCAAGGGACCTAGATACAACTATATCTGAAGGCCCATCCTTGATGAAAAATCTCAAGTCGCAAAATACATTCCCAACCAGTTATTTTTTTCTAAAACGCTTTTTCGTAGTATTTAATATTGAATTTAAAAACTAGCTGCATTCAGCCCTAATTAAAGATACTTTTTGATACTTTCAAAACCAGTCTCACTTTCTGAGCCAAATGCACTACGTCTTAAGCAGCAAGACCCTCTCCTCCATGCCATTCAATTCTCAAACTCCCAGGCCAGCCCCAGGAAGATACCTGTGCCCTACTGAAATCTGTTGAAACAGGCGGTGTGGAAATAAAGAAATCAAAGGAGACCCCACTCACTCTTGAGCGTTGCTACTGCACCTAGCGCCAGATTAGCAATTGTTGGAAATGCTCTTGTCTTTGTAGACAGAGACACCTCATTAAACGTTACTACAAAATCAAATAAGGAGATGGAGGCATTAAAGCAGAAAATGCCGAAAGGTCACCTTGGGAACTGACGGCGTGGGATGCTGGGCTTCTTAACGGAATAGATGGAGACCCAGACTTCCAGGAAGTGACGGGTGAGGACAGCCGCGGCCGTTTCCCCAGCAGATTTCAGGGGGACCCTTCAGGATCGTGAGCGCCGATGTGTTTAACGGTGTTTTCTTAGATTCACATCTAATGGATGGCATCCATCCATTACACGGCCAATGATATTAACTATATTTTCTTATTTTCTTTTTGATGTTCCGGCATTTGGGAGCCTCACGGACCCGGGCAGAGGCTGCCTCTCTAGGACTGGCTGATTCCTAGAGATGGTAACAGCCTGCCATGAACGCACCTTTCATTCACAGACCAACCAATCCCGAGTCCATACCCCCAGTGACCTCCTTATCTAAGTCTCACACCAAGCCGGTATTGCCCCTGCCCTCAATCATCCCAGGGCCAGGTGCCACGCCACTAGAGACAAGCTCTGCAGCCCAGAACCCACGGGAACGCTTCCAACGAGCCAATCCCAAAGCGTTCACTCTGCCCTGCCTGACCTTTCCCGTGGAAAGCCCACTAATGGCTCTCAGCTTCCTCCCTGCCCCTCTTTGCCTCCTGGCCACCCTGGTGCTTCCCCATGGCCCTACCTGCCATGTGGGGACCCCCTCTCTCTGTGCTCTGTGAGTATAATCAACCTCTTCCTTCTAGGCATCATTCTCGTCTCTTCCTGTAGCCCCACCGGCTTCACGCCATCGTATCCAACACCTACATTCTTAGGACAAGTTGGGATGATGTTTCTGACACAGAAATCGCTGTGTTTGCTGGGCCCAGAGCATCGTTCTCACTCTCAGCACCCCCTTTCCCATCCAGTTTTCTGGGCCTTCTGTGTTCACTGCCTTTGGGAAGGAGGGACCTAAAGAGAGCTCAGCTTTTGAGTTTCAAAAGCCTGGGCCTCATGGGGTGCACTCAGTACTCTTGTGTTTCGACAAAAGATTTGACAGAATATGTAATGAGTAAGAGTCAAGCTTCCTGCCTGGACACTGAGTGGGTTCCCCAGACTAGGGGGAAGGCACAGGGGAAGGGGGCACAAGGAGGCTGTGAGGTCAGTGGGGCCCAGGACCAGGGCATCCAAGGAGCCAGAGAAGATCTGATAAGCACAAGATAGAACATCGAGGTAACTATTTCTGCCAAAACCAAAACGACTTGACAGTTTCTTTATGCAACGGGGACTTAATTGCAGGTGAATGAGCCAGTTTCCTGCAGGCTCCTGAAATATCAGGACTAGTTTATCAGGAACCTCCTCCACGGCTCTCACATCCTGCCCCCCACTTCCTGTGATGGCCACAGGGACACATTGCCCAGATCCCCCTGCCATGAGGGCCTTATTGCCCCAGCTCCTGTGAGTATGGGCTACACACAGCCTTAGCCCACAGAGCCCAAGGTCACACCTATTCCCAGGGTGACCCACAGCTAATGACCGATAGAGGCCAGGGGTGCCAGCTCAGCCCAGTGGGGACACTCGCAATTAGACATCCTGCACTCTAACCTCTGCCCCAGAGTCTTCTTCCTGGGAACCCAACCTGCAACACCTCCTGTCATGAACTGACCATTTGTGTCCCCCTGAAATTCATATGCTGAAATCCTAGCCCCAAGTATGATACTATGAAAAGGTGGGGCCTTGGGGAGGTGATCAGGTCACGAGGGTGGAACCCCATGAATAGGAGTACTGCCCTTCTAAGGAGAGCTTGCTCTGCTCTCCATCTTACAAAGATACAACAACAGCAAGGTGGCCGTCTGCAAGCCAGGAAGTGAGCCCTCACCCAGAACCAGGCTGGCACCCTGATCTCAGACATCCAGCCTTCAGATCTGTGAGAAATAAATGTTGTTTAAGCTGCCCAGTCAACGGCATTCTGCTATCGCAGCCAAAACTAAGACAACTCCCTCCTATTAACTACCTGCCTGGCCCCCAGACTGGTAACCACTGGTTTAGGGCAAAGGTGAGGTTTAAGTGGCACTAAGTCCTTTATGAGCTATGGGACCTGGGGGTGAGGGTGAAGGAGGAAGTCTGGGGGCCAGGTAGCTGGTTAGTAAGAGGGAGATGTCACAGGTTAGGTTCCCCAGGAAGAAGACTGTGATGGGGGCAATACTGAAGGCTGGTTATTGGGGTGTATCCCTGGGAGAGCACCTGTGGAAGGGAGGAAAGGGGAGCAGGAGTGGGCAGAGGGAGAAGGGGAATCGTGGTACAAGCTGACGGCTGACTGTAACAGCTTCTGGGCAGACGCTCCCCCACTTCTGCCGCCCCTCCCCCCATGAGGCTCCTTCCCACAGTAAACACCAGCTTGAAGCATACCCAAAATGTAAATAAAACAGCCTGAATCAACTGGGTTTATACCTTTAAGTGGAATAGATAGATTGCTTTATAATGGATCAGCTCTTCCGTGGGGCACACTCAGACACAAAGCCATGAGCACACTGAAAGGTTTTTGTTATGCATCCAGCCATACAAACTCTATCCGACGCTGTATAAACCCAGATAAAGGTAATAAAGTTGGTGTAGTAAAGGACCAGTGGCAACGTAATAATTGATGGCCCCTGGTAACCGACCTAAAATATTACAGTAATTCAAGTCTGCAGTCAGAGATTTCATTCTGTTTTTCTCCTCTGAGATAAACCCGTTTTGAGCTCTAAGATATTTAAATAAGGCTAGATTGAAGTAATCTGGTTTACATTCATAAAGCTGCTTCTTCAGGTGTCTCTGAGGTTCCGTTTTCTTAGATGTGTCTCCACACCAGCTCCTAATTCTCCCCCTGCAGGAGGATAAGATCAGGGGCCCCAGAACTGCAGAACCGTTGCTTAAACTACTGGCAGCGGGTATCAACATGCCTGTGGACGGTATTTCAGAATCTCCTTCCTGGCCACCATCTCCAAGATTTGCTTCTGGGAATAAAAACCACGCTGGTCGGGATTTTCTTTAAAGTATTCTGCTGTGCATCCTGGCTGCACAGAATCTATGTGCAAATCCAAAGTAATGCTGAAGGATGTGCCCTGAAACACTAAGTGCCTCAGGTCATTTCTTAGCTGCAAATCACAGAAAACCAAGTCAAGCCGGCTTAAGTGGAAAAGGGAGTTTATTGGCTGAAGGAAATGAAAAGGCAGGTGGGAAGTTCTACTTCATGCCCTCTGGCGGGGGGCAGGGAGCGGGGGAGGGAGGATGACACAGACCACATTCTCGCACTGTCCCAGTAAAAGTTCTGAGATGGTCCAACAGGGCAGGTCCATCCCAGAGCCGGTGACAGCGGCTGGGGGAGATGCTATGCTCTGATTGGCCAGAATGTGATCTCTGATTGGTGACATGCCTCCCTGGGATTAAAGGTATATCAGCACCCCAGGACCAAAAATGATAATTGGGGAGGGGGCAAGAATATCAGGGTTGGGAACCAGCCACATAGCAAAACCTTCGAGGAATGTGTTTCAGCAGAATGCAGACAGGAGAGGGCTGGCTGAGGCAAATAGACTAGCTCATATCCCATCTTCTGTGAACAAGCAGAATCTTGGGGGAACCCACAAGGACCCCCCAGAACTGATCTCCTGGGAGGTTCTGGACTAGATAGAGCCTTTTGTATGAAACTGTCCCAGGCAAGCTGTCAGCAAACTAAAAGCAGCAGGGAGAGAATGTCTGTCAAATAGGTAAGCACGGTCAGACTTGTTCTGAACAACTCCGGACACTCAAAGGGGTGGATGATTACGGGCACAGAGGAAGAAGAAAAAAGCAAGCCATGACAACCAGATCTGAGCTTTGATGGATTGAGTGACCTTTCTAGGTAGTGAGCACCTCATCACTGGCAGCAATCAAGAAGCACACAGAAGGCATGTCCCTGCATAGGGGCAGGGAACCTCTCATATTCCTTTCACTTGGCTTAATGTTTCCTAAAAATATCCATCCCATGCCCAGATGGTAATGACTTAAAACAAGTGGAAAACACTGTGCCCTGCCCCCCTCAACCATCCACCCAGGTTCTCCCGATGGGAGATAAGATGAAATCCTGAAACTCCAAAGAGTGTCACATCAGAGACACTGGAGATGCTTAACAAGCAGATGGAGTCAAAATGACGGATTCCTCCAGACTCTGCAAAATCCATCACTTCCATCCAAGGGAACAAGGGGCAGGATGAAACACGCCTGAGAGCCAGCTCCGCTTTAAGAATCAAAGCACTTGAACATTCCACAAAAGGGCCCGAAATGGAAAAATCAGTATTTGTTTGTACACAGAGGCCAACCCTGGAATCCGGGGCTTCTTCCTTAAATGGCACTGTGTGCGCCAGAGACACCGAAATTGTCCCCAAGTCTCGCGTAGTGTGTATTCACGCCGAAGCAAACGGGGATCACTTCCTAAGGGCCTCCAGATGCCGCCACACAAATAATAACAGTAATCACAATCCTAAGACCGGCACTCTGTTTCGAAACACGGCATCCGAGTTGGGACAGCACGTCAATAAACAGGGCGAGAGATGCAGCCCAGGAAGCTGACTTCCTCGTGGATTTAGCGGGTGCTCTGTTCATATTCATAATCCTATGCGTTATTCCCACAGATCAGCTACCTCCCTAACCCCAAACAGGCTCTCATTCCGGCGGCGGCAGGAAAGGTGGGAGAGAGGAGGGGCGCTGCCCAAGCTCACGTTGACAGCGATGGGGGTTTCATGATCTAACGGGATTGACACTCCATTCAGCCCAGCAGTTTCCACTCGATCCTGAGCTATCCCTTGTCACCAAGCGGAAAGCCAGTTAGATCGCAGGAGAGGTGCCACTGGTCACTGCCGGAGCCAGAGCCCCACAGTCAAAGGCACCTGCTTGCGGTCAGTGGCATGGCTATGCCTGCCCTGCCCCGTGGGAGCAGCACACAAGCCTCCTGGCTTGCATCACCTTGGTCATCGTGATCGTGGCTCCCCCAGCCTGCAGCGGGCCACAGAGACGTCTGGGCAAAGTCAATTCAGGCACCTCAAAGCAGGCCTGGTCTGAGAGCTGGCGATCCCACTTCAGAGCCTGGATCTTCAGGTGCAGCTGGCGGGCAGGGCAGCGGGACGGGTCCGCGGCACCTGCAAGGCTGCGATGCGGAGCAAGCCAGAGGCGGAGCGGGTCTGTGCCCCCTGCCCAGCTGTCCCCACGTGGGTGGTCTGCACACCTGGCAGAAGAACCCACGGGACTGAGGCCTGTGCCCAGTGCCAGGTCCCTCCCGTGCTCTGGGTGAGCAGGGAGCCAGGGCGCTTGCGCTCCAGTCAGCCAGATCTGACGTTGGTTCTTGGTTCCAGAAATGACTGCTGGCCCCCCGAGTCCGGCCGCGTCGACCTGCACCAGCTCCCACTAAGGCCCCCATCCTGGCAACTGGCCCTCTGGCCGCGAGGCACTAGGGGACCCCCAGCTGGAGTGCGACGAGCTCTCCACAGACTGTGCCCTGGCCACGCCTTCCAGGGTCAGAACCCTGAAGGATGCTAGTTCCTACCACGGCTTCCTGCAACCAGGATTCACTTGCAGGGGTGGATGAGGGGAGGGCCAGGGTTGCTCAGTAGGGGTCCTTTCCCGGCAGGCAGGGTCGGGGCAAGAGTGTCAAGCCCTCCAGCCACCCCCATAACTGCATCGTGGCTCGGCTGGGGAAGGGCAGGGGCTGCCGGGAACAAGGAAGGGTTCGAACCCTCTTTCCCGGGCCTTGGTTTGCAACACGGCTCTTTCATAATAGGATTCCAAAAAGAAACTATTAAAATGAAAGGAAAGATGAAAACCAATAAAAACAAAAGGAAGTCAATGGAAGTACTTTAGTTGTTGCCTCCGAATTATTTCGAGGGACACTGGTTTTCCATTCGTGCTAATACCGGTGTATGGTTGCTGTCAGAAGGAAACACGTTTCAGTGAAACATGAGTGAGAGACAGCTGATGCTGACTGAAATTTGGGAAACACTAAAACGGTTCAATCCCCTAATCGCACAAATGGGGAAACTGAGGGCAGAGCTGAGAGACGGCAGTGACTGGTGCAGATGTTAGGAGTGGGGGCTGTTTGCAGTTTCCTTGGGGGGCATTTTCAGACTCCCCATGCCTCTTTCAGGGCCTAATGAACTTCAATCAGCACTCACATCTAGGAGGGGCATTTCCATTTTTTTAAATGTGACCATCATGTCATCTAATTGAATCATGTAATTAACAAAATGCACAGATCCCATCACACTGAGATAGCTCTTGGAAAGAGAGAAATGGCGTCTGAGTCAATGTGCACGCTTACCTCTACCCAAAAGCCTGTTATCGATAGTTTTGTATCACTGTAACTATAATCAACCTTTTTTAATAACTTTTTTAATTTAATTCACACTGCTGTGCCAGTCTCGGGTGTACAGCAAAGTGATTCAGTTATACGCATATATACACGTATGTTCTTTTTCATATTCTTTTCCATTATAGAGTATTACATGATACTGTATATAGTTCCCTGTGCTGTACAGTAGGTCCTCGTTGCTTACCCATTTTACATACAGCAGTGTGTTTACGGTCATCCCAAACTCCTAATTCATCTCCCCCTGCCACCCACTATCCCCTTTGGTCACCATAAGTTTGTTTTCTATGCCATTTGCAGCAACACGGTTGGACTTAGAGATTATCGTATTAAGTGAAGTAAGTCAGAGAGAGAAAGACAAATATCATATGATATCTCTTATATGTGGAGTCTAGAAAAAATGATGCAAATGAACTTATTTACAAAACAGAATTAGACTCACAGACATGGAATTTTCATTTTAAAGTCATCCTGCAGTGACTGCTTCCATGAGGAAAAGCATCGCCCCTTCCCAGGCTTTGAAGGTTCTCTTCCAGGGGGGTCTCGCTGTCACCTGAGTGAACTGAGTGAAGCGGGGGGGAGGGGAGGAAGCTCTTTTGACCACGGGTCAGATCAGCAGAAGCTGCTTCAGTGGCACTAGGCTGGTGATGGGGACAAAGGGTGCTGGGGACAGATGCAGCCTGGCCATGTCAATGAGGGCAGGCCTCGGTCGCCACATGGGAGTTGATTTGGCAAGAGCAGCTCATGGGTGGACCAGGGCTGCGAAGAGCTATGCCATCATCCCCTTGAGACCACAGTGATAACTCAAGCCCACGTCCATCCTCATTTCAGAAGCAGGCTGGGGCTCCCCGGTAAGTTAGACCTGCAGTTCCCATGTGACCTAGCAATTCCACTCCTGGGTACACGCCCAAAGGAATTGGAAACCAGCGTTCAAAGACGTGTGAGTGTTCACAGCAGCAGTATTCACAACAGCCAAGAGGTGGAAACCACCCACATGACCATCAACAGATAAACAGATAAACAGCCTGTGGTCCATCCTTCCAATGGAACGGGATGCAGCCATAAAAAGGAATGAAGTACTGACACGTGCTACGGTATAGGTGAGTCTTGAAAACAGGATGCTAAGTGAAAGAAGCCAGATGTTGTATGATCCCATTTATATGAAATGTCCAAATCAGGCAAGTCCACAGAGACAGCGAGTAAGTAAGTGGTTGCTAAGGGGCAGGGGGAAGGATGAGGAAGAAGGATGAGCTCAAGGGGTGTGGGGTTTCCTTTGGGGTGATGAAAAATTCTGCAAGTAGACAGTGGTAATGGTTACACAACATTGCTAATGTACTAAATTTCTTTTTTCTCGTATTTTGATATCTGGATTTCAATAAAATTGGTTTCCTTTGTGATTCAATTTTTTAAATTGGTATTCATTGAAAGACATTTTCCTGAGACAGCTTTGCCTAACTACCAAAGGGGCCCAGGGTGCAAAATAGGCTGAGAATCCTTGCTTTAAAGGAAGCTGCTCTATCCCAGCCCACCATCACTTGCCTACTTTGGGAGCCCTGGAGACATTTATACCCCCCATGCGCTCACGGGATCACTCATTCAGCAAAGGTGTCTCAAGCCCATACTCTATATCAAGTCAGCATCAGCGTCCTGGCCATTCAGAGCTTCCAGCCCGGCGGGAGTAGCAGACGTCTCCCAAGTGATCACACCTAGACATCCCCGATTACAAACTAGGATGAGCTGAGCGCATGAAAACAAAGCACAGAGGGGCCAAAGGGAGATGCAAGGGGGAAACTGAACCTGGTCTGGAAGAAGGATAGGCAGTCCAGGAAGTGGCGTTTGAACTGAACAGATCTGCTTTCAATTTCCCAGGAATTCGCCGTTATAGAAGTAGGCGTGTGTACTTTTAAAAATGGTCTCCTGGGCTTCCCTGGTGGCGCAGTGGTTAGGACTTGGTGCTTTCGCTGCCGGGTCCAGGGTTCAGGGTTCAGTCGCTGATCGGGGAACTAAGATCCCGCAAGCCGCAAAGCGCGGCCCAAAAGAAAAACTGGAGGAGGTCAAGCGAGGGTATCAAGGATTCACGCCTACCCTTTGACTCTAGACCATCCCGGGTCAGAAGCTTCATTTATGTGGGGTTTTTTTAAGGTCCATGAGTGAGGCCTTAGCTGCAAGGTAGCTCAGCAGGGCTGGGGACATGCACTGGTGAGCCCTGGGAAGATGTCAGCTTGAATAACAGGTCCTGTCAAAGGGAGCAAACAGCTGAGAAACGTGCCGCTAGTCAGCATAGCAATCCTGGGGAGTTTGTTCTACCACTGACACCGTGCAAGAGACAGGGACCTATTCCCAAACCAGCTTGGGAGCGCATTCCCTCGGCTCCAGCGTGACGGCCTCAGCCACTAAACGTGTTGGTCAGGGTTTTGTTGCAGACAACAGAATCCACTGCCATTAGCTGAAGCAGAGAGAGACGTCTTAGAGGGAAGCAAAGGGCTTACGGTGGATCATTGGGAAGGTTGAAGAAGCAGGCTCTACAGGTTAATATTTCAGAAAGGACCCTCCGAGCCATATGGAGGATCCAGGGCACAGAAGAGGTATTGTCCCCAGATGATGAGGAAGCCACCAGCTGAACTGGGAAATCACCCACAGCTGCCCCCTCCAGAATCACACCACCTCTGCCACCATCTGGAAGCCAGTACCCCAAGGAAGCCACTACCATCCAGAAAAAGCCACAAACTACAGGTTGCCACTGTGGCACCATGCCTGCTACGGTCCACCCCATCAAAACTGGTCCCCACGCCTGCCTCTCCACCCCCTCAAAGCCATGAGCAGGCAGTGGCTTTGCTGACTCTGCCCCAGAAAAGCCAGGGACCTCCGCCATGACACTTGCCTGGAGAAATGGAAAAAAGGTAGCTCTCCCTAATCTCCACCTTCCAAACCTCAAGTGTGTGCACCTGGGCCAACTCGCACTCAATTCCGGGACTTTGGCACCATCGAGGAAAAGGCATGATGTTCTGCTGGGCCTACAGCAAGGCAAGGATGTAGGTTGAAACTACTGACAGTCATCCTGCCACTGTGAGAAGAACACAGAAAAGAGCAGAGCCAAGAGACTAAAAGAAAGAGACCAAGCTCCGATGGAACAAACATCCTCAGTTCCTGGATCCAACCATGCCTGAAGCCAGCCCTCTGAAGTTTTTCTTTATATATACCCAAATGGGAGGGAAATTTTTTCTTTTTTCTTTCTTTTTTTTTTTTCCTTAAGCAGTTTGACTTGAGTTTCTGTTTCCTACAACCCAAAGAATCCTGTCTATGACTCTGGTTCAACTCCCAAGGCCAGAGAGCCTTAGGTCTATCCCTGGGGACACATGCCACAGCAAATCAGAACCCCCTGGTCTGGCTGCATCATCAACACTTATAAATCTCTCACTCCTCCTCGCTTACATTTTCTAAGCCTGAGACTTCAGCTCATCTTCTCCATTCTCTGTCACTCTCCTGAATGGACAAAACTGAATTGCCCATTCATTACCTCCTCCTGGAAGCCTTCCCTGACCCTCCCATGCCTGGCATCCCAGTTCTGCCCTCCCATCTTCTCTCTGGGCACATGCTACCATAATACCACGCTGGACTGAAACTTGGTCTCCCTCTAGAGAATGTAAGTCTCTCGAGAGCGAGGGTCTGTATCTTTCACCTTCCATTCCCAGCACTAACTCAGAGACTGGGACTTGCGTGGGGTTCTACTGATATTTTCTTAACAAAGAAACGAACGCATCTCCTTCAGGTCTACTGTCTGCCTTACCTCCCCTTTTTCTTAACAACTCCCTGATCCCCTTCCTTCTAATTATTCTCAACACTTTTAAATGCAAATAAATACCAGCATTTTGAGAGGAAACAGCTCAATAGTGGTCTGCAAAACTATAACATTCCCACGTGAGCCCAACCCTCCACTTTTCTTAGCCATCTCAATCACCTTTTCTCATCTTTTTCTTCCATACATTTCTCTGACTTTGAGCTTTCCAAACAAAATCTTTCTTAAAAATCAAGCCCAGAAAACGGAACCCCTGACTTATAAAAATCGCTCTTTGAATGCGCTGTAAGAAATGAACAAATATAAAATCAACACCTAACACTCCTGGGAATTAATTTCAGCAGAACAGCCCGAAGCTTGAAAGAGAAAGGACAGGGAAAGGAAACCAAATTGCATAACGCAGAGAAAGCAAAGCTCAAATTCGAGATTCTTTTGACAAGCAGAGGCGGCCACGTGACAGAAAATATGTAATAACCTCCAAGAAATTCCCCAACGTCTTTACTCTGAGAAGCCAATCCCTTTAGGAAAAAAAGAAAAAGGAGGAACACAAAATCCAAATACAATCAAGTCTGGTTTTGAAAAACAAACATGCTCAGGTGCTCTGTGCTTCCTGCGTCTCAGGCTTTTGTGCATATTCTCAGGTGAAAAGCGCCAAAGATTAGGTCCTTGGGACATCAAAACCTGCTCCTGGAACCGCGGCCCTTCTGCACAAGTCAGTGGGGAGATCAGCGCACGTTGGAGCCGCTGATTCACTCACTGGACCATATATACCGGGCATCCACCGTGCGCCAACATTGTTGCTAAGCGCAAGGAATACGGCAACCAGCCACGGTGAGAGCTGCCCCAGGAGGCGAACTTGACTTAAATAAGTATGCCAGCTTACACTGGCAAGTTGAAATCACGTCTGTGAAGGAGAGGAACAGGATACCAGGAGAGAGAACTTAACGGGAAGTCCAGAGAAGGCCTGTCAGAAGCATGGACATCAAAGCGAAGCCACATCCTCTGGGCGCCCCCTGGAGGTCACCTACGGCATTGACGGGCAGCTCCCAGACACGTGACTTCTACCTGGAACACCCACCTCTCTCTACCTGAGGCTCTCCTGGCCCCTGGAGCATGTTCAGCCTGGTGTGGGCAGTGCCAGCCAAGAAGGATGGAAAGGAGGTGATACATCTCCGCTTCTTTGCGCCCGGGTTGGATTGCTTAGAGGTGTGTTCTACCCAGTCACCCAGGGGGAGACAGCCCCAGGTGCCCTGTGATCTGCCCACTAGCACACCTGTGATTACCTGCCCTCTCTTCCCTGTCTCCACTCCCCACTCTCTGCAATCTCCCCTCCAATGACCTACCTGCACCCAAATCTTTGTCTCAAGGTCTGCCTTTGGGGAGATACAAACTCAGGCAGCCATGAAAAGATTACAGGAAAGCGAACAGCCTATCTCAAAGTCAGAGAGCTCAGGTTTTCAAAGAACAGAAAGGTCAGGGAAGTGGACAGGGAGGGCGCGGACAGATGGCATGAGGTGGTGTTTCGACAGATGTTAGATGGGTCAACAGGCAGCACAAGGGACCAAGACAGTGGAGGAGAAGCACTGAAGTAGAGTCATAAGCAGGGGAGAGGCATGACACTACCTTTTAAAATTTTTTCTGCTGGCCCAAGTGTGCATCAATGAATGAACAGATTGGGAAAATGTGGTCCATCAGTACAATGGAATATCATTCAGCCATAAAAAAGGAACGACGTGTCGATCCATGCCACAACCTGGACCTCCAAAAAAAAATGATCTTAGGGACTTCCCTGGAGGCACCGTGGTTAAGAATCCACCTGCCAGTGCAGGGGACACAGGTTCGAGCCCTGGTCCGGGAAGATCCCACATGCGGCGGAGCAGCTAAGCCCATGCGCCACAGCTACTGAGCCTGCGCTCTAGAGCCCGTGCTTCACAACAAGAGAAGCCACCGTGATGAGAAGCCTGTGCACTGCAACAAAGACCCAACGCAGCCAAAAATAAATGTATTTTTAAAAATGATCTTACATGAAAGAAGCTGAAAATAAAAGGTCACATATTTGTATGATTCCATTTATATGAAGTGTCTAGAATACACAAACCATAGAGACAGAGAGCTGATTGGTGCTGCCAGGGGGCTGGGATGACAAGGAATGGGGAGTGGCTGCTAATAGGTACAAGGTTTCCTTTGGGGGTGACGGAAAGGTTTTGGAACTAAACAGAGATGGTAGTTGCACGACAGCGTGAATGTACCAAATGCCACTGCATTGCTCAGTTTTCACTGTTTAAGTTCATGTTATGTGAATTTCGAAGGAGGAGGAGATGATTCCACTGGCTCATGGGTGCAGCACAGGTTGGGTGGAGGAGGGAAAGCGGGGAGAGGAGCTGGGAGGGACAGCAATCTTCCGGGCGAGAGACGGCAGTGGCTTGGATGAGGGGGCAATAGGGAAACACAGAGAAGTGGACCATTTGCGATATATTGGGGGAGTTCCAAATCATAATTTGGTACTGCCAGGCTGGCCTCGAACTTCAGCACAGCACAAAGTGAAAGCTAGCAGGGCTCTCCCTTTGTTTGCCACCTGACCTGAGTTGAACTTCCTATTAACCCCTTATTGTATAGGTGAGAAATACAATGTACCCACTACCAGGGGCCCCACCGCCCTCTGCCCACCACTACCATCAAAAAGCAGCGGCAGGGCTTCCCTGCTGGCGCAGTGGTTGGGAGTCCGCCTGTCGATGCGGGGGACACGGGTTCACGTCCCGGTCCGGGAAGATCCCACATGCCGCGGAGCGGCTGGGCCCGTGAGCCATGGCCGCTGAGCCTGCGCGTCCGGAGCCTGTGCTCCACAACGGGAGAGGCCACAGCAGTGAGAGGCCCGCGTACCGTGGAAAAAAAAAACAAACAAAAAAATGCAGCGGTAGCCTCCCTGGAGTTTGGAGGATCAGAGTTGGGATGTGTCCATCACCATCACAGCCCTCACCCCTGATAAAGCAACAGCGATGTAAACGTAATGTTAATAATGGAGCAGGAACTTTCTCCTCCACAGAGGAGAGAAGGCTTATCTTTTTGGTGCATCCGGACACCAGGTGACACAGGCAACCTTCTCCTGAACACTGCAGCGATCTGTCTGATCCCGTGTCAGGACCAAGGACAGCGCTTGGATAGATGTTCCTGGGATTGCTGGCCCCGAGCCACCTGCATCAGAATCACCTGCACTGCTTGCTGAAAATACAGATTCTGGGGCCCCAGCCTAACCCTTCTGAATCACACTGGTTGGGCCCCAGACTCTGCATTTTTTAACAAGTACCTAAGAGATGATGTTACACGGCAAAGCTCAAGAACCACAGGCTTAGATCACATGGGTCCTCCCCAACATCTGGCATCAGCAGATAAGGCAAGACCAAAATCATATCAATCTACATATTCAATATGGGAAAGATGGAAATAATTCCAGCTCTGGGCCAAAAGGGAAGAAATGTCCTCACCTGATCACAGATGTTACAGAACAATGAACGTTCTTACCCTGGAGTCTACAGATGAGCACTGGTTGAAAAGTAGCCTGCTGACCATAGCAGATAAATACCTACAGAGGACTGACTATGTGCTAGAAACTGTGCTAAGGGATTCCCAGGGAAAGTGTCCACATGCCCGACTACAAGAGCCTTTGGTCTCTAGCGGGAAAGACAGACCCTTATACATACTTCTATAATAGTATCAGTAAAAGACTTTCCAATGCACTATTAAATTAGCAGAAAATTCAATTACCAAACCACAAGTACTTACTAAATGGCTGCTATTGTCCAGGACTGTGCCAGATTCCTAGGGAGGCGGTTGTGTAAGACAGGTCCCCTGACTTGGAGACACTGCTTATGTCTCCGTGAAAAGGGTCCTTAGCAAAAAACTTTATCAGCTCAGTGTGGGACTTCTGAGGAGACCATTCAAAGAGAGCTAAAACAGCAAGCAGAGGCACCTGCTTCCTCGAGCCACTGCCTAGAAGGTGGAGGTGATAGCTGGAGCTCTGGCAGCCACCTTGGACCATGAGGTGACCATGAGACTAGCGTCACAAGCCGAGGATGGCATAGCAAAGGGTAGAAGGAACCCATGATTTTTTGATACATGGAATCACCACACCAGTGGTGAGAGATGAAAATTAATTTCTCCCACGTTAAAGCCCTTATTATTTTGATCTCCTCTGCTCTAGACAGCCAAACCTAATCTCAGATGACTAAAGACCTAGTAACCACTTTTACCAGACACTTGGGTTAGGTAAGAATCCTATTCCCGGTCTGGATAAGTCTCCTTTCCCAAGGTTAACACACTGACCCACCTAAGGCAAAAAACACCCAAAGTCAGTGATATCACAGATATATATACAAGCCAGTATGACCCTCAAAGAGCTATGGAATAGCTGAACTGGAAAAGTTTTGTCAGCTCTCTGATCCACACAACCCATTTGACAGATGAGGAAACTGAGACCCTCAGAAGGAAAAAGATTTTCCCAACTTCTCCAGGCTAGGACTTCTTATATTCAAGTAACTTTCATCAGATAGGTCTGCTCATTCACTAGAGGAGTCCATAATAATACTTTTGCCAGATCTAAAAACAGAAAAGAACAAAACAACTTCGCTGAACACCTCAATTAATTAATTGCCCAAAGAAGTCAAGCTTGAGTCCTTAGGAACAACATGGGAGCTATTTATGTACTTATGAGAGGGAAAAAAATGCATAACGTGACTTTGCACGTTTAACCCTGTCCCAATATTTACAGCATATCCCTGTCGGTCTTGGCAAGCAGGTGTCAATTCTAATTTGTGCCTAAAACATTCTCCTAAAGCCAATTTATAAATCAACTAATCAGGAGATGTTTATTGGCTGGGAATACATCAGGAAAATTCCATGATCAGGGGCTGTCTATTGCAGGCATTTGTCTAGAAAAGAGAAGTAGGTTAAAAGTTAGAAAAGTTAGAGGACTTCCCTGGCAGTCCAGTGGTTAAGCCTTCGCCTCCCAATGCAGGGGGTGTGGGTTCAATCCCTGGTCAGGGAGCTAAGATCCCACATGCCTCACGGCCAAAAAACCAAAACATAGAACAGAAGCAATATTGTAACAAATTCAATAAAGACTTTAAAAATGGTCCACATCAAAAAAAACCTTAAGAAAAAATAGTTAGGAAAACGAGAAGTTGTTGATGTTTTTTTTTTCAAGAAGAAATTCTTGGCAGAGGAAATTTAAGAAATCAGATGCCTGTAATGTGGTGCTATCACCTCACTTTCCAATTTCCACCTCCTTCAAATGTGAAGCCCTCTCCTGGAGAAGCTCTAGAAAGAATTAAGACAGGGTCTAGCAAAGGAACTGTGAGTGAGTAACAATGCATGAGAAAGGCAAAGGTATTCACACCAGCATTGTGTACAGTGGGGGAAGAAACTGGAAGCAACATAAACATCCATCAGCGGGGAGGTTTTTGAAGTAAATTATAATCTATGCAGGCAGTGGAATATTATGTAGCTACTAAAAGGATAAGGCGGATCTATATGTGCATTTGTGGGGAAAGCTCTAGAATATAAGTGAATTTTTTAAATCAAAGTACAAAAGAGTGTATACACTATGCCTTCCTTCACACAGACGAAAAAGCACACACACACACACACACACACACACACTGACTGCACATGCATGTAGGATTTTTCTGGAATGACAGATGGTATCTTTAGAGTTAAAGACTGAATTGGGGGGAGGGGAACACAAAAGAAGTTTTGTTTGTTTGTTTGTTTTTGCGGTACGCGGGCCTCTCACTGTTGTGGCCTCTCCCGCTGCGGAGCACAGGCTCCGGACGCGCAGGCTCAGCGGCCATGGCTCACGGGCCCAGCCGCTCCGCGGCATGTGGGATCTTCCCGGACCGGGGCATGAACCCGTGTCCCCTGCATCGGCAGGCGGACTCCCAACCACTGCGCCACCAGGGAAGGCCAAGAAGTTTCATTTTATAACTTTATTACTATGTACTATTTGACCTGTTTTTACCAAGTCATGTGTACTTTTAAGTATTAAGAAGGAGGGACTTCCCTGGTGGTCCAATGGTTAAGACTCCGTGATCCCAATGCAGGGGGCACCAATTCGATTCCCCAGCGGGGGAACTAAGATCCCACATCCCACATGCCGCACGGCACGGCCAAAAAAAAAAGGTATTAACAGCGACTGATATGAGTTATAAATGTATAAGCAATTGTTTTCAAACTCTGTTCTCTGGAATCCTAGAATTTAAAAACTATGTCTGGGGACTTCCCTGTGGTTAAGAATCTGCCTGTCAGTGCAGGGGACATGGGTTCGAGCCCTGGTCCCGGAAGATCCCACATGCCGCGGAGCAACTAAGCCCGTGAGCCACCACTACTGAGCCTGCGCTCTAGAGCCCGCGAGCCACAACTACTGAGCCCACGAGCCACAAGTACTGAAGCCCGCGCACCTAGAGCCTGTGCTCTGCAACAAGAGAAGCCACCGCAACGAGAAGCCCGTGCACCGCAATGAAGAGTAGCGCCCGCTTGCCACAACTAAAAAAAGCCCACGTGCAGCAACGAAGATCCAACGCAGCCACAAGTAAATAAATAAAATAATTTTTTAAATAAATAAATAAGTAAATGAGAAAAGAAAAAACTACGTCTGGGCAAAG
Source organism: Stenella coeruleoalba (assembly GCF_951394435.1). NCBI lineage: Eukaryota > Metazoa > Chordata > Mammalia > Artiodactyla > Delphinidae > Stenella > Stenella coeruleoalba. The sequence continues at coordinate 84,668,261 of NC_137160.1, read as the reverse complement.
AGTGGGCACAGCTTCTAACCTGGCTGGAGTCAGGGCTGCTGTGTTTTATAGCCCATGCTCCTGCACAATATTTTTTGCAGGGATAAAAGAGTTCCACCACTAAAAAATATATTTCAAAAACCACTGGAACAAGGGCAGTGTAAATGTGCAAGCTTATTTATATTGTTATTTACTGAGAAAAATGTGCCCAAGGTTTCCTGCTTGGACTTAAAGTAAGGTTCTGCTTATTCAAGCCTCAGGGATGGATGTGGTCTAAAACGTCACATTTCTGGGCTTAGTAATCCATGTAGTTTAACAGTGTCCCACCCAAAATTCATGTCCACCTAGAGCCTCAGAATGTGATCTTATTTGGATTTATGGTCTTGGCACATGTAATTAGTTAAGATGCAGTCCTAACTGGATTAGGGTGGGCCCTGAGTCCAATAAGTGGTGTTTTTATAAGAGGAGACAGAGACACACAGGGAGAAGGTCAGGTGACAACAGAGATAGAAACTGGAGTGATGGGTCTGCTAGCCAAGGAAGGCTAGCAATCACCAGGAGCTGGAAGAGGCCAGGAAGGACTCTCTCCTAGAGCCTTTGGAGGGAGTGTGGCCCGACCAACACCTTGATTTCAGATTTCTGTCCTCCAGAACTGTCATTTTGAAGCCACCAGGTTGGTAGAAATTTGTTGTGGCAGCCCTAGGAAACAACTAACACAATTCACAAAAGGAAGAGAGAGGATAAAACAGCAGTGTTGGGCTTCCCTGGTGGCGCAGTGGTTGAGAGTCCGCCTGCCGATGCAGGGGACATGGGATCGTGCCCCAGTCCAGGAGGATCCCACATGCCGCGGAGCGGCTGGGCCCGTGAGCCATGGCCGCTGAGTCTGCGCGTCCGGAGCCTGTGCTCCGCGGCGGGAGAGGCCACAACAGTGAGAGGCTCGCGTACCGCAAAAAAAAAAAAAAAAAGAAAGAAAGAAAAAAAACAGCAGTGTCGATAGGTCACAAAACAGCAACCAAACCAAAAGAGGTTTCCACCTCTACATTCTCTATTGAGTAGCTGTCAAAATTTAGCACACTCGGATTCACCTGGAGGGCTTGTTAAAACACAGATTCCTGGGCCTCACATGCAGAGTTTCTGGCTGCCTGGGTCCAGGGCAGGGACCTATGAATCTGGATGTCTAGCAGGTTTCCAGGTGCTGAAGTTGCCAGCCCAAGGACCACACTTTAAGAAGCACTGTTCTACTGATTCAAACAGATGACAACCCACTGCAACCCCCTCCCAGAAGCTGCAGAGGCTGAAAAGCACCACATCCTTCTCCTTTACATGCTGGCCTCACATGTAAGATTTTTTTTTAAAACAAAAGGCTCTACAACTAGCAATTAAAAAAAGAAACTAGAGGAAATCTGCAGTGTCTCCTCTCCTCCCAAAATACCTTAGACTGTGCAGGAGACATCTGTTGTTTTTGCCGCCTGCCTGAGCTCCCGTCCCCTTCTCCTGTTCATCACTCCTAGCTCTCCTTCGGGAGCCCTCCTCCCCTCTTCCTAGCCCATGGGGTTGGGGGAGACTTATGCCAGCCAGCACCTGACCCAGGCCAACCGGCATCCTCTATCGTCCTGAGCAGAGTGATTGGTTCCAGGTTGGACCCTAGCTGGGCCCTGTCGATGAAATTCTGGGAGAAATGGTGAAATTACTGAGAAAGAGCCATTCTCTTTCCACTAGAATTGCAAAACTGGGAGGATGGGCACATACAAATCTGGAAGCATCAGCAGCTATTCTGACACCTCAAGAGGAAAACCTGCCCAGGAACATAGCCAAGAGAAAAGCAAAGCCAGGACAAGGAAAGGAAATTCCCAATGATACAGTTTGAGCCCCTGGATACAGCTATACCTGAAGTTGCAACATTAGAAAATCTGTGCCTTGATTTTTTCATTGCAGAGCCCCTCAATTCTTTCAATAGACAGAAAGATAGATAAATAGATTATTTAGCCCATTTGAGTTGGGTTTCTCTTCACAGCAACCCCAAGATCCCTGACTAATACAGACGTCAATACAGTCTTCTAGGAGGGAGAAAAATGTAAGTTCTGACTCTGTAAAGTGCTGAGGGTTCAAAAACAAGTCCTGGAGCAAGTGTTGAAATACTAAAGAATCCCCCAGAAAGACTTCTCAGAAGTGACCTTATCATCACGACGGTGTTTGGCTGCAATAACAGAAAGCCCAACTAAAAGTGGCTTAAGCCATAAGGGCGTGTTATTTACTTAAGGAGACAAATTCAGAGGTAGGCGGCTACAGGACTGCTTCAGAGGTTCGGTGGTGTCTTTAGGGACCCGGCGTGTTTCCAGCTCTTTGCTGTGCCTTCCTGAGCATGCTCGCCAAGGCACCGCGGCTACGCAGCTAGTCAGCACGTCCTCACACGACTGCATCCCAAGCAGGAAGGAAGCGTGCAGCAAAGAAGAACTTTCTGCACCCACCCTCCCCTCTCCCCAGGGAGTGCAGTTTCCATAGGGCCTTCTGCACACTTGCTCTTCTACCTCATTGGCTAGAACCTGGTCACATGGCCAGTTCTAGACCAATCACTGGCAAAGAAGGAGCTGATTGACACATAGACTTAGACCAATCAGGATTCATGGGGGCCCATCATCTCCAGAACGAATATTATTCTAGCCACAAAGGAGAAGCGACACGGGCTGTTGGGGGGGCTCCCAGGGATGTCTACAGTAGAGAATATTCTAGCCATCGCCGCTGGGCACCACCAACCCCCTCACAGGTTTCCAACCACAGAAGGGAGCCTTCCAAGCTTGAAAAGGTTCAGAAATGCAGTGGTTGAGGATCCGCCTGCCAATGCAGGGGACACGGGTTCGAGCCCTGGTCCGGGAAGATCCCATATGCCGCGGAGCAACTAGTCCCGTGAGCCACAACTACTGAGCCTGTGCATCTGGAGCCTGTTCTCCGCAACAACAGAGGCCGCGATAGTGAGAGGCCCGCGCACCGCGATGAAGAGTGGCCCCCACTTGCTGCAACTAGGGACAGCCCTCGCACAGAAACGAAGACCCAACACAGCAAAAATAAATTAATTAATTAATAAAACTCCTACCCCCAACATCTTAAAAAAAAAAGAAATGCTGAGGTCGGGAGAGCATCAAGGCCCAAACTGTTCTGACTTTTCCCCAAAATCTTTTCAGGGTCAGCAGCCGAGAGAGTTGCTGCTGCCTTCCCACCGCAAAGGTGCCAACCTCCACAATTCCCCATTAATCAACATCCAGATGCCAAATCCCTCCTCACACGCCGACCATCTGCAGTTGTTCACACACGTGTGTTCTGGCCCCGGGAGCCGCTGAGGTGCTAATGAAGGCAGCTGGCCGGGGAACCAGAGGCCATGCAAATTCCCGCCGGTCCAACCTCAGTGAAGCTTCGTGGTCCTGCAGTGGGGCTCAGAACCCAAGGGCAGGGGCGGGGGTGGGCTTCCCGCGCCGCTGGCTCCAGACGATGGTGGAACGCACCCCGGCAACTTTTGGGAACCTCAGAAGCAGATCTGAGACAAGAATTAGAGTGGAGATGGAGGTGACCCCAGGAAACACTGGGCGGGGAGTTAAAAGTGAGGAAGAGATGAGTCAATAAAGAGAGTGTTATCAAGCTAGAGCACTCTTGATATAGCACGGTGCACTGTGACCAGCTGGGCTCCATCCTGCTGGGCAGCCCTGGAAGACAGTGCAGGAAAAACTCAGTGTTATCCCATCCCAAGGAGCTGGACTCCTGAATTCATTGTTTCCAGGCACCTTTGATCAGCCTTACACACAAGCAGAGGAGCTCTCATGGCCAGAGGAAACCCACGGGAGTCAGTGGTAGGATGTTGGACCAGCATGGTAGTGACGAGGGGTGAGGGCAGGGACCACAGCATCTTCTAAACTTGTCAAATTTGCCCTGGTCTCTGAGCTGCTGATTCTGCATGATCCTGTGAGAGAGGCGGTCCTGGGATCACAAGGAAACCATCCCAGGTGAGTCCTTATAGCATCTGCAACGCCACCCCTCCTGGCCTGGAAGGAGTCTGCCCTTGTGGCATGGCAGGCACCCCTACCCTACCCCAGTACTCCAGACCCATTGCAGGAGCCCCACAGAGCAAAATGATTAGAATCACAGGTCTAGAGCCAGACTGCCTGGATCTGAGCCCCAGCTCTGCCACTCAGGAGTTGTGTGGTCTTGAGTGAGTTACGCTATCTCTCTGTGCCTCGATTTCTTCATCTGTAAAACGGGGATAATGATAGTACCCTCCCCGTGGGGTTTTTGTGAGGATTAAATGAATTAATACATGTAAAGTACTTCCAGATCTGATACAAATTCAGTCCTTGACAAACGTAACTCATATTAAGTCCCAAGGAACCTGGGTCTCCCCCATACCTTTCTCATCACTGCTCCATGCAGACACCTTCTAAGAGACAAGAGAATTTTCAATACCGTTTCTACCTGACACTGGTACAGGACTTAACATTTATGACACATGTGATTACCCATTATTATAACTACCAGTCCTCAAGGGCTTACAAAGCACTGAGTAGTCAGGAGCTAAACGTGCCTTCGCTCTAATGCTAGGGAACCTTCCCTCTAGACTGTGGGTCCTGTGAGAGCTGAGACCTTGTAACAATTCTCCATCACCCTCCAGTGTAGGCTTAGTCCTGGCTGAACGAATAAATGGAGTAATGACCAATCCAATAAACCCTGCTAGGTAAACTTTATTCCCACTTTGCAGATGAGAAAACTGAGACTCAAGGAAGGGCAGAACTGATTCTGAGGCTAGCCATTTTCCACCGCACCCATACAGCCTTTTTATTAGACCCTCCCAATCACTCTACTAGTTAAGGAGCACATTTATTAACTATGTAATCTTGGGCAATTTGCTGACCTTGTCTGTGCCTCAGTTTTCTCATCTGCAAAATGGGACAGACAGAAGTACTTTTCTCAGAAGTTTTTTGTGAAGACTATATGTATCACTGTGTAAAGAGCTTAAAACAGTGCCTGGCACATAGCAAGTACTCAAGAAATGTCAGCTAATATTATTATCAACCCCGTTAAAGTCGAAGAGGTTTAGTAGTTGGTCCAAGGCGGAGCTGGGGCTGGAAGCCAGGGTGCTAACTCCCAGGCTCGAGCCCCTTAATTTCGTCTGACACATCTATGTGGGACTCCGTCATATGCAACTTTGACACCCATATCTGTGAGCAAGCTACTAAATGGATGGGGAGTTGTTCCTGCTGCATTAAAATGAAAACCGAACAGGTATATTTGAACTTGCACACAAAGATGAACACATGCGGACACGCACACTACATTTTTTTCACAGAAGGCAAAGACTGGAAGCAGCCCCAATATGCATCACATGGTAAAAATGGGATTTTTGGATTGATAGCAAGCTAAGAGCAGAAATTCCACCGATTAAAAAAAAACACGACGGGGGCTTCCCTGGTGGCGCAGTGGTTGGGAGTCCGCCTGCCGATGCGGGGGGCGCGGGTTCGTGCCCTGGTCCGGGAGGATCCCACATGCTGCGGAGCGGCTGGACCCGTGAGCCATGGCTGCTGAGCCTGTGCATCGGGAGCCTGTGCTCTGCAGCGGGAGAGGCCACAGCAGTGAGAAGCCCGCGTACTGCAAAAAAAAAAAAAAAAAAAAAAAAAAAAAAACACGACGGGACTTCCCTGGTGGCGCGGTGGTTAAGAATCCGACTGCCGATGCAGGGGACACGGGTTCAAGCCCTGGTCAGGGAGCATCCCACATGCCGCAGAGCAACTAAGCCCATGCGCCACAACTACTGAAGCCTGCGCGCCCTAGAGCCCACGCACCACAACTACTGAGCCCACGTGCTGCAACTACCGAGGCCCGCACACCGGGAACCTGTGCTCCACAAAAAGAGAAGCCACCGCAATGAGGAGACCGCGCACAGCAACGAAGAGTAGCCCTGCTCGCCACAACCAGAGAAAGCCCCCACGCAGCAACGAAGACCCATCGCAGCCAAAAAAACAAAAAAATCATGACTTAGAATTACCATATCGTAATTAACATAGAGTTAGCATATAACATAAAATTACCACATGACCCAGCAATTCCACTCCTAGGTATACACCCAAGAGAAATGAAAACAGGTGTTCAAACAAAACCTTGTACACGCATCTTCATAGCAGCATTAATCACAATAACCAAAACGTGGAAACAACCCCCGTGTCCATCAATGGAGGACAGGCTAAACAGAATGTGGTCTATCCATACAATGGAATATTATTCACCCATAAAAAGAAAGGAAGTACTGGGCTTCCCTGGTGGCGCAGTGGTTGAGAGTCCGCCTGTCGATGCAGGGGACGCGGGTTCGTGCCCCAGTCCGGGAGGATCCCACATGCCGCGGAGCGGCTGGGCGCGTGAGCCATGGCCGCTGAGCTTGCGCGTCCGGAGCCTGTGCTCCGCAACAGGAGGGGTCACAACAGTGAGAGGCCCGCGTACCGCAAAAAAAAAAAAAGACATGAAGTACTGATACATGCTACAACATGGATAAAGCTTAAAAAACATTACGCTAAGTGAAAGAAGTCAGACACAAAAAAACAAATATTCTATCATTCCAGCTACGTGACGTGTCCAGAAAAGGTAGATCCACAGAGACAGAAAGTAGACGAGTGGCTGCCAGCGGCTGCAGGAAAAGGGAAACGGGGAGTGACTGTTAATGGATGTGGTTTTATTTTGAGGGGATGAAAATGTTCTAGGGAATTCCCTGGCGGTCCCGTGGTTAGGACTCGGCACTTTCACTGCCGGGGCCCGAGTTCAATCCCTGGTCAGGGAACTGAGATCTTGCAAGCCACACGGTACAGCCACAAAAGACAATGTTCTGGACCTAGATGGCGGTGACAGTTGTAACAACATTGTAAAGGTGCTAAATGCCACTGAAATGGACACTTTAAAAGGGTTTAAATGGTGAATTTTATATTCTGTGAATTTTACCACCACAAAAAAAGGCATGCATGACTAGGACTTTATATATAGAAAAAAAAACGAAATAAAACTTTTACAAATAAATAAGACTGTTTTCTTATGTTTTACGAAATGTAAAGTATAAATGCAACTATGGGCCAATCCTTAGACCAAAGCATGAGTAAACAGTTGAGAGCAATCATCTAATTCATCCAACAAAATCGTTAAGCGCAGGATGCAATGTCCTTCCCTGCTCGTTTGACTTCTGTAACATGATCATAAAGATGCGTGGTTTGGCTAAAACATTTTACGGCATCATCCATTTCCCCAAGGTCATTTCTTAATCCTTTGAAGCTCAAATCATTCTATTTTGAAGCATCCATTAAATTAGCAGTTTGGTCAATTTCCTCTTCTTCAGGCGTTAACTGCTCCAACTCTGAGAGTTCCGCATCGGTCCATGGTTCTGCTGCGGTTCTGGCAATTCGCCAATATCACTTTCACTGACATCCTGAAATCCTACATTTCTTGCAAGACTTGCGATTTTACTTTATGACCTGCACTGAATTTACAGTTCATTATGATGTATTGAATCTACAGTTCCTGCCCAATCCTTCAACAAAGATATTGATATAATGGGATGGGTGGGAATAAACATTACCTTTCACTAGAGGGCCGTGGTTCTCAAGCGGGGACAGTCTTGCCTCCCACCATGGGACATTTGTCAATGTCTGGAGACACTCCTGGTTGTCACAGCTTGCGGGGGTGGGGAGGGTCTGCTACTGGCCTCTGGTGGGTCGAGGCCAGGGATGCTGCTAAACATCGTACAATGCACAGGACAGACCCCACAGCAAAGAATGATCCAGCCCAAAATGTCAAGAGTGCCAAGGCTGAGAAACCCTGCCCTAGAAAAATGTTGACTAGAAGCTAAATTTATAAATAGTTCATTGGAAAGCACTTCATGTTATGACACTTTTGAATCCCCAGGCAACCACATAACTGCAGTAATTCCAATAAGGAATCTTCCCACGAGGAAGAATCCACGCTGCTGTATCGGGACCCTGTGCTCATGGAAAGCCTGCTTCCTGTGATTATTTCCTTTGTTGCCCTGGCTGCCAGGATGCTCAGGTCAAATTTGCACTCAGTCTCTCTTGGTATATTTTTCTGACACAGACCCATCCCAGCATTACACTATTTTTTTAAGATTTTATTTTATTTTATTTTTGGCTGTGTTGTGTCTTCGTTGCTGCATGCGGGCTTTCTCTAGTTGAGGTGAGCAGGGGCTACTCTTCGTCGCGGTGCATGGGCTTCTATTGCGGTGGCTTCTCTTGTAGTGGAGCATGGGCTCTAGGCACACAGGCTTCAGTAGTTGTGGCACATGGGCTCAACAGTTGTGGCTCACGGGTTTAGTTGCTCCGCGACATGTGGGATCTTCCCAGATCAGGGCTCAAACCTGTGTCCCCTGCATTGGCAGGCGGATTCTTAACCACTGCGCCACCAGGGAAGTCCCGCAATACAATTTTTCTTATACAGATGTTCAGAGGGAAGATTTTACATGGGTCCGCATCAAGACAGTTTCACACACCTCAAAAGACAGACGGCAGTAGCCCCACAAGTCTGAGCCGCAGCCCTTGGCAGGGAGACCACTCCATGAGGGGGCGCCATTGTCCCAAGCTCATTGGCTTGGCCAAGGTACCTTAGTCAGGAAATCTACTCCCCCTTCCAGTCTCCCCTGCCACCACAACTTATCCGAATTCTACCAGACCTTCAAGCCCCAACTCAAGTCACACCTCCTCCAGGAAGTCTTCCCAGAACTGCCCCTGGCTCTCCCTTCTTCTCTGAATTTCTACTGTTCCTGCAGGGGTTAATTACACTCTGTTTAATAACTTTATTTCAGGCAGGCCAGTTATCTCCAAAGCATTTTTTAAGACTTTTCCAGGCTTCTTCCTTTTCAAGGCTTCCACTGTACTAAACATATTGAAATGCTCCTGCAACCCATACTATATAAAATTATTTTATGACTCGACACAAACTGAGGATGACTGATCAATTTTTCAACTTTATATTATGTTTTATGGTTGTGTGAACACTAGCTTTGGTATTACCATTTTCTTTGCATATTCTGGAACCAATAACTTTTTCAGGTCTCAAACTTTTGTTTGTTTCTTCTTCTCATTTATTTCCAAACAGGTATTTCTAGCTCTGTGTACAGAAGGGCGAAAAGTCAGAAACAACCTTAATGTCCACTGATTCGTTAAAATTAATGAGGGCAGATTACAAAGTGTATGAATACCAAGCATAAGATATAAATACACACTTGATTATTGGAACTACTTTGTAAGTTTTTTCCAGGTTCACTGAGGTACAATCCCAGAGACGCTAGTGAGCCCAAGGCACTGGTGCCTGTAAATAAAACACACAGATAAAATGATTCCATTCACCTAACTAGACGTTAAGCTGCTTGAAGAGAAGGGGCGTGTCTTATTCTCACTAAATCCTCATGTGCCGAGTACACGACAAAGTAAGTGCTCATTAAATATGCTTCCAACTAGTATTTAATGAGCACCTACCATGTGCCAGGTGCCGTGCTAGGTCCTGGGGGTACACCCATGAACTAAACAAAGGAAGTCACTGCTCTCATGAAGCTGACACCCTAGTGCAAAACGCAGATAAACTGAGAACTATTTTCTGGGGCAGGTGACTATAAACGCTGAGGGAAAACAAAGCAAGAGAAAGGAGGAACAGGGTTGGGTGCTATTGGAGCCAGGATGGTCAAAAAATGTCCTTTTGATATGATGACATATGACCGGAATTATGTTGAACTGAGCAAGTAAGCCACGCAAATGTCAAGGAAGAGCATTCCAGATGGATGGAACGCTGCACGCAAAGGCTCCGCGGTAGGTGTGCGCTTGGCCTCTCGGGGCCGGTAATGAGGCCAGTGGCTGGTGAATAACAAGTAAGGGGATGGGGCCTTGGGGGCTGTGCTCAGGACTTTGGATTTTTACACTTAGTGAGCTGGGATCCACAGGAGGACGTGGGGCAGAGGAGAGACAGGAACTAACTGAACATCTTAAAAGGCTCACTCTGGCTACGATCTGAAAACCAAACACAGACGGACAAGCAAAAAAGCAGGGAGACCCACTAGGAGGCTACTGCAGCCTCCAGGACCTGCTGACTGCCTGCCCAACCAAGAAAACATCAAAGCCAGGAGGCCGGTGTTGCCCCCACCCACTGTCAGAAAACACAAGCCCAGTCAGTGTTGTCATCCCAGACCTCTTGGAGATGCTGAGGAAGAAGGACCTGCATCGCCATCTTGGCTTCCTCCAAGACTGGCAGGACGCCCAGATCAAATCAATACTGAATACACAGGGATTTAATCTGCACTTGTTTAAGGATTGGCTGGGCCTCCATGAAATAGCATCATCTTGTAGGCTTGTTAAAGGTTTGCAGCCGAACAAGATCCCCTAGACCTCCTTACAGATCTCCAGGCAGTGAGGCTGGATCACCCCGGGGTTCTCACACAGATGCAGGTTAGGACAAGCCTCGGTTCAGAAAAAGATGTCTGGAGGAAGGAAGGAGTCCCTTTCCCAAACCCTCATGCAAAACAACCTCCGTTTACCAAGATGTACTGCTAAGCATGCCACAGAGCAACGCAAAAGGAGGCTTCTTTTCCTTAAGAAAATTAGAAAACATAAAAAAAAATTAGTAATTGCTTGGATGTGCACAAAGAAACTCTAGAAGGATATACAAGAAACAAGCACCTCTGTGTAATATGACAGAGAGCAAAGACCGTAATGGGCTGTCAGCATCATCTAGAATATTGGTCCCAACTCTGGTAATGCACTCCTCCATCTCTGCCACAAGTCCCTGAGCTGCTGCTGGAAACCTCACTATTCAGGCTACGTATTCCTTTTTTATTTATTTATTTATTTTTGGCTGCACTGGGTCTTAGTTGCAGCACACGGGATCTTCGTTGCAGCATGCGGACTTCTTAAGTTGCAGCATGTGGGATCTAGTTCCCCGACCAGGGATCGAACCCAGGCCCCCTGCGTTGGGAGCGTGGAGCCCTACCCACTGGACCACCAGGGAAGTCCCGGGTGTTTGAGATTTTTAGATTTCATTTCTGTATTAAAAATCTAGAAGACAGATACAGAATGTTACAATTCCCAGCAAAGAAAAATTACTCTGGAAGTTCTCTGTCACAGGGACTAAATGAGAAAATCTGTACAAAGTACTAGACTACGCGCTTTTTTCCCGTTTTAGGGGGGGAAGGGGGGTTCGTTGGTTGCTTTTTTTAATTTTTCTTCTAAAATATTTTTAAATTAAATTAATTAAATAAATAATAAATATACAACGGCACCAGATTGAAAAGATACACAGCAAGAATTGTCACCTCCCCTCCTGTCCCCCAGACAACCCTTTCTGCTCCCAGGAGGAGCTGCCAATTTCACGGGAATCAACATTTGTAAACACATATGTATTTTCTTTTGCACACACACACACACACACACACACACACACGGTGGTACTCTACACCCCCTGTTCTCCATCTTGCTTTCTCCACTAGCAGCACATCTTAGAGTCAGTTCTGTATCACTATTAATGGACCTGCCGCGTTTTGTTTTTTTTACAAGCTGCAAAGTATTTCTTTGCTTGGATATACCATGATTTATTTAATCAGTTTAGGCTCTTCCCAAATCTCTCCTGGGACGAACAATCACTGCCGTGACTATTAGCACAAGTTCCACATTTTTGCACATATGGAAATGTATCTGAATGATAAACATCTCAGCGTGGGGTGGCTGGGTGAAAGGGAGGAATGGTTTTTAATTTTGATAGATAATGCCTGTCAGCGCGTTTTAGAATCAAGGGTGAAGAGAGGGGAAAAGATCATATGCAAAACATATCCCAGGACGATCCGAGGGGCAAGTGTTGGTACCCCCATTTCTGAGATAGGGAAGCTGAGATTCAGAGATGTCGGGAGTAACCCAGCCGGGTACTAGACTCCAGCCTCTGCTTGTTCACCATCCAGCGCCCGGCCACGCTGCGTCTAACTCACGCTCCCCAGGGCCGGGCCATGGCTGGCTCTCCGCCTTCCAGCCCCTGAACTCCAAGTGCCCCAATCTGTTGATTCATGGTTTTGCTTTGATACCCATATTAATCACCATAACTTTTAATCGAGCTAATACAAGCATCGTATGTTGCTAATACACAGTGCAGATGAAAAACTCTTCCAGATGAACTTAACTGCTCAATCTAATCAGAGTGGCAAGTTGTTTTAATTACAAACCAGAGTGTACAGAGAAGGCATCTGTGCAGCTCAGCGACTCAGGGGCCCGACGGCTGCAGCTTGCAAAACGCCAGAATCACAGCCAGCGGCCACGGCATCCTCCACGCAGAGCCGGCTTGGGTGGTGGAGGAGGTGCGATGCCTCCCGTAAGCTCACAGCCCCGGGGTGGACCCAGCCAGGCCCCTTCTGTCCGGACACCTGTGCAGCCCCAGGCTGCACCCCCATTCCAGCCCAGGAGAGGAATCACAGGCTCCTCTTCTCAGAAACGATTCAAAGGCCTGTTATCAGTGACCTTTTCTGGAACATCCTTTAACATCCTGTCAATCTGCCCCCACTCACAGAGCAGAGAGAAGCCGGCCACGTAACAGAGCAATTTCAAGGGTGAGGCAAGACTGAAAAGGGATCTGGGCTCTTGTTTTCTCGACAAAGACACAAAGAGGGCCTTCAAGGCTGCGGATTAGAGAAGGAAGCATAGGGAGGGGAGGTGCTAAAAACTGAGTTTTGTGTCCCCCCCCCAAAAAAAAAATCATACGTTGAAGCCCCAGCCCCCCAGTGTGACTGTTTTTGGAGATCGAGCCTTTATGGAAGGAGTTAAGGTTAAATGGGGTCATAAGGGTGGGGCCCTGATCCAATAGGACTGGTGTCCTTGTAAGAAGAACACGAGATCTCTCTCTCTCTCTCTCTCTCTCTCTCTCTCTCTCTCTCCATCCCGCCTCCATGAGGAACAGAGGGATGGTGGCTGTCTGCAAGCCAGGAAGAGAGTCCTCACCAGGAACCAAATCTTGATCTCAGACCTCCAGCCTCCAGAACTGTGAGAAAATAAATGTCTGCTGTTTAAACCGCCCACCTGTGCTATTTTGTTATGGCAGCCCAAGCAAGCTATGACAGCCCGACAGCAGGCAGATGGCATCAAGGCTGCCTGGGAAGCCCACGTTCAGAGGTCAAAGAGGTTTTTAAGAGGAAATGGACAAAGGTGTCTATGGAAGGGAGAACAATGGTCTCTCCCCAAAGATGTACGTGTCCTAATCCCCGGAACCCGTGCATGTGACCTTACCCAGCAAAAGACACTTCGCAGCTGTGATGAAGTTTAGGCTGTTGAGATGGGAAGACTGTCCTGCATTATCCAGGTGGCCCCAGGTGATCACAAGCGCCTTCATGAGAGGGAGGTAGGAGGGTCAGGGTCACAGAGAGGAGATGGAAGCAGAGGTCAGAGAGAAAAGAACATGCCCTGGGGTGGCTTTGCAGATGGTGGAAAGAGCCACGAGCCGAGGAAGGCAGGCATTGCTAGAAGATAGAAAGGGCAAGGAAGGGACTTCCCTGGCAGTTCAGTAGTTAGGCCTCCATGCTTCCACTGCAGGGGGCACGGGTTTGATCCCTGGTCGGGGAACTAAGATCCCGCAAGCCACGCGGTGTGGCCAAAAATAAAAATAATACTAATAATTTTTTAATAAAAAAACAAAGAAAGGGCAAGGAAGCAGGGGAGCTCCCCTGGAGAATCTTCCTAGAGCCCCCGGAGGGAACACAGCACTGCCCACACCTTGACCCAGAGAGACCCATTTTGAGCTTCCAAACTCCAGAACTGTGAGATAATAAACTCAAGTCCTTCTAAGCCACGACATTTGTGCTCACTTGTTGTAGCAGCAATAGGAAACTAACATGCTAGCAAAAGTCCATAAGGGTCCTGGCAGGAAAGAGAATTCACCCTCCAGGATGGTTCAAATGGGGAGATTTCAAGGAAAAGGACACAAGCAGACAGCAACAATGGTGAGGGACCGAGATGCTGGCAGGAGCGGGAAGCTGTGACTTTCCGGGGCCTCAGGGGACCAGGAGAGAGCACCGTGTGGTGGAGCCAGTGGCAGTCACATCTGGGAGGCGAGGCTTCCTCGCTGGAACAGGAGGAGATGAAGCTCCTGGCAGAAACCTGGTGACAGAGCAAGAGAAGCAGGGAACAGACAGCTCTACCCTCTCCTGCCCCACCCTTGGATCCCCAGCCTGGTCTCTCACTGGCCACATCCAACTGGAAGTTGAAGAACAAAGAGGGCCAGACGATGCAGCCCTGGGGCCAGCTTCCCAGGGACAGGGAAGGGCAAAGACGGTGCAGAACAAATCTGAGTGGAGGAAACCAAGAAATGTCCAGCACATCCTTCTTTAAGCACAATAAGCTCTTCTTAGTTCTTTTCAGCCTGACTCTCAGAGGGGGCCCCTGTGTTTCTGGCTCTTCCCGTGGTGGCCACACCCCAGTTTTTCTTTGCAGGACCCCCTCCACTCCCTGTCCAAATGGTACAGGTGGAGTAGTCCTACCCCCTCCCTGGCTCCAGGAGAAGCCACGTGACCCAGGCCTGGCCAATCAGAGTCACAGCAATTGACTCAAGGATTGTCACATGACCCAATCGTAGCCAGTGAGAGTCAGATCTGGGGTTTTTGCTGGAACCATTGGAAAGAGATGGTCACTTCCTCACTGTGGTTGCTCAGCTGGTAGGATGAGAGCCCTACTTAGTGTCCATCTTTGAAAAGACCCTGCCTGAGAAGAGAGCCACGAAAGAAGAAACTAGTGCTGAGAGACAGAGAGAGACTGAGCCCTGATGACATCAAGTGAGGCCCTGGATCAAGCCGTACCTGAAGCCCTTACAGGACATTCCAATAAAACAATTTTTTTAAATTCTCTTTTAGTTATACCACTTTGAATTAGGTTTCTGTTCCCTGCAACCAAGATAATCCTAACTAACACACCTCTTCCTGAAGCTAACCCTAATGGTTCCTACTGCCGCTTCACACCTCCACAGTGTTAACTCCCTGCACTATATCGGGACCCGTCTGTCTTCCAAACAGACTAAGAGCCCGTTGATGGAAAGGGCACTGTCTTTCTATGCCCAGCACTGAAGTACACTGCCAGGCACAGAGTGAGCATTAATAAATATTTGTCAAATGACTAAGTGGATGGATGACTGGGTTGGTGACTGCATGAGTTATTCCAAAGGCGGTTTTGGCAACAGGCTCTGACATTTTCAGAAAGTAGTTAAAGTAGACTCTAACCTGACGCTGTTCACCGAGAACCCCTCTAGGTGCTGGGAAGACAGGGGTGAACAAGGTAGCCCTGGTCTCCATTCCCATGGAGACCACACTCTGGTCTAGAGCAAAAGAATCGAGATCATATACAAGTAAACCATCCATCCAGGCAACAAAGAGAGATTCATTCAAATGGTGACAAAGGCTCAGCAGAAAAATCAAACAGGGTGGTTGTTTATAGAGAGAGCCTGGGCTGGAGAAGCCACCGCCGGACAAGAAGCCACAGAGTGACCAGTGAGAAGCCATTTGTCTAACAATAAAAGAGTCTTTTGGCAGGCTCAGAACTCCAGCTCCCCACCCCCCATACTGGCCCACCCCCACCCACACTCCAAGGCAGGGTCAAAGGTGGTTCCAGTGGCTCCAGTGGTTCTCACATGGGTTACCCATTAGAATCACATACGGAGCTTTTAAAAAACACCCAGGGAGACCCACAAGAGTGGAGAACTGGTGCTCCAACAAATACCTGTCCACGAATGTTCACAGCGGCACCGTTCACAGTAGCCAAAAGGTGGAAACAACCTGAATGTCCATCAACAGATGAATGAACAAACAAAATGTGATCCATCCTCACAGCAGAACCCGATTCGGCCATTAAAAAGGAATGAGCACCGACACAGGCTACCATGTGGACCAACCTCAAACCCATGACGCTAAGGGAAAGCAGCCGGACACAAAAGGCCAAGAGTGTATGATTCTATCTATAGGAAATATCAGGAACAGGCAAATCCACAGAGACAGCGAGTAGACTGGTGACTGTCAGGGGATGGGGGCTGGTGGAATGGGGGGGAGTGCCAACGCGTACAGTGTTTCCTTTTGGGCTGATGAAAATAGTCTGAAACTAGACTGACGCAGCGATTGCACAGCACTGTGAATGTACTAAAAACCACGGAATTGTATACACTTTAAAACTGTTAGTTTTATGTTACATGAATTTCACCTCAATTTTAAGAAAAATAGTGGAGCTAGCTACTTAGAACCTGTTGCCAGTAAGTTCCATAAACCTTAATTCTACGTTGATACTTTAGCTCACACGCAAAAAAATACTGAAGCATTAAACAGAATTTTCAATATGGGAAAGACAAAACAGAAAAGGTACCCAGGCCACACCCACGGAGATTCAGCAGGTGCGGACCCCGCCCCTTCCCCCCCAAAAGTGGAAACCCCTCCCCCTTCCCTCCCTCCCTCCCTCCCTCCCTCCCTGCAGGCGATTCTAAAGGCAGCAGAGCAGGGAAGCCCTGGGTTAGGCGGTAACCCCTGCCATCCAGAACAAAGCCACGCCCACCAAGCATGGGGACCAGAGATGGAGCAGGCAGCCCCTTGGCTGTGGTGGTGCAGACGGAAGACTCTGCAGAGGAGGTGGGAGACGGGGAGCTAAGGGCTCTAGAGAGTTAGGAAGAAAGACAACCCAATTCACGAATTCCGATTCCTGTGCAAACAAGCGCGCTGCAGGTTCTCTTGAGTCTCCATTACAGGCCGTTAGTGCCCATCAATGAATGAAGCTGGGCGCATCTCACAATGGTGCTCACCTCCCACCCCGCCCGAGCCCCCCGCCCTGCCCCCAGGCCCTCTCTGCAGGCAGGAGCAAAGGAGGAGTCCGCGGGTGGCCGACACAGCAAAGCGACGGGGCATCCCTCACTCACCCCTGCCAGCAAGGAGCCGGGAAATCATGACTTTTATTCCTTTTGGTGACAGAGGAAGCCAGGCTGCCTGCGAAGAAGGGATGGGGGGGTTGGGAGGGCAGGGAAACAGGGGGAGGGGGGCTCCCGGCATGGGCCCGCTGCCTTCCTTCGGTGTTTTAACTTATTTGTTTGGATCCCCTGGTTTTCCACCTGTCCCGCCCTGAGTTCTCCCTCCAGGACTCAGCCTCCGGGCCGACACAGCTCAGATGCCCAGGCCAGGGGGAGGCGGTCTGTAGGGAGGGGCAGCAGCGTTCAGGGTAGTTGCAGACTTGGAGGGTGATCCTGGGGAGAAGAGAAGACGACACAGTGATGGAGCGCTGGCTGGGGGACAAATAGTAATATCTGGGGCGGGAGGCAGGTAAAGGTCTCAATGCCAGACCCGCAGTACACTTGGCACCTCTGCTGGGAACAGGCATCTCCAATCCAACGCGGCCCCGAACCGCTGCCACCCTCAGACTGCCCCCAGCTGACTTGGTGCAAATCAATTCTTCTAGGAGCTCAGACCAGAGTCTCGGGGACATCCCCGGCCCCACACTGCTCCCCACCTCCGCTGTCACCCCATCACTCCTGCAGCCTCCTCCCTGGTCTCCTGCCTGACCCCCCAACCCTACCCCAGCCCGGATCAGCTTGTCTCCTGCAACAGAGCAGAGGGAACTTTTTAAAATGGGAATTAGTCCAGGTCACTTTGCTGTTCAGACTCTCCAATGGGTCCCTTTCTATTCAGGGTACAAGTCAAACGCACCGTAAGGGATCGCTAAGCCCTTTGTGATCCGGCCTCATCACTAATCTGATCTCCTCCCCTCTATGGACCCTCTGGCCACACCCATCTCTTCACTGTTCCATGAACACACCTGGCATCTCCTACCTCAGGCCCTTTGCACTTGCTGTTCTCACAGGCGAGAGCACCCTTCCCCCAGACAGTCACGTGGTTTGCTCCTTCATGCCCCCAGGACCTCTGCTCAAGCATTACCTTCTCAGCCAACTCTCTTCTGACCTTGACCACCCTCTCAATGGCAACCCCCCAACCCAGGGTTCCCCAACCCCTCCCTGCTCTGTTTTTCTCCATAGCACTCACGTCCCCCCTAGAATCTCCACCCCACGACAGAGCTGGGATTTTTGTCTTCCTCCTTCGTTGATACATCTGCAGAGTCTAGAACGGTGCCCGACACAGAGAATAAATACTCAATAGATTAGTATGTGCTGAATGAACACAGGTGAGACTCACAGAAGAGCAGCTGGAAAGACACACAATTCCAAGAGTAGAGTCATCTCCGGGGAAGGAAGAGAGCATTCAGGATTGGGGAACGTTTTCATTTTCTACTAGGAGAAAATATACACATACAACTTCATCATTTCATTTTTTAAATAAAATCGATAGCCATTGCACTGCATAGTGTAAAAGAGAAAAGAAAACTTGTGGAAGATGAAGAGCCGCCGTACAAACCAGAAGGCTGAGTCGCCGAGACGCTGAGCTCCACCAAACGGCTCAGACCTACGACCAGCAGGGTCTGACAAACAAGGGACAAGTGTCTCCATGCTCCAGGGGTGACCAGCACCATGGTGGCCAGGAAAAGAGGGGCACTGAGAGGAGACGGGGGTCCTTGAGCCTGGCCCTTCTGTCAGAGACTGGGGCAGGGCAAACCAAGTATCTGCCCCCTCCCCAAGGATTCCACCCCCCAGGATGGGGCAACTGGACAGAAACCTGGTGGCCTCCTGCCCCCAGAAGAGCTCTGTCCCCGTGGCCAGGATGCTCCTCTTCCACACCAACGTCTGTTCTGTGGAGGCAGCACAAGGAAGCCCAGCTGGCCACTGGGCCATCGGGGGAGAAAGTGGGTCCCTGAGCCCGTGCCCCACCTGGCGCTGGCTAGCTGCGCTGGGCCGGCCAGGTTCTGAACGTTCACAGGCGCAGCACTCACTTGTAGAGACAGATGCCTCTCGTGCTTGTTCGGACGGCACTGGATGGAGGGTCTCATTTTCCTTTTTCCTCTCTTTCATCCCCAAGCCTCACACACAGATTGAAAGTGAGGGGATGGAAAAAGATATTTCATGCAAACGGAAATGACAAGAGAGCGGGGCTCGCGATATTCATATCAGACAAAATAGACTTTAAAACAAAGGCTACAAAGAAAGAAAAAGAAGGACACTATATAATGATAAAAGGGTCAGTACCAGGAGAGGATTACACCCATCAACATATATGCACCCAACACAGGAGCACCCAAGTATATAAAACAAATACTAACAGACATAGGGAGAAATAGATGGGAATACAATAATCCCCAAGCCTGCCACCGCCACCCACTGGCCCCCACTTCCCAGGCAAGGCCACCTGGAGTACAAATCCTTCTCCTGAGTGTGGAGCTCCCTTCCCAAATCAAATCGATTTTCCAAACATAATTTGTCTCGTGTGAATCACTGACCTGCGCCTTGGCGGGCATCTGAGCGGCCAGAGGCACGTGGAAAGGGACCCCCCACCTCTCAAAGCTCAAATTAATGCAGAAGGGAGTCCTAGGAGGGTCCTCGTGGTGACAGGGTGAGGGACGTGTGAGGATCTGGGGTGGCGGCTGGGACAGCCCCGCGCCTTGGACCCCAGACGCAAAGCTGAAAACTGGCTTCAGAGAACCCAGGGAAGGAAGCCCTGTCTAGTACTGGGCTGCAGAATGGGGACTTAGAAGAACACGACCCCCCTGCCAGAGACCCTGTGTGGGTCCCCGCTGCTCTCAGACAAAGTCCAAATTCCTTCATGCATGCCGGGGACTATGACTCAGCCATAAAGAGGAACGAAGCACTGACATCTGCTACAACACGGACGCACCTTGAAAACATGAGGCTACATGAGAGGAGGCAGACACAAAAGATCACACATTGCATGATTCCATCTCCATGAAGTGTCCAGAATAGGGAATCCATAGAGACAGAGAGTAGATTGGTGGTTGCCAGGCGCTGGGGGAGGGGGAGGATGGTGGCCACAGTGGCTGCTTAAAGGGTATGGGGTTTCTGGACGGTCCAGTGGTTAGGACTCTGCGCTTTCACTGCCGAAGGTGCGGTTCAACCCCTGCTCGGGGAACCAGGGTCGCACAAGCTGCGCGGCAGAGCCAAAAAATAAAAATAAAGGATATGGGGTTTCTGCTGAGGTGATGAAAATGTTTGGGGACATTTTCAGGCAATGGTTGCGCAACAGTGTGGATGGACTAAATGCTGCTGAATTGCACATTAAATGGTTAATTTGTATGTGACTCTCACAGAAATAAATTATCTTTTTAAAAATCCAAATTCTTGAGCTTCCCTGGTGGCGCAGTGGTTGAGAGTCCGCCTGCCGATGCAGGGGACACGGGTTCGTGCCCCGGTCCGGGAAGATCCCACATGCCGCGGAGCGGCTAGGCCCGTGAGCCATGGCCGCTGAGCCTGCACGTCCGGAGCCTGTGCTCCGCAACGGGAGAGGCCACGGCAGTGAGAGGCCCGCGTACAGCAAAAAACTCCAAATTCTTCCCCTTAGTCTACAGGGCCCTGCACAACCTCAGCCCCGGCCATCTCTCCAACTATTTCGAATGTCATCCCCACCCATTCACCGTTTAACTGGTATTCGTTACACTGGACATCACAGGTGGGCCATCAAGGAGATTTGAGTTCCAATTCTGGCTTTACACAATCCACGTACCTCAGTTTCCCCAACTTTTAAATGAAGGAGTTGGGTTAGTTGACGAGCGGAAGATGCAAATTCAATTCCTTAGAGCCACACTGTCTAATATTTTAGCCAGTAGCTAAGTATGACTGTTTAGACTTTAATTCTAATGAAATGGAATCATAAGTCCAGTCCCTTAGTTGGCCACATTTCTAGTACTCCACAGCGACACGTGGCTAGTGGCTACCATATTGGACAGCACAGATGAAGAACATTCCCATCACCGTAGAAAGTTCTACAGGACAGTGACCAGACAGGTGACATAAATGAACGATGCCTTCTAGATGGAATGGAAGCTCCTCGACTATAGGGGCTGCGTCCCCAGCACCTACAACAGTGCCTGGCACACGGAAGGTGCTCAACTAAATATCTGATGAATGCATCGGCAAATGTCACTGCAGCCACCTGTCACTCCCTGGACCAGCCCGGCTGCCTCCAAAGAGAAGCCGAAAATCCAGATTTTAATACTAAATCTTCCAGATCTTGAAGAAAAGCTCAAAAATTATTAAAGCACGGGGCTGGCCAAACAGATATGCTCCCGGGCTGTATGTGGCCATGAGATACTGGTTTACAGCCTCTGGATCAGGAGGTAGCAAAGATTCCTCCCACGTGTGCATCAGGACGGGAAGCTCCAGAACCCTGCGTGGAGAAGCCAGCAGGGCACAGAAACTCTACAACCTCCCATTCACTCCCCCAGGGGCTTGCGGAAGACGTACAGGAGGAAGGAGCCAATTCCATTTTTTCCCCTTTTAAATGTGTGCTCAACACAGAAACCATGTGCAGAGCCCCAGGTGAAATTAATATTCCAATTCAAGCCTCTCTCACTGAGGAAGGTATAGCCCCGCCGCCGTCCGGGAATGCTAAGAACTCCCAAAGAATCCCTTTGAAAGGAGTGAATGAGCAAATGAATAAAGAGGGGGACAGAGGCAGGTGGAGAAGAAATATCTGGATACCAAAGCCACTGCCAGGATATACTGTACACAAGGCCACTGCGGCTGCAGCTAGTGGCCCCGTGGCGGAGGACCCCGCACCAAACCTGCTGACCAGGAGTCAGGCCAGAGACTATAAGGGACCACGTTTAAATCATAGACCCCCATAGGCACGTCGCCAGAAAAGGGCTCAGGGCATCTGGTGCCTCTGAGGAAGACCAGCAGGACATTATTACAGCAAGAAAAACTAAGAGGAGGACTTCCCTGGCGGTCCAGTGGTTAAGACTCCACGCTTCCACCGCAGGGGGCACTGGATGGATCCCTGGTTGGAGAGCCAAGATCCCACATGCCACACGGCACAGCCAAATTAATTAATTAATTAATTAATTAAAATAAATAAAAACTTCCTCTAAAAAAAAGAAAAAGAAAAACTAAGAGGAAAGGGGACCAGGTCCACTGCCTCCCAGCTGGGGGTTCAGGCAGTCCCACCCTCCATCCCACCGATCACAGCACAGCCCTCCTGAATCCAGGAGCAAAGACGTTCCTCTCTCCCCACCCCATCACTCCTTCGTTAGTCAGACTCATCACTGACCAGAGGTCACTCATCACCCATCACAGGTCAGAGGTCTGTTAGACGCTTCGCTTTTTAATCCTTGTTGAGGCCCCTCTGCCTGCAGCCATCTTTCTCCAAAGCACTTGTGATGGCTTTAAAATATATCTGCAAATTCCTTGACACTCTTCTGATCGTGAGCGGGAGTCAGGTTCCCCTTCCCTCGATTATGGCTGGCCTCCAGTGAATAAAATGTACTTGGATGTGACCCT
The DNA here is from genome assembly GCF_951394435.1 of Stenella coeruleoalba. NCBI lineage: Eukaryota > Metazoa > Chordata > Mammalia > Artiodactyla > Delphinidae > Stenella > Stenella coeruleoalba. The sequence goes on along the minus strand of NC_137160.1, from coordinate 84,645,881 downwards.
GAACGACTTCCGAGGTTGGGTCGTTGCAATGGACTGAATACATCAATGAAAAGCATATTAAAATGGTTTTGCGGAAAAAGCATGTATTTTTTATATACTGGCATCCAATAGGAGATCATACATTCTGGCTATGCAAGAAAATTCTACTAACCCTAGAAAAATTATAAAATCCTATCACTAAAAAGAAATACGTTGGTAGCAGCACTATTCACAATAGCCAAAGCACGGAAACAACCTACATGTCCATCAACACATGAATGGATAAAGAAGATGTGGTACATATATACAATGGAATATTACTCAGCCATAAAAAGGAATGAAATAATGCCATTTGCAGCAACATGGATGCAACTAGAGATGATCATACTAAGTGAGGTAAGTCAGAAGGACAAATACCATATTATAGCACTTACATGTGGAATCTAAAATACGGCACAAATGAACCTACCTATAAAACAGAAACAGTCTCACAGACATAGAGATCAGACTTGTGGTTGCCAAGGGTGAGGGGAGAAAGAAGGATGGACTGGGAATTTGGGGTTGCTAGATGCAAACTATTATATTTAGAATGGATAAACAACAAGGTCCTACTGTATAGCACAGGGAACTATATCCAATCTCCTGGGAAACCATAATGGAAAAGAATATTTTTTTAAATGTCTCTATGTGTAAAACTGAGTCACTCTGCTGTACAGCAGAGATTGCACAACACTGTAAATCAACTACACTGCAATTTTTTTTAATTTTTTGAATTAAAAAAAGAAATGTGTTGATATCAGTAAAAGTTCGCACAGGGTCATCATAAAAGTCATCAGTTAAAATCTAAAATGTTAAGGGAATCCGCCAAGCGACACCTCTGATCAGTTCTATTGCTTGTGACTCGTCATTTATGTTAGGATGTGACCCACCCAACGCTGTGAAATTCACACTCTCACCGCGATTTCTGTGTGCAGATGTGCGCTGCCGCTGGCGGGTAGCATCAGAGATGTTTTCGCCTCTGACACCCAGGACCCCAACCCTAAGCCAGGTGCAGGACAATTGAGATCATTTCTGAGACAGTTTTGATTGGCAGTGGGAGGAAGAGCCTCTCACACTGGTAATTACTGGCAGATGGCATCCGCTGTGTCTGACAGCATTAAAGCAAGAAAGAGGGGTTAAAAAAACGCATGCAACTCTGCCCTCCATGAGCTCAGCCTAGAGGAGAGATAAGGCATGTGGCATTTTCTAGATTTCAGTCAAGCACACAGAATGCCAAAGGCTTTCCAAGGAGGGGCGGCCACTGCCAGGCAAGGAAATGTGAGAAGCCTTCCCAGGACTTCACTGGGACACTTGCAAGTGACAGGAACCCAACTCAAAGTAGCCTGAGGGGAAAAATAATGTATTGGGTCTTGTACTGGGGAAATTCAAGATAAAGCTCGTACCAGAAGCAGCTACTTTTGGGTACTCCAGTATGGTCACAAGGAAACTCTCCCCCTCTCCCCCTCTCGGCTCTGTTTTCCCCCATGTTGCTTCATTCTCACACAGATCCAGAATGGTAGGTAGCTGCCTTTTTTTTTTTTTTTTTTTTTTGCGCACCGCACTGTGCGGCTTGAGGAATCTGAGTTCTCGGACCAACCAGGGATTGACCCCAGGCCCCCTGCAGCGCAAGCGGAGAGTCCTTACCACCGGACCGCCAGGGAATTCCCCGGTAGGTGGCTTCTAAAATGATCTCCAGTATTCTCCACCTGATGGCATTCATGGCTTTGCGTGGTCCCCTCCCCTCGAGTAAATTCCTTCTGAGCAATATCTTACCTCAGTGTGGAAGGGCGAGCCCTTCTGTGATTAGGTCACAAGAGACTGTCAGTGCCTTTGGTGAAGCCACTCTCCTCCATATGGAGAGGACCACGTGTCAAAAAAGCCAAGGCCCTCAGTCTAAGAGCCCACAAAAACTGAATCCTGCCAACAACCATGTAAGCACAGAAGCAGACTCTTCCCTGGTCCAGCCTTCAGATGGGAGCCCAACCCTGGCTAACACCCTGAATGCTGCCTTGTGAGAGATCCAGAAGCAGAGCTAACCTGTGCCTGGACTCCTGACCCACAGAAACTGTGAAATGCTACATGTGGGTTGTTTTAAGCCATCAGTTTGTGGCAATTTGTTACACAGCAATAATAACCGCTACATTCAGGCTCCCATCCTCCCAGCTTAGCAACTGCAACAGAAAAGGAAGCCCTCCCCCACCCCTCCCCATGCTTGCAACAAACATCCCAGAGCTGGCTCTCATTGGTCCAGCTTGGGTCATGTGCCCGAGCCTGAGCCAATCCTTGAAGCCTAGGAGATGAGCTGTTCTGATTGGTCAGGCACAAGTCATGAGCCCACCCGTGGAGGAGGAGGAGGAGAAAGTTAGCAATACCCAGACCACAAAGCAGGGGAACAATGGTTCCCCAAAATAAAATCAGGGTGTTATTCTCAGAAAAAGGTAAAAAAATAGCAGTCAACCACTATCATATCGCAAGATCTGGTATGAAGCAATGTGGAAGAAGAGATGAGAAAAACCACAAAAATGAGCACCAGGGCATATAGTAGGTGTTCAACTAAACACTCAATGGCTGGAGAAGAGGATTTAAAAGGGCTAACGTTTATTACAGACCCATGTGGATTTAAGCACTGTGTTGAATTCTTACACAACATCTCCCTTAATCCTGACAACATCCCAAAGAGTAGGAGCTCCTACTTTCCCCCTTTCACAGATGAACATGCTATGGCACAGAGAGGTTAAGTAACTCACCCAAGGTCACAGAGCTAGCAAGTGGTGGAGCTGGAATTTGAACTCAAGCAGTCTGCCACCTGAGTTCATGCCCTTAATTTCAGAGATCTGCTTGAAACAGTTTGTGAGAGCAGCCAGAGGAGCAGAGAATATCTAATCAACCAGTGAGAGATAGAAAGCTGACAGGAGATGCTATAGAAGTTCATTCCCTCACTCTAACACTTATTAAACACTTTCACAAGGAAAGATGGGGACCACGTGATGCAACCAAGGAGGCCTGGAGCCGCAACTAAGGAGCCTGCCTGCCACAACTAAGACCCGGCACAACCAAATAAATAAATAAATAAATATTTAAAAAAAAAAAAAAAAAGATGGAGAATAAGAGGAGGTAGGGAACCTTGCAGGATGGGAAAGACTGAAAAAGAAATTCCAGCAGCTTCCTCCCTCATGTTGCCCTCCACGCTACAATGAAGAAAAGCAGAATTTAGTCGCCCTTACATAACGACCTGGGATGACAGGCAGACTCATCAGGTAGGAATATGAGGCCACTTTGGAGCGTGTGTGAGTGAAGCTGGTGCAAACAGTAAAGCCAAAACCTCCGCCCCCAACACTTTTCCTCTTGAAATATACAGACCCTCTTAACAGCTCAGCCCATAAATTTAAGAGAAAAACACTTTAACTGGGCTGGGCGTGGGGGGGAGAGTGGGTGGAAGGAGAAAAAAATATCATAGGGAAATTAAAAATTCATCATAAATTCCTGGTGCTCCCTAAAGAGCCTCTTGCATTAGGAAGAAATGTGTTTGTGGTAAGTGCTATGGAGGCCCAGACTGGGGGACAGAAGATGTCTCTCTTCTAAGACTGAAGCTTCCGGAAGCTAGAGAAACGCCATGAGTAGATGGGCTGCACTCCAAGTCCTTTGGGGATCAGCCACAGCTGGAACCACTGGGAATGGAGCCTTGGGCAGCATCGGCAAGTCCCTGCCATCAAGGAGCAGCAGCTCTCGGCAAGAGGCCTGGGTTCTAAGAACCAGCCCTCCTCATCCCCGTTTCTCTGTTAACTCCGCTTCTTCAAGCGCCAGTCCTTTCATCCACTATCACTCAGTCACACCCTGTCTTTCCTCAAATGTCTGCAGAGCCTGGTTGGATGCTGATTTCTGCACAGTGTTCCTGCTGGGCAGGATGGCCATTTGCAAATCTTTCTAAACCTCCTTTCTATGTCTGGGAAATCCTCCATCTTCTGAGGCAGTGGAAAATCACTAAATACACCTTGATATTTCCCTGCCATGGAATACCATGCAGCAATTCAAAAAAATAAGATAGTTCTAGGGACTTCCCTGGTGGTCCAGTGGTTAAGGATCCACCTTCCAATGCAGGGGACGTGGGTTCAATCCCTGGTCGGGGAACTAAGATCCCACATGCCGTGGGGCAACTAAGCCCGCGAGCCACAACTACTGAGCACCCGGGCCACAACTAGAGAGCCCACTGCCGCAACTACAGACCCCACGTGCTCTGGAGCCCATGTGCCACAGCAGAGGATCCCGCATGCCACAACAAAGATCCCGTGTGCTGCAACTAAGACCTGACACAGCCAAAAATAAAATAAATAAACAAAAAAATAAGATAGTTCTATATGTACATGGATATTGGAGAACAGACACGATGTATACTATTAAAAGCAAATTTAGGGCTTCCCTGGTGGCGCAGTGGTTGAGAGTCCGCCTGCCGACGCAGGGGACACGGGTTCGTGCCCCGGTCCGGGAAGATGCCACATGCCGCAGAGCGACTGGGCCCGTGAGCCATGGCCGCTGAGCCTGCGCGTCCGGAGCCTGTGCTCCGCAACGGGAGAGGCCACAGCAGTGAGAGGCCCGCGTACCGCAAAAAAAAAAAAAAAAGCAAATTTAAAACATTATATTATACATATATATTTCCTACAAGGAAAAATACACAGCAAACTGATAAAGAGTAGTTACCTTTTGGAAAGATATGAAATTGTTCAAAAGGGACTTCAGATTTATCTCTCATATTTTTTAAACCACTTTCACATCGTTTTCTTTTTTTATTTATTTATTTTTGGTTGCAGTGGGTCTTCGTTGCTGCACACAGGTTTTCTCTAGTTGCGGTGAGCAGGGGCTACTCTTCATTGTGGTGCACGGGCTTCTCATTGCGGGGGCTTCCCTTGTTGCAGAGCACGGGCTCTAGGTGCCACGGGCTTCCGTAGTCGTGGCACATGGGCTCAGTAGTTGTGGTGCACGGGCTTAGCTGCTCTGCAGCATGTGGGATCTTCCCAGACCAGGGATCAAACTCATGTCCCTTGCATTGGCAAGCAGATTCTTAACCACTGTGCCACGAGGGAAGTACCCACTTTCACATCTTTGACAGAGATAATGTTATGCAGTCACCAAAACTGCCTTCACTCAGAAAAACTATATTTCCCAGGTTCCCACCTTAGGAGGCAGAATAAAATCACACACACACACACACACACACACACACACACACACACACAGTATGATTATAAAAGATCCTGACTGTTTCCACCTTCTCTTCAAATGCCGTGCTATCCCTGATAGGGTATTCATCGCCAGCTACTAATTATCCCCCCAATATCCATTCTCTCCTTTTTCCAGAGTAACAGAACTTTTGATTTTTAGCCACTTCAAATTAAGACTGCATTTCCAAGCTTCCCTGGTGGCGCAGTGGTTAAGAATCCACCTGCCAACGCAGGGGACATGGGTTCGAGCCATGGTCCGGGAAGATCCCACATGCCGTGGAGCAACTAAGCCCGTGCGCCATAACTACTGAGCCTGTGCTCTAGAGCCCGTGAGCCACAACTACTGAGCCTACGTGCCACAACTACTGAAGCCCGCGCGCCTAGAGCCCGTGCTCCACAACAAGAGAAGTCACCGCAATGAGAAGCCCGCGCACCGCAAGGAAGAGTAGCCCCCGCTCGCCTCAACTAGAGAAAGCCCGCGTAGCAACAAAGACCCAACGCAGCCAAAAATAAATAAAAATTTAAAAAAATAATAAAATTAATTAATTAAAAGAAAAAAAAAGACTGCATTTCCCAGATTCCCTTGCAGCTAGATGCGGCCATGTGACTTAGTCGCAACCAATAGGATATAAGTGGAAACATCATGGGGCTGCTTCTAGGACTCTTCTGTAAAAGACAACTGATGCATACCCTTTACCCTTTCTTTATCTGCACCCCAATCCCAGTGCCTAGAATGAAGATGCGATGGCTGCACCGGTACCTGCCATTTTACACCATGAGGACAAAGACCTCAACCTTGAAATGGTAAAAGCAAGCACGGGTCCAAGAGGATTTCACGGAACAGAGACAACCTACAGTCCTGGGCTTCTGAGCTCTAGAATCTGACTTGGGAGAGAAATAAACTCCTACTTTTTAAGCCATCACTTTTTTTTTTTTTTTGGCCGCACCGTGCAGCTTTTGGGATCTTAGTTCCCTGACCAGGGATCGAACCCATGATCTCAGAGTCCTAATCACTGGACCATCAAGGAATTCCCAAGCCATCACTATTTTACTTCTCTATCTTTCACTGATGAGCCCATTTGCAGCAAATATGCCCATCACACCACATCCAGTCTTCCTTTCTCCCAGTGAAACACCAAGCAGCATCTCTCCTGGGTCTGAGTTCCACGCACCTTAGCCCCCGGCACCAGCAAAGCACAGCAGCAAATTCAGAGGGTCTCCACTAAGGCATTCTCACCAGCCCCAACAGGGACCTAGAAACCCTAAGAGAAAGCACTGGGCTCTCTACTTAAAAATCAGCATTGTTGTGGCTGAAATGTCTCAAACATTCCTGGTTTCCTCCCTTTAAGTCCCCACCAACTCCTTTCCCACCACCCCACCAGTACCACCCACGTCATTCCTTCACTGAGGTCAGTAGTCCAGCCACACCTTTCTCCACACTAATAAAATAATATAAAGGCATGTGTGTGAAGGGATGCAGTTGGGGTGGGCAGTGTAAGAGGCAGCAATGGAGTGAGGGTTAAGATCCAAACTACCTGGATTAAAACCCCAGCTCCACCACTCGTTAGCTACATAGCGTTGTTTAACCTCTTGGTGCCTCTACTTCCCCTTCTTTAAAATGGGTATAATAATAATACCCACACACCTCCCAGGCTTGTTGAGAATATGTGTAGCTATATTAGAACTGTGACTGGCACACAGAAAGCACTATATAAATACAGCTATTTTATACACATAGGAGACTTTTGGTTGGTTGTTTATATTAAAATGGCATTGCACAGGGTAAATTACCCTGACACTCACTTTTCTCCTTGACAATAAGCCCCGGTCATCCCTCCAGGACAAGGGAAGTCCAACCCACTGTTTTTAACCGCTACCTGGTGGTCCAAGCATGGAAATACCACCATTTAGTCCAGAACTACTTTACTGATGAAAAGTTAGGGTTTTTTCTCTTTTTTACCACCACAGACAATGCTGCTATAAATATCTGTGAACATACAACCTTAACAGTGGTGCTTTTTATTTCTAGAAAACAAAGGATTCCCAGATGTGAGACTGCTGGGTCACAGATCAAGTTCTCTTTTCATATATATTAGCAAATTACATTCCAAATAGTCCATGTTTTCAACCAAAGCAACTAAGACATGTGTGAGATCACTGGACTGGATCAGAGGTCACACGTACAAAACAGAAGCCCCAGGAGATTGGACAGCAGCCAAGAGAGAACCCACAAAAGGGCGGGAGGGGAGGGGTGAGTGTTGACTCCTTGGGGGAGGGGCACCAGAGGTGTCAATCCAGGCATGAGGGCTCTCCTGACCTGGCGGGAGGGAGGGGGGTCCCCACCTCACCTGGTAGCCTGTCACAGTAAAATTTTCTTCCTTCTGCTGGAAGCACCCAGATTTTCCTCCGGGAAATCATCCCTTGCCTATCTCTCTGGCAAGCGGCTTCCAGTTCCAGCTCCAGAGACACTTAAGTGTGACTCATCAGCTGCAGGATTCCATCCCCACAGCCACCGTCTCTAGTTGAGAGGTCAGCGCACAACCCACACTAGTCCAGTAAAAGTCGGTCCTGGGATTCTTGCTGGGACAATTAAGAAAGAGACATTTGATTTCTGCTGGACAATTAAGAAAGAGACATTTGATTTCTGCTGGTCAGAGGAATGTCTAGAGCCAACTGTGGCCAACTTTGCCATAAGGTGGAGACAGCCTGTCTGAGAATGAGGTGAACACAGGGAAAAAGAGAACCAAGAGACAGAGTGAGAGCAGAAGTTCTCATTAGGAGAGTAAGCCCCTGGATCCAGCCATGCCTGAAGCTGTTTCCTCCTTAAGCGTCCCACCTTCAGGGACTAGTAAGTTCCCCATTTTGTCCCTTGCAACTGTGAGAATCCAGATTTAATCCACTGACATACCTTCGCATTTGACACATCACCTCCATGAGTGCTCTTAAAATCTTAAATCTGGAAACTTAAAATATCACAGACTGGGGCGTCACAGATAAAATAGGGAAGGATACGTTCATCTTTAAAACAACCAAATAGGAAAAAACACAAGGTCATAAAAGAGATCCACTGATTGGAGTCATTCTGAATATAACATAACTACGCAGTAGGTTCCTTTAATACTAGTTCCCTCCAGCAGCATCCCTCCAAGGGGTCTTCTGAGCTGTGAGCCATGGAGCTTTGCCTGCAGAGTAAAAACTATCTCCCACACACGTGCTACTATTTTTAAAACGCTACATAAATGCTACTGTAATTACCAAAACCCACTCGTTCAAGAGCATTACTGAATTGATGGCAACTTTCAATCAATATGTTTTTCTTTTTTAACCAAGGGATAACAAACCCACAATTCTTCTCGTTCAGACGAGCTGGATAATTTTTTTGACATTAAAAGCGGGTACTTGTCTTGACCATAGAGTGCTATAAACACACATTTACATGACCACTGCTTGACCATTTAAAGCAAACTTTGTCTTTAAAAGAGCCAGACAGTAGGTAATTTATTTAGGCTTTGCAGACCATAGGATCTGTCACAACTACCCAACCCTGCCCTTGTTGTGAGAAAGCACCCATAGACAATAAGTAAACAAACAGGCATAGCTGTGTTGCAATAAAACTTTATTTATACAAACAGGTCGAGGGCTGGATTTGGTCCATGGACCATAGCCTGGTGATGCCCGATTTAATGCGTACAGAAAATAACAAGCAACAACACAGGAGCCAAGGCCAGCACAGGGTCAGATGGAATTTACACGTCTCTCAACTGTTGTGGAATTGGATGGAGAAAATAGAATTTGATTGACACACGACTTTTCACCTACACATCTACTAAATGAAGCAAGTACACCTGCACTGGCAACCTAACAATAATAAATTATGCCAGCACGATCACATCATGAAGACAGGAGGAATTTTTTTCTTAGAATATTAGTGGTTCCAGCAAGAAACATGAACCCCAAGCTAAATCTGACAGGCCACAGCTCAGATCCAACCTCCTCCTCCACGTAGTTACAGGGGCAGAGAGTACATCTGAGCCCTGGTTTCCTCGACTGTCCTACCAACATTATTAATAACTGCCCCCATTTATTGAGCACTTACTATGTGCTGGGTACTTGCTAAGAAGCATTTGCATCTATTGTCTCATTGGATCCTCTTAACTTTACTCTCCTTAATGATGTCGCTATGTCCATCTCACAGATGCAGAAACACGGGCTCGTCCATCCCAACCTTCTCCCCAGAGCTGTTGGGAAGAGCACATAAAAGGCAGAAGCCCAACTCACAGGTGTAAGTTCTGTTTGCTAATTCCACCACTAACAAATATTGATTTGGCCCCCAAATCAATACAGGGGTAGGCATATAGTTGGCTCCCGATAAATAGTTACTGCACGAATCTATCAATCAGCAAACCCCATAGCGCAACTTTCAAACTACACCCCAAATCTCACCACTTCTCACCTCCTCTCCAGCTGCCACTCTGGTCCAAGCGCCCATCATCCCTGTCTGGACTATTGAGTAGCCCCTTGGGGCTCTCCCTGCTTCTGCTCCCATAAGTGAGAGCACCGTCTCCTCTGCTCAAACCTGCCGATGGCTGCCACCTCACTCGGAGCAAAAGCCACAGTCCTTTTCAGGCTCTGGTCCCTAACCTCATCTACTACTCAGCCCAGCCTCACTGGTCTCCTTTCTGTCCTTGAACCTGCCAAGCACCTTCCCACCTCAGGGCCTTTGCACTGGCTATTCCCTCTGCTTGGAACGCTCTTCTCTCCGACAGCCCCCTGGCTGGCTCCCTCACCTCTTTAGGTCTTTGCTCAAATGTCACCTTTCTGAGTGACACCTGCTCTTTCAAATGGCAAAACATCCCTCCCCAGCGCTCCCTGTCTGCTCCCCTGCTTCATGTTCCCCCAAAGCACTTATGACCATTTAATAAACAGTGTATTTTAGTTATTTAGCTATTTCAGTCTCTGTCTCCCTGCGCCTTAATGCTAACCCCACAAGGAGAGGGGCCTTTGCCTGTCTTGTTCCTGCTGTATCACCAGCTCCAAGTACAGTGCCTGTCACAGCACAGGTGCACGAGAAAATACGTGTCCGTGAACTAACGCAGAATGAAGGAGGAAGCAGACTGGGGTGAGGTTTCGAAGATCACCAGCAGGGGATGCAGGGTCCGTTTTACAGATGGGGAAACTGAGTCTCAGAAAGGTCAAGGAGCCACACCAGCGCTCCCAGATCTTCCAGTTTGTTGAGAGAAGCCAGAAACCTGGATACTAACATCTTCCACTTTTTAGATGCCGGTAACTGACAAGAGAAGCCTGCAGACCAGATATGGCCCAAAGGCAGCCAGCGGCTCTCCACTGGCCTGGCACGTTCCTCTGCACTGCCACCCTAGAAACAACTTTTTCCTGGCAAAACAGCATCTTCCATCTACACCATGCCCCGCCCCTTCCACTCCCCTTGCCGGCTCGGAGCGACTGCAGGAAAACAAGGTCCCCTCCCACCGGGCCACGGCTTCCTCATCCCTCCGCCCCGGTGTTCCCATCCCCACTCACCTGCCTCCATCAGCTCACCCGGGAGAGCCTGCAGCAGCAGATGACACAAATGCAGAGGAACAGAGCAATCCAAGGATATAAACCCAACGACAAGTAACAGGGCACAGAGAGGACCGGGCAAACAAAGGGAGCCAGGGATTCTGAGAGCCAGGAGACCAGGCAGGGCCAGTCCGGCACTCCAGAGTTCTGGAAAGAAAACCAGGACCCTCCAGCAGGCCCACAGTGTCAGCCCCGCGAGCCAGGGCTGCAGCCGCAGCAGCATTTTTATGTGTCCATTTGCTCCGATGCACTAAGAGCCCTGGTGGGAGGCATTCCAAGCACAAAGCAGACATCAGAGGCGCAGTATTTACTGAGTCACCCTTCCGAGGCGCTGAATCCTGGGCTCCGAAGCGCAGCCATGGTGAGTTAGGTCCCCCAACAGGTTAATTTAGGTTAACGCCGCAAAACAGCCGGGCTCAGAAGCGCCGGGCAATTCTAGACTCTCCATTCCCCTCAGTAATAAAATACAGCCAATCCAACTGGACTCTATTGATTTTTTTATGTCACTATTTTGGGACCAAAACATAAGGAGAGGGTGTTGATCGGTTCAGGAGTCACATGCGCACACCCACTGCGGCCCCAGGTGGGATGAACAAGAGAAGATGATGGAATTCCACTCCAAAGAACCTGGGCTCCTTTCCCGCCTTCCCCTGGCAGAGATGGGGCATCAGGGGTCCATCCCGCCCCTGAGTTTCCAGGAAGATGCAAAACAAGCACCCAGATGGAGAATAAAAGTGACAACGAGTGACCTTGCTTTACTTCTCCCGGTAGCGCTGTCACCACCTGACATTAAATTATGTATTTGTTTGTCCAATGTTTTACGATTGTCTCGCTCTGCCAGAATGACAGCTCCTCAGAATGGGGGCTACGTCTCTTCTGTTCCCTGCTGTGTCCCTAGTGCTGAGCGCTGATTAATACATGCCTGTTGAATGAATGAATGAGTGAGTGAGTGAGTGAGCTGGGATCTCTTGATCACATGCTGTGTGCCAGGCACTGTGCAAAGAACCTTGCAAGGATTCAAATTCCTCCTGCCTGGGACACCCTTCTCCGGGCTGGCTCTGGTCTGATCACATTTAGGTCTCGGATAAGATAAAGGCCACCTTCTCCAAGAAGTCTTCCTGGATCACCTAGACCTTCCCCATCAGATTGCTTTGTCTTGAGTATGAAGAGTGTAAATTACTGCCGGAGACTTTCCTGCTTATGCATTTGCTGGCTTCCTTTCCCTCGCTCCATCACACCAAACTTGCCCTATAATGCAAGCCCCTGAGGTCACAGGCACCTAAGCCTGAGGGTGGGGAAACTGAAGCAAAACTCCAGGACGAGGAGGTGCCTTAGGGGCAGGGGAGACAGGAGTCAGAGATTCTGGGGAGGAGACCCTGCCTTGCTACTCACGGCCTGTGCTGTCTTAAGCAAGTCCCTGAGCTCCTCTGAATCTCGGTGCTCCCATCTGGGAATACATCGGAGCCCTTAACCTCTCCCTGGGTGACAGGGAAGAATCCAGGGAAATCCTGAAGTGAGAAACCACTTGGGAGGCAGCAGAGGGGCCGTTATCCTTCTCTTTACAGGTCTGACTGATGCAGAGAAGAGCTCATCAGCCCCTCCCTTCCTGCCTGCCCTCCCTCCTGAGAAACCGCAGGCCCCGCAGGACAGCACCCCTCTCACCCCCGCCGTCACCCTGCTGGTGTCTCCCAACCTTGTGATGAGATCAGCAGAGGGTCAGGGCCTGCTGTAGACTGAATGCTTGTGTCCCCCCAAAATTCATCAGTGGAAAGGTGACCCCCAATGTGATGATGTTAGGAGGTGGGGCCTTTGGGAGATGATTAGGTCATGAGGATGGAGTCTCATGATGGGATCAGCGCCTTTACAAAAGAGGCCCCAGAGAGCTCCCTCATCCCTTCCACCAAGTGAGGACACAGTGAGAAGACAGGCATCTATGAACCAGGAAGAGGGTTCTCATCAGAATGTAACCATGCTGGCACCATGATCTTGGACTTCCCAGCCCCCAGAACTGTAAGGAATAAATGTCTGTTGTTTATAATCTACCCAACCTGTGGTACTTTGTTATAGCAGCCTGGATGGACTAAGACAGGGCCCATTCTACAGATGGGGAAACTGAGTCTTGGAGAGGCCAAGGGGCTAGAAGGGGTTAGATCAGATCTCCCAGTTTCTCAAGATAAGCCAGAAACCTGGCTGGTGATATTGACATCTTCCACTTTTTAAATGTTGGCAACTGAGAAGCCCTCAAGCCAGACATGTCCCAAAGGCAGCCAGCAGCCTTCCACATCGGCTCAATTTCCCAAAACGGCAAGCCCTGGATGGACCTAGAGATGATCATACTAAGTGAAGTAAGCCAGACAGAGAAAGACAAATACCATATGATATCATTTATATGTGGAATCTTTTAAAAAATGATACAAATGAACTTATTTATAAAATAGAAATAGACCCACAGACATAGCAGACAAACTTGTGGTTACTAAAGGGGAACGGGGTGAGGGGGAGGATAAATTAGGAGTTTGGGATTAGCAGATACACACTCCTATATATAAAACAGATAACCAGCAAGGACCTGCTGTATAGCAGAGAGAACTATACTCAATATTTTGTAATAACCTGTAAGGGAAAAGAATCTGAAAAAGAATATACATATATACACCATATACATATATGGTATAACTTTGCTGTACATCTGAAACAAACACAACACTGTAAATCAACTATACTTCAATTTAAATTTTAAAAAATTACGTAATACTGGGGCTTCCCTGGTGGCGCAGTGGTTAAGAATCAGCCTGCCAAAGCAGGGGACACAGGTTTGAGCCCTGGTCCGGGAAGATCCCACATGTTGCAAAGCAACTAAGCCCATGCACCACAACTACTAAGCCTGTGCTCTAGAGCCCACGAGCCACAACTACTGAGCCCACGTGCTGCAACTACTGAAGCCCACGTGCCTAGAGCCCATGCTCCGCAACGAGAAGCCACCGCAATGAGAAGCCCGTGCACTGCAAGGAAGAGTAGCCCCCGGTCGCCGCACTAGAGAAAGTCCGCACGCAGCAATGAAGACCCAATGCAGCCAAAAATAAATAAATAAATTTTCAAAAATAATTTAAAAATAAACTTTTAAATCCTAGAAAACATCAAGTGTTAATAAAACAATATTTTGGAACAAAAAAAACACCAAACCCCTCCTTGTCGATGCACCCCTGGACCCTAAGCCGACTTTAGAGGGGACAAAATTCCCCAAAACGGTTTCTCAAAAAAGACCCAGCTCTGCCCACAACTTGAAACACATCCCTGGACCCAAATTAGTCTCAGAATCCATAAGCTGCCCACGAAACTCAGTGCCTACAAACGCAGAGAAGGTAGCAGCAAAGAGCCCTGACTCTGAGACGGTTACACTGTGGGTTCACATCCACAGCCCATCCCTTTGCGGCTGTGTGACCCTGACAGGTCACGGCACCTCTCTGGGCCTCAGTTTCCTCATCTGTAAAATGGGGCAAACACAAGTCCTTACCCCACGGGAGCCACTGAGGACTCAATGAAGTAAAATCAGCAAAGGGCTTAGAACGCACAGTATGTGTAGATCGGGGCTAGTTGCAGTGTTGCTTCTGATTCTGAGCCTCACTGACGCGGGAGAACCAGCGCAGGAGACCAAATGGAAAGGAGGGGGGTGTCTGCCTGCCAAAGTCTCACCCTTTAACGTAACCGTCTAATCCCTCGAGGGCACAGAACTCAAAGGACTCCTAGTTGCCTGCGGAGCTGACTCCAATCTGTTTGATTTCTATGGCTGGAAACCTTAGCTCGCATTTATAGGTGTATCTGCTGCAAAGAGAGAGCAGAAAGGAAGTGAAAGGGACTCCATAACCACCCACCATCTTGGAATGTCAGTCTGGCTTGTCCAGGAGTCTGTCCACACAGTTCTGCACAAGGCTGTGGAGGGGAATCTGGCTGTGAGGTGGTGCGTAAGGCACAGACCAGCACCTGGGCTGGAATCCTGACCCTGTGTGACCTCAGGCAAGTTATTTGGCATCTCTGGACCTCAATATCCTCATCTGTAAACTGTGAATAGTGAGGGTGTCCATTTGCCAGAGTGGTGAGTATTTCACCCTGTTCATATGAGGAAATGCCTGGGATGGTGCCCACAACACAGGGAGCGACTTCAGAAGCATGCGTGTCCATCATCACCCCATCATCCCATCACCATCACCACCATCATCCCATCACCATCATCATCATCACCATCATCATCATCACCATCATCATCATCACCATCATCATCACCATCATCATCACCATCAAATCACCATCATCATCACCATCACATCACCATCATCATCACCATCACATCACCATCATCATCACCATCACATCACCATCATCACCATCACATCACCATCATATCACCATCATCATCATCACCATCATCATCACATCACCATCATCACCATCACATCACCATCATCACCATCATCATCACATCACCATCACATCACCATCATCATCACCATCAAATCACCATCATCACCATCACATCACCATCATCATCACATCACCATCATCACCATCACATCACCATCAAATCACCACCATCATCACCATCACCATCACATCACCACCACCATCATCACCACCATCATCACATCACCATCATCACCATCATCACCATCATCATCACCATCATCATCACCATCATCATCACCATCAAATCACCATCATCATCACCATCACATCACCATCATCACATCACCATCACATCACCACCACCATCACCATCACCACCATCACCATCACATCACCATCACCATCATCATCACCATCATCACATCACATCACCATCATCAGCACCATCAACATCATCATCATCACCATCACATCACCATCATCATGATCATGATCATCATCACATCACCATCATCATCACCATCACATCACCACCACCATCATCACATCGCCATCATCACCATCAATCATCACCATCATCATCATCATCACCATCACATCACCATCATCACCATATCACCATCATCACCATCATCACCACCACCATCATCATCACCATCACATCACCACCATCATCACCATCACCATCATCATCATCATCACCATCACATCACCATCATCATCACCATCACATCACCACCATCATCACCATCACTATCATCATCATCATCGTGATGATTTGCTACCTGCCTTTCTGAGTTGACATTTGCTATTTTAGCCACCCCCCAGTGGCTGCCTGTCTCTTGACCTTGGGCTCCTTAAATGAAGTCACAGTCCTCTAAAGGACCAGACAGTAGAACTCCTTGACCAGAAAGGCTCCACTGTGTAGGGTGAGAAAGTCCTGGGCAAGCAGTTTTTAAAAAACGGAGAAATTGTGAGAGCCACGAGCCCTAGTCTGACACCAGTTCACCGTGTGACCCTGAGCGAGTCACTTCCCATGCCCAAGTCTCCTCTGCCACCTGCAGGGGGAGCTGTTGGAGGAGATGCTTTAAGACACTTCTTGCTCTCCAAGTCCACTCATTTACTCTGGGGAAGAGGTGGTGGTACCACGACCACCCCATCATGCTGCCTCTCGTGCCAGGGTGCCTCCGTCTCCCCACTGTGATGGGAGGCGATGCATCTGCTGAATCCCGTCGCTTCAAAGGGAACTGCACCCTCTCCATCCCCATTCAATTTCTGAGCCAGGAGAGAAGAAAGGAGGTGCCCATCCGCACACAACGCAGGGGGCACAAGGCCGCTGCAAGGGCTTTGCTGACCCAGAGACCACCCTCCCCGACTTCACACCCACCCACAAGCGAGGGCTTTCTTGTGCTCCCTTGGACCATGGCAACCACCACACTCATTACTGGCTTCAAGCATCGCAGCTCATGCAGAAGCCTCATGCCTCCCAAGTTCCCTGCATCCAGGGCAGGGGCGGGGCAGGGACGAAATGATTTACTCTGGGAACCTCCACGGTCCGGCCATTAAATCACCCAGGGGGAGGCGACAGCATTGGTACACGGCTCCCCGCCAACCCCAGTGCCACCTCTCTGAAAAGAAACACCACCCATGGGCACCCCACACACACATCACTGTTGCAACGAGAAAGAAATATACCACACACCACGCCAAGGTGCCAGGAACGGCTAAGAGCATCTCTGCCTTGAAGCCAAAGTCTCACCGCTCCCTCCAACTAGCAGGCTCTGTCGCTCACAAGGACCCTCTGTCGGGGGCTCTCCACCCACTCTGACTTTATAGACCTTGAGCATAATGGGTCAATGGACCAAGGCGCGTCCATTTTCCCCAGCAGGGACAGTAACAGCGCTGCTGATTTGCAAAGCCATAGCAGGCACAAAAGTGGCTTGAATAATAGGGGCCCCCTGGTCGCCAAGCTGAGGGATTTGTGCTGACTCTTACCAAGTACAGTTCCATATGTTGAAGCGCTTGCAAGGCTGAAAGAAATACACCCACCACACTCTTTACCATGGCAGCTACCCACGCGGGAGGGGGGAGGGGGCACAAAGCAGGCAGTCCCTGTGTGTGATGGGGGACAGATCGCGTCCTTCCTCGCCTCTGAACTCTTCCAGCCCCTCTCCGGGAGCCTCAGCCAGACGTGGTCGGGAAATCATGGCAGAAATTATCCAGAAAATCCAACCAGCTCTGAAGGATGCTAGCTAATTCCTCCGAACCTTTCAACCAACGGCAGGCAGTTAAGTACCTTTCAGGAATTTCAGCCCTGGTTTTTTTTCCCCCAGCTCTCCTAACTGGTGCTAAATATAGAGTTATCAAACTGTCGTCTCTTTGTGTCCCTGGTGGGGGCCGGTGAAAGGCTTCCATGTGCTCGCAAGGACCTGGCGACGGCACTGGGGACTCTGCTCTAGCAGCACCTGCCAGAAGGAGCTGCCCAGCTGAGACCCTCCCGGAGAGACTCTGGAGCCGGGCCAGCACCAGGTTTCCGGGGTGGCATACCTTCCCAACCAGGACTGGGCCGCCCAGAGCCAGGCACAAGCTCTTCCGTTGCTAGGGAAGGGGGGAACGGAGGGTTCAAATGTTCCCTTAACAAAGCACGAGGCAGGCAGCTTCTCTGAGAGATTTCCGATATTCACTTAGGAGCACTGACCCCCGTGCAGGGACAAAATCAAGACAAAACTGCAATTTTCCAGTCCAAGGGACTGTGCACTATGGGGAACGGGCTCCAGGGCTTCAGCTAAGAGGAAACAGCCTCGACTCCAGCAACGCGGAGAGCAAAACAGCTATCAGAGCTGCTTATTAGACAAGCAGATTAAAGATTCATCCACGTCAAGCCCAGCACCGCTCTCTACGTTGAGCCAAAGCTGAATGCCGATGGATGCCTCTGACAAAAGGCTTTCTCCGAGGGGAAGGCTTTATTAAGTATTTTGGGTCACTTAAGGGCATCTGGAAGGAAGACAGTATTTACTTTTTCCACGCAAATACGTCACACATTAAGTTGGCATACGAGGCTTGCTCCTAACTGCAACCCTCCAAGACAGTTAAAGCTGAAAAGTTACAGTTGTATTCTGCTGCTGCGTTCTGGGTGGCTGTGTGGTTTGTTTATTAAGAAGATGAGAAGACTCTTCTCAAGCAAAAGCTACCTGCTCCCAAACCACGGGTCCTGATGTTAACAGGTTTGGAGAACCGAGCTCTCCAGATGCACATGAATGGTGCTGGTGACTGTTCCGGTTCCTCTGAGCCTTCAGAATTTTCTCCGCGGCTTGGGGTGGGAGGCAGGGAGGAACTGGCATTTTAGGATAAACGGCCTCTAGGACCAACGTGTAGCCACACCAAGGTGGTAGAAAGCTTTCCAAACTCCAGCGGAGACCCAAAATACCTGACTGTTTTGCCTTTCCCACTCGCTAGGTTTCGGCGACAGCTGCGCCGGTGCCAGCGGGGAGCCCGGCTCCACGGTACCCAAGCAATGGCTCTGGCCAGTACCACGTTCCAGGCGGCCCTGCGCGCCCTGAACTGCCTGGCCGCCCTGGGGTCAGGGCGCTGGGGCAGCCCGCGTTTCCAGGAGGCGAGCAGCGGGCTACGCAGCAGCCGAGGGGAGGCCACTTGGGGAGGGGGCACCTTCGGCAGGGATGTAAAAGCAGGAGGGTGGGGAGGGGCTGCGGACCAGCGAGACGGCTCCGACCGAGGCGACCTCAAGGTGGGGCCCCGCAGGTGTCCTGGGAAAGCCGGCGGTGCGTCCGCGGGCATCAGGAAACCGGCAGAAGGGGCCCACCGACTCCCTGCCACCGCAAAACCGCCGCGGGAACCGGGTCCTGGGGGGACGCTGCCCCAAGGCGGGGCGGGGAGGAGACTCGGTTTCTGGAACCCGCCTGGTGAGGCTGAGCGCACCCGGCCGGTTGCCCCCCTTGCGCCCTGAACGGATCCGCAGGGGAGCTGGAGGTTTGGGGAGAAAGGCGGGCGGGCTCTCGCGTTGGGCAAAGGGGTACGGGCTGGAGACCCCTGGGTTCCCAGAGTCTCCCCAGATTTGTGCAAGTCCGGGAGACGCAAGCTACCGGGGACTTGAGAAGGAGGTGGCCGCCCCGTGCGGGAGCCAACTTTATGCGCGGCGGCCGGGGTCGGGGATGGGGTCCGGGGACGCGCGTTACCTGGGCACTGGAGCGCCGTCAGCGCCAGCAGGAGCCCGAACGGCGGCGCCCGGCCCGGGGGCGGCATGGTCCTCGGCGCGCGGTGGGCCCGGCCCGCGGCTCCCGGGAGCGGCCCCCGCGGCTACGCTCGGGCGCCGGGCATGGCTCGCTCCCAGGGCGCCGCTCTTCCCCAGACGCAGGCGGCCGGCGCTGGCGGCGCTTCCCGGGCTGCGCCTCAGCGCGCTCTCTCGGGCTCGGCCGTGCGCGGCCGGGGAGCCGGGGGCCGCGGGGGCTCAGCGCCTGGCGCCCTGGCTGGCGGCCCCGCACTTGGCCCGACTTGCTCGGCCCCCGCCGCGGCCGCCGCCGCGGCTCCCGCGCCCGGGCGCCCGTCCCATCCCGGTCGCGCCGCCGCCGCCTCTGCCCGCGCCAGCTGCTGGCCGCCCCTCGAGCCAGCGAGAGAGTGAGCGAGCGCGCGAGCGCCTGGGAGGAGGGAGGCGAGGCGGGAGGGGGGAAGGGCCGGGGAGGCCGGGGGAGGGGCCCGCCGCCGGGAGACGGGGCACCAGGCGGCCGCCCGGCGATAGGCGGCGGGACGTGCCACTTCCCGGCGTCCCCGGGGGAGGGCGCCTGGCCGCAGAGGCCTGGGGAGCCCTGCGGGGGTGGTCAGGGCGTTGGCGGGGACCGGGACCGCCGGACGGATGACCTACTGGGCAAAGTGCGGACAGATCCGGGCGCGTTCGGGCCATAGGCGGGAGTTCCCAAGGTCGCGGGATGAGGGAGACGGGGAGGGTCCTCGGAACGGGGCAGCGACGTCTGGAGGGGCGGTGTCTGCGGGGGACGGACTGGGAGACGGAGCGCAGCCCAGAGGTCCTGGGGTACATCTGGCACAGCTTGGGGGTGCCTGTGGGGGGGGTAGGACAGGGGTGGCCTCCGGGAGTCGGGGGCTACCTGAGGAGTTCCTACAGAGCCCTAGGATCGGGGCTGGGTGCGCTGGCTGGGCGCGGTCAGGGGTCCTGAGCGAGACCGATGGCGCCTCAGGGATGGCGCCCCACGGGTGGCGAGAAGCGGAGACCCTCGGGGGCCCTTCTTTACCCGAGCGAGAGGCCGCGCCTGCCCATTTCTCGCAGGCCCTAAGAGCGCGCGGAGGGAGGGGCGCGGGCCAGAGCGGTCCCCGGAACGGGTTCCCGGCGGCGCGGGGTCAAACAACGACCGCGCGGGGGTGTAGCAGAGGCGGGGATGGGGACCGGGTGGTCGGATTCCTCCAGCCCGTGGGCAGGGCCTCGGCGGGGGCCACAGTACCCGTTTTCCGGAAGTCCTAGATTTCCCCCCTCCCCCGGGCGTCCCAACCCCCAACCCGAGCTAGGCCACGGGGGCGAAACAAAATTGATGAAGCAGAAGCATGCTGGGCGCACGTGCGGACACCGCCCGCAGGCCTCAGATGCCTTGAAAGTTGCCCCACAGCCAGAAGAGCGGGGGCCTGGCGGGGGGGAGGGGTCCACCTGCGTCGGAGTCTTTGCTCTGCCCCCAGCCCCATCATAACAGCCACTGGCTCCAGAGTCTCGGTTCTCCGTGAAAACAGTGGGTCAAACTCTTTGGAAACAGTCAATAAGGCAGCGTACGGAGGGTGAGGCAAAGACGAATTTGGGGAAGACTTCAGAGTCATGGAGTCCTGGCAGAGAATCCCGGCTCTGCCACTCTAGCTGTGCCCTGGAGGGAGTCATTGAACCTCCCCAGCCTCAGTCTCCCCATCTGAGAAATGGAAGGCATTGCAGCATCTGCCTGGTGTCCCAGAACACGTATGTAAAGCCCCTGACCTATGAAGTAAGAGCTCATGTAAAGGGATCCGCTGTCCACATTATCATTCTCATCATGATGGTCATTATTATGATGTATCTGGTTTTCCTCTGTGGGCCCAGCGCGCACATCAGAACAATCCTCTGCCCCTCCCAGCTGGCAAGGAGAGATTGGAGTGGGGGGGGGGGCGGACAGGGCATCTGCTTCATTAGTACAGACAAGCTCATTAGCAGAGGCGGTACTCAGCTCTTCCTAGATAAAAGAACGAAGAAAGAACTCGGGGCAGGTGGCCAGTCGCAGGCCCAGGTTGATTGCGAGACATAAAGGGATTTTCCCCATAAGCTAATAGACTCCCTTTGCAAGGAACCCATGCCCTGGCTGAGCCCCCTTTGGGCTCAGAGCCTGGGATGCAGGGAGAGCCACATGACAGGCTGGACGGTGGGCGGTCTCCTTGGGACTGGGGTGGCCTTGCATGGGGCCCACCTGTCCCCTCTCTGTGACCATCTCCCCTTTCTTGGGATCCTGCGTGCCCAGCTGCCAAAGCCACCTCTTCTCTTTCCCACTTATTCGTTCATAAGTATTTGCTGAGTGAGCACCTACTGCGTGCCAGGCCCGTGTGCGGTGATGGCAGGGGTGAGTTCTCTAGCTCATAAGAGGGGAAAACCCAAACTCAAGGGATCTCGAGGGACAGCCACCGCAGGGGCACAAAGTAGGAGTGACCCACGGTGCCCCAGGCATCTTGACTAGGCAGCAGGGTTGGGGGAGGGGCTGTGGCCAAGGAGGAGAAGTCATTTTCTAGCAGGGGTGTATGGGGAGGGGTTGAATGGGTCCAGTGAGTCCCCAGGCCAAGGGTCACGTGGTATCCCAGTGATGACAGACAGTGATCGCCTGCCTCCGCCCACTCAGGACCACCCTGTCGCACCCCACAGAGCCACCCGCTGCGTCTGCACCCCAGCCGGCCCCACCTCCCTGAGGATCCTGGGCTCGCCCTCTTCCCACCTCTACGCCTTTGCTCTCGCTGTCTCCTACTCTTGGCCCAGCCTTCTGGGGTCTTCCCACCGCGGCCTCTTCTCCCTTCAGATCTCAGCTCAAATGTCGCCTCCTCAGAAAGGCCTTTCCAGACCACACCACCTAAAACAGACTCCTCCACACAGCCCACCCCCTCTGGAGCCCCGCTCACGTATTGTTCTAAGTCCTGCTGTTCAGGAGCTGAGGTAGACATGGTTCCCCCACTCCCTGATCCAGGCTGACGATGGTGGAACCAGAGGCTGAGAAGAAGGATCTGGTTTTGAAGGTGGCTTTTCCATGCCCGGGCTGTGTGACTTTGGACAAGCCCCTAACCCTCTCTGAGCTCATATGTCAGTAGAGATAAGAACTCCAGCCCTGCCTCAGCCTATCCCGCGGTTGGGTGAGAATTTCTGCATATTAATCAGGCCCCTGAGTCTCTATCTAATGGGAGTATTTCAGGGGTTATTCTGAGCAGAAAAGGCCTTCCTGGATCCTGAAGGTGCGCAGGCAAGGCGGGAGGGACTGGCAGTAGCGACCTAGGAGACCCCAGGCCTCCCACCCCATCCCCCCACCCAGCAAATCCCGGAATCTCACCCCCAGCCTGCTGGCCTCAGAGCTTGGGGCAGGATCATAAGAATTACACAGTTCAAACTCTCTCCTTGTGTACAGATGGGGAAACTGAGGCCAGGAATGGTCCTGCCCTACGTTCTGTAAATGTGGGGAGGCAGATCCAACTAGGAGCCAGCCTCGGCCCCCGGCCCAAGGCCCTCTCCTCCGGGCTAGGCTCCCCCAGGCCCCACCACCGCCTACCCACCGGGCAGCCGCACCCAACGCGGGCCCTCTGGCGCCCTTCCCCGCCCCGCCGCTCTGCTCCAGCTCAGCCCACGCGCCCGCCGGGCAACAAGCGTAGAGCGACATTGCCATCTCGTGGCTGTCGCTGGCACTACGGGCCTGGCCTGAGCAGCGGAAGAAAGACTGCGGAGAGGTCGGGGGCAATGGGGGCACTAAGCAGAGAGATTTCCCCACCACCCCCAACTCGGAGAAGCTTTAAAAGACCCCGTATCCTCTGCACCTCCAACGTTTCCAACCCGCGGGCGGCGATCCCCATCGTGACTCACTAGTCAAGATGTTCTTTGCAAAGAGGGACTGTCTTTGTTTTCCAATGCAAATGCTCACGGTTACCTGAACCGTCGCTGGCATTCTCTCCAGGGAACAGAATCGACTCAATCACTACTCCGCCATCCCGTAAATGGTGGGGCAGGGGAGCGTCTCAAAAAAGCGATTGGGGCTTCCCTGGTGGCGCAGTGATTAAGAATCCGCCTCCCAATGCAGGGTATACTGGTTCGAGCCCTGGTCCAGGAAGATCCCACATGCCGTGGAGCAGCTAAGCCCGAGAGCCACAACTACTGAGCCTGCGCTCTAGAGCCCATGAGCCACAACTACTGAAGCCTGTGTACCTAGAGCCCGTGCTCCGCAACAAGAGAAGCCACCGCAATGAGAAGGCCGCAAACCGCAACAAAGAGTAGCCCTGGCTCGCCACAACTAGAGAAAGCCCGCACAGCGACGAAGACCCAATGCAGACAAAAATAAATAAAATAAAATAAAAAAGCTATCAAACTCACTTATATAGGAAATCAAGAATGATACCATTCCTGGATATCTGGACCAGTGATGGAAGGAGGGGCGCCCGTTTCTGACAACCTTTCTGGGGACCCAGGACCTCAAGTACCCTATCTCTCTCTGTCCCCTTTCCCCACTTAATTTTTCTGCATAAGAGTTACTACTGGCATCATATGTACAGGAAGTAACTTCTTGACTGCTGGTCTCTTCCACTGCCCCTATCTTTTTCACCAAATGGCTGGTGTCAAGAACAGTGCTGAGCGCAAGGGGAATGTCCAATAAATAGTGGTCAAGGGGCTTCCCTGGTGGCGCAGTGGTTGAGAGTCCGCCTGCCGATGCAGGGCACACGGGTTCGTGCCCCGGTCCGGGAGGATCCCACATGCCGCGGAGCGGCTGTGCCCGTGAGCCGTGGCCACTGAGCCTGCACGTCCGGAGCCTGTGCTCCGCAACGGGAGAGGCCACAACAGTGAGAGGCCTGCGTATCGCAAAAAAAAAAAAAAAAAAAAATAGTGGTCAAATGAGCAAATGAATGAAGGACAGTTGATTAAGGGCTGAGCCCAGGGAGGCTGCAGAAGCCCTGATGAGCATGTGAAAATGGAGAACAGAAGGGCCTGGAGTTCACTTTCAGGTAGTGCCCCAGAGGGTGGGGAGACCCCCGGGGAGCATCCTAGAGTGTTTATGCAGAAAGCACCATAAACAGCTCCCCTTGTAACTTGCAGCACGGCCTGGAAGCAATAGAAAGTTCCCTGGATGCCCAGGAGCAGTGGTGGGAGTGGGTGTGAGAAAGGTACCAGAGGGGTGGGATTTTTTAGCAAGATTAAAGATGCTAGGGTAGGGACTTCCCTGGTGGTCCAGTGGCTAAGGCTCTGAGCTCCCAATGTAGGGGGCCAGGGTTCCAGCCCTAGTCAGGGAACGAGATCCCATATGCCGCAACTAAGAGTTCACATGCTGCAACTAAAGGATCCCGTGTGCTGCAACTAAGACCCTGTGCAGCCAAATAAATAAATATTTTTTTAATTTTTGAAAAATAAAGATGCTAGGGCAGAACAAAGACTCATCAGGAGCAAGAACATGGTATTTAACACCTGCCGGGCAGGGACTGCTCTAAGTGCTTTGCATGGTTTGTTTTAATTGTCATAAAATTTACCGGTTTAACCATTTTAAAGTGGCCAATTAAGTGGCATTTAGTACATTTACGATGCTGTGCAGTCATCACTTATATTCAGTTCCAGAACTTTTTCATCACCCAAAGCAAACATCCTGTACCCCGCTACTCTCCCCTCCCTCAGCCCCTGGCAACCACCTGCTCTCTGTCTCTATGGATTGACCATTCTGGCCATTTTACATGAAAGGGAGCACATGACATGTGATCTTTCGTGTCTGGCTTTCTGCACTTGTTTTCAAGGTCCGTCCACATTGTAGTATGGGTCAGTACTTCATTCCTTTTTATAGCTGAATAATATTCCATTGTGTGGATATGACACCTTTGTTTACCCCTTCAGCTGTTACTGGATATTTGGGTTGTTTCCACCTTTTGGCTGTTATGAATAGTGCTGCTGTAAACACTTGTGTCTAAGTTCTTGTTGCAACACCTGTTGTCCATTTTGGGGGCTGACATGTTTTAACTCACAACCATCCATTTGTTTTCTGATCAAAGAAACTGAGGCACAGAGGGATTAAACAATTTGCCTATGGTCACACTGCCGGCAGGGAGTGGCCGAATCAGATCTGACCCCAGGCAGTCTGACTCCAGGATCCATTAGCCCCCGAGAAGGATGGGTTTCACCTCCTCCACCCACTGTTGCCCCAGCACAATCCAGGACCCCCAGAAACTCAGCATAGCCCTATCTTCCTCCTCAACAGACTCCCAGTTGGTTTGAGTGGCAGTGTGTCCAGCCCTGGGAGCAGGGGTATGGATTCTCATAGGTCTTGGCCAACCACAAAGCCTCATACCAGGGACTCTTCTGACTGAGGCATATGACCCAGTGTTGACCAATGAGATGTAAAGCAGAGTTGTGGCAAGATTGCTCTCCCTGATCGGATGAAAGAGGCAAAGGGCCCTTTTTCCTCTACACTTCCTTCCTTCTTCTTGGTGTCTTGTAGTGTGAAGGTGTGATAGGAGGGCTCTGGCAGCCTCTTTTGACCTTGAGGAACTGCAGTACCCACCACCAACTACAGATGGCAGAGCAGAAGGAGAGCTCCTGACGACCCTTGAGCCACAGTGTCAGCCCCAGAAGAGCTACCTGCAGGCTTCCAGTGCATTGAGATGATGTGATAAACTGGGTCGTTTAAGAACTGCCATTTGGACATCCATTACTTGCAGCCGAAAGCAGCCTAATTGGTAAAGTCAGGAAAAACCCAAATAGACTGATATGCACTTACCACTCAACAAAATAACTTAAGTCAAATGGTAGAAAAAATACAGAAAATTGTATTTCCCTTATGCTGACTTTGTGAGGGTTAAATTATTTTTCAAATTATGTGTTCCTGGCAGAAACTCAAAAGATACGAGGATTGAAAAATCATAACCCACCCCCAGCGATAACCACTCCTAATATCTTAATGTTTTTCCCACTAATTTATTTTAAATGGGCTCACATGGCAAGTATTGTTTTAACTTGCTCTTTGCACTTAATTATCATTATGAACATCTTTCCACACCATTTAAACATTTTTCTACATGACAGTTTTAACGTGTGCAATCCTATCATTGGAAATGCCATCATTTGTTTAACCAATTTCCACGTGGCTAACATTTGAGGTCATTTACAATTTTTCACTGTTGAAAAGCAACAGTCCCATTCCTACACCTTTATACAGGCTCATAATTACCTCTTCAGGGTGTAATCCTAAAAAACAAATTGTCAATGAAAATCTGTGCAGTTGAGGGATTTTCACATCAAGTGCCTCTCGGGAAGGTTGCACCCATTGAAATTCCTATGAGTTCACGGCAGTGCCCATTTGCTCACATCTGGATTTGAGGTCTACAAATTCAACCTTGTTTGTTTTATTTAATTCATTTTTAATATACATTCTCTGGTGTATGCAATTAATGAAAGATTCCCCCTTCAGATTCGTTCTTTATACATTATGAATTTGTAAATATCCAGGAGATGGTGGCCATGAAATTTAGAAATTTAGTGAAATCATCACTAGCTGCAATGTTATCATCACTCATTATCATATTTTTAAGCCACTCCCCCTCCTTATCATATTTTAAGCCACTCCCCTTTGGTCAAGTCTGTGTGGGAGGGAAGATATGGTACCAATGTCAGGAAAATACTGGGCTTGTCCTGTCTGTGTAGCTCTTTCTCCTGACCACGTATGCCTGTGTACACTTTTGAATACTTTTTGTTTCTCTCACAAATTATATTTAGTCTTTGTTTAGGGGAGCTTCCTGTGGGAAAAGTAGAGAGCATTTAGAACCACGCCAGGATTAATGGTAATTAGCTTCTCGGGTTTTCAAAGCACAGCAGCTCCGCAAAGGTACAGTAAATGATTCAACACAGGACAGGCTGTGTGTCCTTCAACGCAGGACAGGCTGGGGTGGAACTGTGGAAACATCAATGGAAAAACGAGACCAGTGCTTGGTGGACGTGGTCCTACTCTTAGAGAAACCAAGTTGGAATTGATTGTCTTGTCAAATCACTGCATTTAGCCTGCAAAGGGCCAAGAGATGTCTTGTCTGAGACCATAGGGCTCAGAGCAGTGTTACATTTTACAATGACACAAGCTTAAGTTAAAAGCGAGTTATTGGCTCACACAAAGCGTCCATGGCTTCAGGCTTGGCTGGTTCCAGGATTCTAGGTCAGCACAATGGCAGGAAAGGAATCTCATTGACCACAGTGAGGTCACATGCCTATTTCTGGACCAGTCACTGTGCCCAAGGGGAGGGGATATGCTAATTGGCCAGGCCTGAGTCATGTGTCCAACTGTGGAGCTGGGAGGGGCATCAGCTTGCCCAAACCGCACCCCCATGGTGGGGAGAGGTGAGTTTCCCTAGAAGAGCCAAGGTGCTGTTTTCAGAAGATGGATACATAGAGAATCAAAGGACAGATGTCCACTGCAGGTGGATTCCGTGTGAAAAACAGACCTGGAAAGGACGCTGCTCTGTTGATGAGGGAGCTTCCGCCTCACCCTTACAACCCCCAAATGCCCGTTCATTCAGCAGGCGGAGGACGGAGGTGAAGGCATGCTTATGATTTTAAGGGCGTGAAAACAGAACTTTAAATGTGGTTGCATTTCCTTAAGCATATTTGCGTTCAGCAAGTCCTGCACTTTGAACCCTAGAGATGGAGTACCCCAAGTTTTCACAGCAACACCTGTTAGTAAGGCAGGAGGTCTTGGTTAAACATACAAGCAGAGAAAAACGCAAACTAGAGCATCATTAATGAAATTTTCAGCATGTTCGGGTCCAGTCATTACCCTACCCCGGAGAAGGAAACCCGCCGTGATGAGCTCAAGTGCCCAGGTATGCGTGCCCTTTAATATCTGATCAGTTGAATACGATCATCTTTGTCTTACTGTTTAAGACCTTCCAATGTAACAAACCGTTTAACCATCCCAGTAAAGTCGGTGGGGGGGGCGGCGTTATCCCCATTTTACAGATCAAGAAACTGAGGCTCAGGGGTTTAATCAGTTTGCTCCAAGTCATTCAGAAAGCAGAGCTGGGCTTTGAACCAAGACCCAGCTGTCCCCAGAGTCCTGTCTTAGGCACCGCAGTGCGCTTCCTCTGTCTCGTCAGAAAGCTACCCCTGATGTCAAGACGCAGAGTTGCCTGCCAGAGGGATAAAGCACTATCTCTGGGTCACATCCACCCCTCAGAAGAGCTGCCTCGCTAGCTTGGTCACACAGTTAACTACCGAGAACTGCTTAAACTTTTCCACCACGTTGAACTTGAACAGGAAATAACAACCGGCGCTATTAGGACTGATGATGGAACCTCACATACAAAAACTGATTGGCTGGGAAAGCAGGGACCTGGCATGAAAATTCATGTGCGTGAGAGATGCCAAAGTACTGAGCTCCGCGGTGGCCTCAGGCAGACCCAGCACCTGTTCTGGGGCAGGGGAGGCCACCGAGTTTATTAAATGCGGCTGCGGAAGCCCCCTGGGTACGGCATCCTTGGAACCACACCGTCTAAATTTCACGGCAATCATCTCCTTGATAGTCACAAATTCATAACGTATAATGAACTAATCTGAAGTGGAAATCTTTTATTAATTGCATAAAACAGAGCATGTATATTAAAAATGAATATATGAAACAAATGAGGTTGAGTCTGTAGATCTCCGATAAACTGGCCGTGGAAGGAACCTTCATGCACATGACTCCTTGGGATTTGAGGAGTTGGGCCAATGGCTGAGAAGGCTCTCGAAGAGGCTTATGCCTTCCGCTGTCGTTGGGTAGGTCCCCAGGCAGGGTGTGAGCGCTCCCGCCAGGACAGTGGGCACTGTTTTGTGTCCTGGCTTTTGCTAACGTCTGCTGCACGTTTCAGAAACACAAGTGAGTCTCCGAGTTGGAGATGCTGTGTTGCCTGAATCCACAGAGACGTTGGGATATCTGAGGGCACTCGAGGACACACAGCTAACAAGTGGCAGAGCTTAGATTTGACCCCCATCACTCTCTTTCCACTCCGGCCCTCGGCTTCTCCTATCTTTGTGATTTACAGAACAGAACTCGCCTTCCATCCCTAGAGGTGGAAGCTCTGAGCATGACCCTGGCCATGGGCTGATCTTGAGGTCAGGGCTGCTGGGCCACCACCACCCACAAGCTCCCCGTCAGCCCCCAGGGCCACCTTGCCTGGTGCCAGGAGCCCTCTCTCCCTGCTGAAGCGAGGCCTAATTTCCGAGGCTCCTCGGGAGAGCTCATGCAGCTGAAACGGGAGGCTGGAAACGCTAAGTATAACCGCTTGAAGCAGTGCTGACAGCTTCTTGCAGAACGAAGGTCCTGATTATATAACAGGCTGCCTGGGGAAGGAGGACTTGTGCCTGTTCAGGTTTTGCCAAAAAAAGGAAAAGGAAAAGGAAAAACAAATGAAGAAAGTCAAAACTGTCCTCCTTAACCCTCACTCACTCATTCTTTGGACAAATATTTATTGAGCCCCTACTCTGTGCCAGGCGCTGTTGTGGGCATTGGGGATAGGACAGAGAATCAGACCAATTTCCCTGCTCAGGGGAAGCTGACCACCTAGCGTGGGGAGAGAGACTATAAACCAAATAAACTAGCAAAATATATAGCAGGTCAGATGAAAATAAGCGCAAAGAAGAGAAATAAAACAGGTAAAGAAGTATTTTTAGAGTGGAAGGGAAGGGAGTCAGAAAAAGCTTCACTGCAAAGACAACATCTGAGCAAATATTTAAAAGAGTGAGACACGGGTGCTGTGGGGTGAGCCTTTCAGGAAGTGGGAACAGGGAGTGCAAAGGCCCTGGGGTTGGATGGTGCTGCTATTAAAAAGGCACAAATGGAGACCCGTAGCCCAGATTCGGGCCTTTGCAGACACCATGGACCAAAGAAGGTGACTCCCAGCAACCAGAAAACAAAAGGTGCCGCTGCCAACAAGGACACGTGGTTGGGCCGGGAGGGAAATGGCTTCCGATGCGGGCGGAAGAGTGAGGGATGGGGGGTGGGGGTGGATTCATTCACGTGTTCTTTGGTAGGCAGAATTCTAAGATTTGGGCCCTGTAAAATCCCCAGCACTGTGAATATGATGGGTTTGAGTCCTGGATTATTCCTGTGATTAGGTTATGTTATATGGTCCAGCTGACTTTAAGAAAGGGAGGTTATCCGGGACTTCCCTGGTGGCGCAGTGGTTAAGAATCCGCCTGCCAATGCAGGGCACACGGGTTTGAGCCCTGGTCTGGGAAGATCCCACATGCCGTGGAGCAACTAGGCCCGTGAGCCACAACTACTGAAGCCTGAGCACCTAGAGCCCGTGCTCCGCAACAAGAGAAGCCACTGCAATGAGAAGCCTGCGCACCGCAGCGAAGAGCAGCCCCCACTCGCCACAACTAGAGAAAGCCCGCGCACAGCAACGAAGACCCAACGCAGCCAAAAATAAATAATTTTTTAAAAAAAAGAAAGAAAGGGAGGTTATCTCAGGTGACCCCTTAAAAGCAACTGGAAGTGGGGCTTCCCTGGTGGCACAGTGGTTAAGAATCCACCTGCCAATGCAGGGGACAGGGGTTCGAGCCCTGGTCCGGGAAGATCCCACATGCCGCGGAGCAGCTAAGCCCGTGCACCACAACTACTGAGCCTGTGCTCTAGACCCTGCGAGCCACAACTACTGAAGCCCGCACACCTGGAACCCATGCTCCACAACAAGAGAAGCCACCGCAATGAGAAGCCCGCGCACTGCAACGAAGACCCAATGCGGGCAAAAATAAACAAATAAGAAATCGTAATTTTTAAAAAAAAGTGACTGAAAGTGAGATTCTCCACCGCTGGCTTTGAAGCCTCCCAAGCCTCTGCAGCCCCGTCTCCTGCTGTGCTCTTCCCCTCTCTGCGTGCTGGCCAGCTGGCTCTCCTTCCCTTCCTAAACACACCAAAAGCTCGTTCACCCCAGGGCCTTTGCACTTGATTTCTCTGCCCCAGATCATCACATGCCTGGCCTCTTCTCATCTTTCATGTGTCTCCTGAAATATCACCTCCTCAGAGACCTTTGCCAGCCAGCCCATCTGAAGAAGCCCTCCCCACCCGCAAATCCATTTACTCGCCTAGTTTTACCTCTTCGTAGCATGTATCATTCTCATATGTTATTTGATTTATTAATTCGCTTGTTGCTTATCTTTTCCACTGGAATATAAGCTCCAGCACTGCAGAAAGCATGTCCTCCTCTATTTCAAAGAGTTTAGAACAGCTCTTGGGGCACAGAAGACACTCAGTAAATATCCATTGACTGAATGATTGGAAAATTCCTCTGATTAGTCAGTGGTTGTTTTTATTTCTTCCAAGGGGTGGGGGGAAAAGCACTGAATAAGGAATAATTCATGGAAAAACGAAAATCCTAAGCTACAGCAAGACAGTCATTTGCATAATGACAAGCTTCTGATTTTTTAATATAATTCCACCTCCAAAGTAAAATGTTAGCTATTCAAATGAAGCCAGGCCCCATGAAAGGGCTCAAATAAACAGGAGCGGGAATCACAAGGGTGGAAATCAAAATCCTTCTGTGGTTGTTTCCCCTCCATCACAGAACGATTTTAGTTTTTGCCGTCTAGAACTTGCCAGCTTTTCCAAGCACTGTTAGCTATCTAACCCAGCGTCCATTCCCAACTTCTTTCTCTCTTTCCTCCTCACTCTCTTAGAGATGAGAAAGCTGAATAGTCATTTTCCCAGACTCTCTTGAAGATCTACTTCTATCCAGTAAGATGGAATGGAAGAGGTCTAGAGATAGTCTGGGAATGCCTTTGCCTCCCAGAAACAGGAACAGAGGTACCTGACCAGGCCCTAGCCCTTCTTCCTGCTTTAAATGTCACCATGATGGCTGGAGTTGCAGCAGCCATCTTGTGACCATGAGGAGAAGGCCAAGAGAATCAGAGATTAGCCCTTAAATTACGGAGCAGCTTTATCATCGTCAAAGATAACCACCTCTAGAATTCTTGATATATGAGAAAAGTAAATCCTTATTAAGACACAATAGTGAGGTTTCCTGTTACCTCCAAGCAAAAATCATTTCCTAGGGCTTCCCTGGTGGTGCACTGGTTGAGAGTCCACCTGCCGATGCAGGGGACACAGGTTCGGGCCCCAGGTCGGGAAGATCCCACGTGCCACGGAGCAGCTGGGCCCGTGAGCCATGGCCGCTGAGCCTGCGCGTCCCGAGCCTGTGCTCCGCAATGGGAGAGGCCACAACAGTGAGAGGCCTGCATACCGCAAAAAAAAAAAAAAAAAAAAAAATCATTTCCTACCAATATACAAGCTGTGTGGTTACAGACAACTCCCTGTAAGTGAATAAGATTTTGTCTTTTGTCAAAGCAGTTTCATACCCATGATCTCATCTTACCATCACAACACCCCTCAGAGTTTGAGTGAACAGACTCTAGTTTCCCCATCTGGTAGATTAAAAACTCTGAGATTCAGAGAGGTGAAGGGACTTGCCAAGCGTCACACAGCTATGGGGTGAAACCTGAGACTCAGAACTACAACCTGGGCTTCCAAATTCCTACTCCAACACATGGAAAGACAAGAACCCATCATATCAAATAGGATCCCTTAGAAGAAAACCTTCATCATAAACCTATGTTTTATGGCTTTAGACCAACAGAAAACTGTCATAAGCCATTTAGAAACCCAGGACCCAAGTGGTCCAGTCTCAGAAGAGTAGTTGGCCCTCCAGATCCACAGATTTCGCCTCCCCAGATTCAACCAACCATGAATCCGTGGACGCCAAACCAGTGAACGCGAGGGCAGGCGATTCACTGTACTAGGTCACTTTATACACAGGACTTGAGCGTCCAAGGATTTTCGTATCTGCAGGCGCTCTAGGAAGCGAGCTCCCCTGGACACTACATTGTGGGATGACTACACTGTGGTCAGATGAACACAGCCCATCAATCATAAAGAAATTCCAAAATAACTCAAGGTCCTTTTTTTTTTTTTTTTTTAGTAACAACCTCCTGGTCTCTTTTTTCTTTCGGCTGCACCACACGGCATGCGGGATCTTAGTTCCCCCACCAGGGATTTAACCACTGGACTGCCAGGGAAGTCCCAGGGTCCTTATTTACATTTACAGTTACTTTACCATGAAGGACACTCCACAGAAAAATATTTCTTAAAATTCTCCTTTCCCTGGTCCACATCCCTCCTACTTCATGCCTCCTCTCCTTCCTCTAGACCTTCCTGAAACCTTCTCTCCCAGACTCCCAGGTCTTTCTCCCTGAGCCAGTTGTCACATGATTATCTCTTAGTCCCAAATCCACCCTTCTTTGCCCTGCTTCAGGACACTGGAGCTGGCCCCGTGAGCATTTCTCCTCTGCCAGCTGGTAGAATGTGGGGCTCTGTCCATGGAGGCATTAGGTGGGCAGCCCCTGCTCTTTTATTCAGAGCAGAAGCCCAGCTGCTCTCACACAGGAGTTTCAGCAGCGCTGCAGGTCCTCCTCTCCTCACCTGGCAGCCCGAAGTACACCCTCAGACCACACTCTCCCCAGCCTGTGGGCCACTCCCAGAGAGCCGCTCACACCCTCCAGCAGTGGAGGACTATATATACGGACCAGCTGCAGCCTTCACCTTCTGACACGCTTCCTCACTCCAGCAGCCTGCGGGGGTTTTGTTTGCTTGTTGTTGTTTTTTTTCGCCGCACCACACAGCATGCAGGATCTCAGTTCCCAGAGCAGGGATTGAACCCACGCCCCCTCCAGTGGAAGCGCAGAGTCTTAACTACTGGACCGCCAGGGAAGTCCCAGACTGCGTGTTCCTGTGGTCGCTGTGCCCTCTTCAAAGAATCTCAGCCTCGGTAAAGGAGGGAGGGGCTGTGGTCCGTTCATTGTCCTCTTTCCTTCAGCTGTTCTTTTGTACCTGCTGCTTCTGGACCCCTCAGGGTCTTCTTTTACCCCCCCCCCCCTTTCTTTTTCAATTTGGCAGCACCGCGTGGCATGCAGGATCTTAGTTCCCCCACCAGGGATTGAACCCGAGGCCGCTGCAGTGGAAGCGCGGAGTCCTAACCACTGGACCGCCAGGGAAGTCCGTTCTTTTACCCCTTTAGTTAGTTAACCACCTCTTCAGAGCTAATGATTCTTTGTAGCCAGCATTTCCTGTTCAAATTACTGATGTCATCTCTGTCTCCTAGTTGGACCTTGACTGATACAGAACTCGCTGTGGGAATGGTTCCAGGACACAGACCCTGAAAGATGGGATTTTGAGATTATGTTGTTCATCTCCTTGGGGTTGAGGGCAGTACAGAGAGTTTGGCAATGTGTAATATATATACCCATATAGGGCTGGATAATATTGTGTACTCGTTTTATCCTTTTCCTCCTATCTAGCAGGTGACAGACACTGGCTTATTATCTCAAGGAGGGGATGTGGCGTCCATGAAAGTAGATACAAAAGCCTTTAGGTTTTATCCTTTTGTCTTCCAAAACCCCCAGCTCTTTAGTTCTAGGATGCTAAATTCAAATGCCCACAGGAATCGAGCTAAGTAACAGAAATGAGTGAAACAGCGCAGTTGCAGAGCAATAGGGAGTGGTATGGACTGTGGTAAACTGGAGGATGCGTGATCTGCTTAACGGCATTCACATTTCATTGTTAAGGAGCAATCTGGGGAACAGGTAGGCATGTCCCCGGACTGACTGAGAAATCAGGAGAGCACAGGGGAATCGGGGCTCAAAATAGAAATACATTTGAGCAGTAGAGAAAGGAAAGGGAATTATTATGGGAAACATCTGTCACATGGATCATCCTTTCTACATGTGGGAAATTCCCCACCGTCCGAGTCTTCATGAGAACAGCAGCTGCCTTTCATCATCAATGACAACTGATACATTTAAAAGCATAATAGTAATGCCTCAAACTCAGAATGCTTGCTCAGTTACTTCTTCGACCTCCTTCACGTATATTCTGTCATTTAACTCGCACACCCCTAGGGGGGTAGGCACAGTTATCATCCCCATTTTGCAGATGAGCAAACTGAGGCATACACGGCACCCAGGGTCGCACAGATAAGTGGCAGAGCCTAGATGTGAACCCACCCAGTCTGTCTCCAGAGTCTGTGTGCTTAACGCTTGACCTGCCTTTCAGCAAGGGCGCGAGTGTGTGACAGAGCCTGGCTGACTCAACTTTGAATTGAGAACTCCTGGCCTGAAGAAGCAGACATGGAGAAGCTATTCTGGTGGCCGCAGCCATGTCCAGTGTCCGGGGGCATCCAGGTCCAGCAGCAGTGGCCTCATCAGACTCTGTGGCGTGCTTCTCTCTGTCTGGACATCCTCGTTCTATGTATCCGGGGAGTATATTTTTGCAGCTTCTCAACAACCCTGTGAGCTCCCCTGGCATCGTTACAATAAATTCCTCTTCAGCTTGAAGCAGCTGGACTCTGTACCCAGCTCACTCACATCCGGGTACCCTGACAGGTACGACTCTATCTCATGCACACCTGTGCTCTGGGGCCGCTGCGCTTACAGTAAGCTCCCTCGGGACCTGAGCATCTTTAAGAGAGATTCTGGTCTTTGCAACTCACCAGTCCTGGATTCAGATGACCCTGGCTTTCCAAACTCTGAGGCCGTACCAGGAAGGGACCGAGACTGCAAGGTAAGCTCTGCTCCAGAATGATCACAGCTGTCCTGGTGACAGCGGCCAGGACCGCAGTGGAGTGTGTGGTTTGGAGCTGATCCAGATGAGGTACCTCGAGCTGATCCAGATGAGGTTTTTATCGCAGTTCATCATTATTAAGAATTAGCTCTGTGTCATTAGCACACCAAGCTATCGACTCAAATCCATCCCACCATCTGGAAGGGGCTTCTGCAAACAGCATGGGGCTCAGATGGATTTGTTAGGAGAGCCGTGAGCGGAGATCAGCTGAGAGGGAGGGACAGACAGAGCGAGAAAGAGAAATAAAGTGAGAGACAGAGAGAGAGACAGAGAGTGAGAAACAGGAACAGGGTGGGATCCGCTTGCCATCTGCCCATGTCATAGATGCGGCTGCTGAGTCCCAGAAGAGGTGATGTGACAGGCTGGCTGAAGGCCAGGCCTTCTGATTTCACAGCCTTCCAAGGCAGACCTGATGTTGGTGCCTGACCGGCAATGATCCCCCTTCTATTCTGGCAAGGGGACCCGGATTTTCCTTTGGGGGACTACAGCTCTCTTCTTTGGGTCAAGTTGTTTAGACATGGATGACCCCGCCCACAAGTGGCCACATGACCCAAGTCTGGCCAATCAGAGTCACAGGGAGAGTTCCAGGATAAGCACGTAACCCAACTTCAACCAACAGAAGCAAGGCCTGAGAATTGTGCTGTAACTCTTGGTAAAGTTGTGTTCCTTGCCCCTGGGAAGTCCAACCTCTTAGAAAATGACTCTGGTGTGTTAGTTGGGTGGTCTGGGACGCAGACACTGAGATGAGGTTAGGAGAGAAAGAGACTTATTGGAGGTGACACCTGTGAAAGATATTGACTAGAAGTGGGGGGGAGGGAAGCAGGAGTGGGCAGAAGCTTTCAGACCATGCAGATCTGACCACACAATGCAACAGCATAAGCACTGAGCAGAAACGACCAAGCCCTCATCCCACCACCATTGGCTGGGGTCACCTGGGATCGGCAAGGCCGGGCCTCAAAAGCTCAGGCAGACCCTGAGGGAGCTACAGCAGGAGGCTGTCAGCAAACTGCACTCCTGGTGCTGATGACAGACTCCTCCTCCAAAGGAGATCCAGCCGCACGCCTCCTGGTGGGGACACATGGAACTGCAGGTGGCCTTCTTGCCCGACAGTGACTCCAATGCTGAGGACAGCAGACCCTTGGTGAGATGGACGGAGAGCACTGGAACATTGTTGGAGCTCCTGGATCCAGCCATGCTTGAAATCCGTTCTTGGGCTTCAGTCGTATTAACCAATAAAGTCTTGCCTTTTCCTTAAGCCAGATGTGTCAAGTTTCTGTCACTTGCCCTCCAAGCATCTGACTAACATTCTTAGTCAAGTCAGCTTCTTTAAGTTCAACAAGTGAATATTTTAGTTAGTGGAATCCCGTCAAAACATCTTCACAGATCAAACTGTCTGAGCAGGAGACCAGAGCCTGTTGTGTCAACACGTTCTATCCCCTCAGCCCTAGCGACTGGGTCAAGCACGGCCACGTGACACAGCGTTGTGATCTAGCTCTACAACAAATGTTAGGAAGTTACATTCACATTTCTGCCTCTGAAAGACATTCAGATATTAACAATTAAGTGACTAAAATGAAACTCTCTCATTGATAGTCTTTTATGGGATAAAGTAGGTAATCACATTTTTCTCTGAGATTCAATAATAAATTCAAAGTGGTGGCCCAGAGTACAGACCCTGGGGCCAGCCCACCTGGGTTTGAGCCCAGCTCCAGAACTTTCGGGCTGCGTGACCTCGGGCGAGTCACTCAGACTTTGTGCCTAGATTTCTTCATCTGTAAAATGGGGGAAATGATAGCACCCACCCCAGGGGCCTGGCAGGAAGATTAAATGCATTACTCCGTGTAAGTGTGCCTAGGACAGTGACTGCTGTGTAATAAGTGTTACATATAACCGTCATCACCTAAAACGTTTCCAACGCCACCCTTACACATTTCCGTTTTCCCGAACTTGACCTTTGTACAAAAGCAAAGGCTGCTCCCCACCCCCATCCCCCCAGATTGGAGGGAGCTGGTGGGCAGAGCGAGCGCCAGCCACCACCTTCTGTCTGTCTTCCTCTGAGGAAAAAAAACATGCAAGCAAAGATGAGGCTCTGTAACCCATCTGAGTGTCTCATTACAATTATCTAATGCTATTGCAGGCTTTGTGTTCTATTTGGCAACTTGTTAAAGTAATTGAACAAATTATAACTAAGGAACAATTATAATGAAGTTTGTAATTAGGTCCTTAAAACAATTAATATGGAAAATATTTCAGATGCTTTTTCAAAAACGGTACTCAAGTGAGGTGAGGCAGATTCAGAAATCAGAGAAAGCTAAGGATGCTTTCTCTGGTTTCTAACGAATAAAGTCCCCCCCAAATCATTATCCGGCATCAATAGGCTAATTTGAATGAGACAGTGGATGTGAGTGTGTAACCCAAGGCATGGCACAGAGTAGGTGTACAAGAAATATTAGTTCCTTCCCTCCCATTGGCAGGAAGGTCAATGAGGGAAGACAATGTCATCTATTGCTGTCTGCGGTTTTTTATTTCTTTTTTCAATTTTTATTTTATTCTGGAGTATAGTTGATCTACTATGTTCTGTTTGTTTTAGGTGTACAGCAATGTGATTCAGTTATACACAGACATATATCTATTCTTTTTTGGGTTATTTCCCCATATAGGTTATGATAGTGTTGAGTAGAGTTCCCTGGGGTCTACAGTAGGTCCTTGTTGATTATCTAATCTATATATATTAGTGTGTACATGTTCATCCCAACCTCCAAATTTATCCCTCTTCCCCCGCCATTTCCCCTTTGGTGACCAGATGTTTGTTTTCTAAGTCTGAGTCTGTTTCTGTTTTGTAAATTAGTTCATTTGTGTCATATTTTAGATTCCACATAGAAGTGATATCAAATGGTATTTGTCTTTCTCTGTCTGACTCACTTCACTTAGTATGATCATCTCTAGGTCCATCCATGCTGCTGCCAATGGCACGATTTCACTTTTTGTCCTGTCATCTGTGTTATATGGGGCCTCGCGGGGAGCTCTACAGTGGAGAACCCTGTCAGACCCCACCTCGGCCAAGGGATCACTCTGCATCATGTTTCCAACGTTTACCCATGTTGTAGCATGTATCAGAATTTTATTCCCTTTTATAGCTAAATAATATTCCACTGTATGGAGAGACCATGTTTTGTTTATCCATTCATCTGTTGATGGACATTTGGGTTGTTTCTACCTTTTGGCTACTGGGAGTAATGCTGCTATGAACATGGGTGTACAAATATCTGTTTTGAGTCTTGGCATTCAGTTCTTTTGGGTACATACGTAGGAGCAGAATTGCTGGGTCACATGGTAACTCTGTGTTTAACTTTTTGAGGAACACTGCCAAACGGTTTTCCAAGCAGCTGCAGCATTTTTTATCCCACCAGCAATGCAAAGGGTTGATTTTTCCACGTCCTCACCAAAGCTCAATTTTTGCACACACATAGATAAGCTCAAGTAACTACCACAGGGATCAAGATATAGAACATTTCCTGCACCCCAGAGGCCAACCTCGTGGGCATGCGTATTGGTGAAAAGCTCCCCAGCAACCGGGTCCGAGAACCACGCCCTTAAGTCTTTGCGGCCGACTCTCTGGGAAGGCTGGCTGATTCCCAACCTAAAAATAAACCTCAGGTCTGAAGATGGAATATTAAAAATGACATTGTCACCTTGACAGAGTGGCTAATAATGCCACAGTGGGCAGAAGCCCGTCGATCATGGGCTGCCGCCTTCCTCTGGAGAGCTGAGGAAGACCCGGGGGTGCAAAGGGATGTGGGACAGATGCAGGACTCACCCGAGTGGATGCCCGGCTGTCCATGCCCTGCACAGAAATCTCCGCCTGCAGCTCCCCAGGCCTCTCCCCAAACTGTGAACGTGAAATCTAGCAGCCAGGCAGAAGGGCTCACCTCCCCAAATTCAATTTGCAAGGTCAACCATGCAAGAACCCAGGCCTAATGGAATTGTCACATCTGTGTCACAGCTATTTACAACATGCTCTTGCGGGGTCTGAACATGAAAGCAATTATGTGATACATACTTTGGCAAGAGCCTGAGGTCCCCATCTGGGGGAGAGAGACACTGCCGAGTGAGGTTATTTAAAAAGAAAGAAAGAAAAGAAAAGAAAAGGAAAAGGGCCACAAAAACACAATCATTATGAAAATTTGAAAATTTCCGCTTCCCCAGAAATCACATGTGAAGACCCAAGAATCAGAATCCTTTCAAAAGCTCCATTGTCTTAAGAGTATAAATAGCGTGCTGTGAACAAGCCACAACTTCAATCAAGCTGGAATAACGGGAAGGACCATTCATGGAACGTCGTCTTTTAACATTTCATGACACATGAATTGATTCTCCTCCAAATCTAATTAGAGGCTCAAACATATGAGAGGGTTTGTGACGGCGTCAAAGTGACTTGGAAACCGTATGTGGCAACTGATCCTCCTCACTGAGGTGTGATTTTTTTTTTTAATCAATCTAGACACGCAAGAACTACCCACCCCACCCCCCAAAAAAGAACTACCCAAAAAAGGACCACATAATGAGGTTTTGATTATCAAGAAGGGGATTCTCTCCACTCTGCAAGCCCTTTCCAAAAGGTTCAAGAGGAAGGTCAGGACCAGCATCTGGCATCCAGCCCTGAGTGACCTCGGGCGAGTTCCTTGAACTTGCTGCCTTATTCCCCATCTGCAAAATGGGGATAATGATGACATTGACCTCCCAGGCTCACAGTCAGGATCACGCCCTTGCAACAGTGCCCAGCACATGGGCGATGTTGGCTATTATTAGCACCAGCCAGCCTAAGGCCCAGACAAATGGCTCCAGGCACTGAAGCTGTGGTCCTGAGCCCCACATCCGTTATAGGACAGCTAAACAGACAATCCCGCAGGCGCCACAGCCCTTGGCCACCAGGACAGCCCAGACTGACGAGAAACAAGCTCGTTGCCTTTGGCACCTGGCACCTGGTTCAGATGTCGGCGCACACAGGGGACCCAGGCCGTCATTATCAGCACTGCAGGCCCACCGTCTGCCTGATGGGGTGTGACATTCATCAGCTCCTTCCAGCGCAGCCTGGGTGGGAAATAAGCACCAGCTGCACCCTCCGGCAAACACCTTTGCTGTTTCCTGTTCCCACCAGTGGTCCTTAAGCATCGCGGCAGGTTGAGGACCCCTGCTCAGGGCGACCCAGGCCTTCCTTCCTACCTGGGGACCACACTCCACCAGGTGTGGCCAATCAGAACCTTCCATTCCCCTGGTCACAGTGACTGTGCACATG
Organism: Stenella coeruleoalba; assembly: GCF_951394435.1. Lineage (NCBI taxonomy): Eukaryota > Metazoa > Chordata > Mammalia > Artiodactyla > Delphinidae > Stenella > Stenella coeruleoalba. The sequence goes on along the minus strand of NC_137160.1, from coordinate 84,604,482 downwards.
ACCTTGGCCAGACCAGGCCTTTTGTTGGAACTTAGGCAATAAGTCAAAGATTAACACCTATGCAGAAGAAAGTAGGGACAAGATTTTACAGCAGTAGATGATGTTTATTGAGCGCCTACTATATGCCTGGCACTATCTATAGGCAATGTGCTTACTTCACTCTCACCACAACTCTGTGAGATGCATAGTCTTTTTAATCCTCACTTTTATAGATGGGGAAATGAGGCTCAGAGAGGGTAAGTAAATTCTCTATGGTCACACAGACAGCGGAAGAGCCATAATTCAAATCTAGGCAGCTGGTTCCAGGGTAAAGGCGACAGACTTAGTGAAACAGAATGCTCAGTTAAGTTTGAATTTCAGATAAACAATGAATATTTTTTTGGTATAAATATGTCCTATGTAATATTGGGGACATACTTACACTAAAAAGCTATTCACTGTGTATCTAAAATTCAAATTTAACTGAGTTTCCTGTATTCTATCTGGCAACCTAATTCCAGAGCCCATGCTCTTAACCACTACACCCTACTGCCCTTACAAGATGCCATGAGAGCATGATGCTGAATGCTGATCACATTATCCCAGCTCCTGGATCCCGCTGTGCCTGAAGTCTGTGATAAGAGATGGCTTTTTGTCACGGTGCCAGTCCCAGTTCAAGTGAGCATTTTATTGAAGGCTTACTCTGTGGTTGGGACTGAGGGGTGGAGATACAGAGAAGGAGGAAGAGTCCCATCTTCAAGGGCCTGAGGGAGGCTGAGGAGACAGGTCTCACACACAGAGAGGTGGTAAGTGGGGTGTGATCACACCTGCTGAGGCCCGGGCCATTGAGAGGGTGTATTTGTTTTCTATTGCTTCATAATAGATTACCACAAACTTAAAAGGTTTAAAACAACACACACAGGGCTTCCCTGGTGGCGCAATGGTTAAGAATCCTCCTGCCAATTCAGGGGACACGGGTTCGACCCCTTGTCCGGGAAGATCCCACATGCCATGGAGCAACTAAGCCCGTGCGCCACAACTACTGAGCCTGCGCTCTAGAGCCCGTGAGCTACAACTACTGAGCCCGCGAGCCGCAACTACTGAAGCCCGTGCGCCGAGAGCCCGTGCTCCGCAACAAGAGAAGCCACCGCCATGAGAAGCCCGTGCACCACAATGAAGAGCAGCCCCGGCTCACCGCAACTACAGAAAGCCCACGCACAGCAACGAAGACCCAACACAGCCAAAAATAAATAAATAAAATGAATAAATTTATTAAAACACACACACACACACACACACACACACACAACCTTACCAATTTCATTGGCCAGAAGTCCAGGCACTGCTTAGCTGGTTCACAGCTCATGGTCTCACAAGGCTCCATCAAGGTCCAGGAGGTCCAGGGGAAGTCCCTGGTGGTCCAGTGGTTAGGACTCTGAGCTTCCACTGCAGGGGGCACAGGTTCAATCCCTGGTCGGGAAACTAAGATCTCGCATGCTGTGTGGCGCAGCCAGAAAAAAAAGGTGGAGGTCCAGCTGTGTTCTGTCTGGAGGCCCGATTCGAGAAGGCTCTCCTTCCCAGCTCTCTCAGATTGCTGGCAGAATTCACTTCCTGTGGCTGTAGAGTACATGGTAGCTTGCTTTTTTAAAGCCAGAAATTTCTGCTACTTGGAGTCTCTGACTTCAGGGAAGGCCTGGAACTTCTTTTAAAGGACTCATGTCATTATTTCAGGCCCACCTGGATAGACTTCCTTTTGATTAATGCAAAGTCAACTGATTATGGACCTTAACTGCATCTGCAAAATCTCTTCACCTTTGCCATATCCTATTGGTTAGACTCAGGTCATAGGTCCCACTCACATCAAGAGGAGTGGGTAACACACAAGTGTGGGTGCTAAGGGTGGGAATTATGGGGCCATTGTAGGGTGTGTCCACTACAGACGGGACATGTCAGCCCAGACTGGCACAGCAGGACAGGCTTCCCAGGGAGAGCGGATGTGAGTCCATTTCAGGCGTGGTGGTCTGAGGAGTGAAGAACTTCAGGCAGGTGCAGGGTTTGACCTGAGTGATTCTGGTGCCTTTGTTTATAGTGATTTCTATCTCTGGCCTCACTGCAGCCTCTCCCAGCCATAGCAGGTGGTTGTTTCTTATCATCCCACGTCTTGAGTGAGGAAACTGAGGCACAGAGAGGGAAAGTGATTGGTCTAAACTCAAGAGATGGGAGGGGTGGGGAGAGAAGGGGGAAGAGGGGAAGAGGGGGAGGGGAAAGGGGGAGGGGAGGAGGAGAGAGGAGGAAGGATAGGGGAGGGGAGGGGAGGGGAGCAGGGGCCCCAGGTGTGGGCAAGAGGAAGAGTGGCACTGCGTCTGCCCCCCAGGCGGGCTGAGCCCACCTGCCCACACCGCAGCCCCTGGCCCAGCACCTGGGCTGCAGAGGCCTCAGAGGGGGGCAGCTAAATGTTAACCCAGAGTCTCACAGACTTTTAAAGGCAAACATAAGATTTCAGAGCTTCACTTTGCAGAGTTTAGGCTATGCAAAAAACAGAGCACATCTCTCCCCAGCCCACCCCTATTTTCTTAATCTGGAAATCCATTCTAAGTCTCCAGGACCCAGCTTGTTTTCCAAGCAACCTGAGATTCTGTCGAGCTGGGGAGGGGCCCAGGAGCAGGGAGAGAGACACAGGTGAGAGGGAGTCTCTCCTAGAGAAAGAAGGAACCCGGGAGGAAAGAAGAGAAGGGCTGACACCTAAGAAAAGATGAAAAGAAACGGGCTGGTTGCTGCCTCTGCTGCTTTTTTTTTTTTTTTTTTTGGCCGTGCCCACCCGGCTTGGGAGAGCTTCGTTCCCCGACCAGGGATCCAACCCGCTCCCCGCGCAGTGGAAGTGCTGAGTCTTCCTCGGAGTCTTAACCACTGGATCACCAGGGAAGTCCCTGCCTCTGCTTCTTAAAGCAAAGCCACACGCTCCTCCAGGACCCACCTCCCTCACCCTCAGTCCCGCTTACTGGAAGGAGCCGGCTCCACGCCTGCCGGGGAGTCATGTGACCCAGGCTTAGCCAATCAGCATAGTCTCTCCTCCTGGCCACAGTGATTGGCTCAGGTTTGGGCACGTGATCCAAACAGTCCAATGAGCTTCAACATGGCCACTCACGTTGGAACTGCTAGGGGAAAAAAATGTTTCTCCCCTCTCGGCCCTGTGAGGACGTAGCCTGGAGCTGTAAGTATTCACCTTGCTCTCCTGAGAGGAGAAGCCAACTGAGAATGTGATCAACACAGAGGAGGGCAGAGCTGATATGGGGGCAGAGAACACTGATGACATCACGGAGCCCCTGGATCCTGCCACACTTGAAGCTAGTCGTAGCACTTGAGTTTTCAGAACTGTGGGCCAATAATACCCTTTTTTCGCCTGACCAGTTTGGATCGGGGTTTCTGTTACACATAGCCAGGAAAATCCTGAGTCATGATTGAAAAATGCAAGCGGACACCAAAAGGAGTGAGACCACGCTCAGCAGGTAAATGGTGAGCAGGACTGATGAGACCGGCAAGCTCGAAGCCCAGAAAATGAAAACTGGGTCCAAGCTGTCCCTTTTCCTCTCCCCAAAACCTAGTCTGACTCATGAGTTACAGTTCGAGCCAGGGAAAGAAAGAGTAGGAGGAAGCACAGGGAGGGCGTCCCAAGATGAAAAAGTTTGGAAATTGTTCCAGAGCATAATGAATTGACTTAACAACGGTTTCTCCCCTGGAAGTCATCTAATGAAATTATAAGACCATCCACTTACTGCTGGGATGGCCAAGGGCACGCTCCAAGATGATCAGCCGTGACAAGGAGCCAGCACTTAGCTCACAGTACATTTTAAACATCATCTAAGCAGGCCTTTTCTTTTCCATTTATGACAGCCTTCAAGGCTTGGGGACATGATGGCAGCAGGCTTTTAGAATGAGTTTGTGTTGATGTAAAGGGCAACTCGGCTCATCAACGCCAGCTTGGGCTTCCCGGCGGCATCCGACAGGCTCCCCATCACCTTGGCTGTGTGTTCAACACCTATTTGCTTGATGAATCGGAACCGTTCTTGTGTTTTGTGCACGATGGTGCTCGGGGTGACAGGGTGGCGCTGGGGGAGGGCGGGGGCGGCAGGGAGGGTCTGGATCGGGCGCCGGGTGGATGGAAGAATTTTCCAGAAGTCAGCTTGCCCGTTTTCTCCTTCCCTACTCTCCTCTGTCACCCGTGGGAGGCGACCAGGGGCACAGAACTTCACAGCCCCGGCCAGGCCACGCTGCAGGTCCTGAGGCTCCCTGGAGCTGCTGCTGGGACACGGGTGGTGTGGGAACGGGAAGGACAGGAGCAGGGAGGAAGGCTCAGTGCAGCTGGCCGGCAGGTGCCGGGGTTTTGAAGAGCGATGCTGGGGCCAAGGCACTCCACGGGAGAGCTGGCTCCGCGGGCGATGGAGTGGGCTGTTGTTCAGCCCATCTGTCTCTCGTTAATGAAGTTGTCCAGCGCGGCTTATTAATAAGGACGCGTGAGCTCAGCCGGCCCGGGACGTCTTGCCAGAACTAAAGGGCAGGGCGAGTAAGCCCTAACGACTCCTCAGGCACAGCCAATATGAAGTGGCTTCCAAGCACCCGGCCGGAGGAGAGGGCAGGGGGTCCCGGCTCTGACCTTAGCCCTGGGAAGGAGGCTGGCAGGCCGGTCACACGGGGAGGATGAGCCCCGCCCGGGGGCAGTCAGCAACCAGGGGTCCCGACTGTTCACTCCCCCGGCTCGGGGCTCACGCCTTCCTGACCACCACTCTTCCCTCTTCCTGCCCTACAGCACCTGGCGGAGTTTGCGAAGCCAGGTAGGAAGAATAATCCCACTCCCACCCCCAGAAGGATGCCCACATCCCAATCCCTGGAACCTGTGAAAACGTTAGGTTATGTGGCCAGGGGCATTTAAGGCTGCAGACAGAATTAAGCTTGCTAATCAGTAGGTGTTAAAATAGGGGATTATCCTGGACTATTTGAGTGAGGCCTTTGAGTGAGGGTAATCACAGAGGTCCTTGTACGTGGAAGAGGGAGGCAGGGGTGTTAGACTGCTGCAGCCTTTGAGGATGAGGGATGAGCCGCCAGCCGAGGAGGGAGGTGCCTCCAGAAGCCGGACGGCAAGGAACGGGCGCCCCCTAGAGCCCGCAGGAGGAACACCACCTGCCGGCGCTCTGATTTTAGCCCAGCGAAACCTGCGTCACACTTCCGACCCCCCAGAACTATAATAAATTCATGCTGGTTGAAGTTTGTGGTAATTTGTTACAGCAGCAGCAGGAAACTAATACAGGCATACTTGGGAGACATGGCCGGTTCTGTCCCGACCACCGCAATAGAGCGAGTCACACGAAGTTTTTGGTTTCCCAGCGCGCATAAAGGTTGTTTATACTGTACTGTAGTCTATTAACTATGCGATGGCATTATATCTAAAACAAAAATGTACGTACCTTAACTAAAAAATACTTTATGGCTAAAAACTTCTGTCTGAGCCTTCAGTGAGTTGTAATCTTGCAGGTGGAGGGTTTGAAATATTGCGAGAATTGCCAAAATGTGACACAAGGACACGAAGTGAGCAGACAGCACCAACAGATTTGCACAGGGTTGTCACAAACCTTCAACTGGTAAAAAAACCCAAAACACAATATCTGCAAAGCACAATAAAGCGAAGTGCAATAAAATGAGGTATGCCTGTACACAAAGGTAACAGGCCCGGTTTAAAAACACTCAGCTGTCCAGCCTCCCCCACAGGGAGAGGTGGCCTGTGGCCAGTTCTGGCCTCTGAGGCATAAGCAGATGTGCACTGGGTGGGCTTTCCAGAAAAGCCGTTGTTTTGCTGATACAAACGGGGCATGCTGAGGAGGGACAGGCCCTTTGCCTCTCGCCCGGCCCTGGTCACGTCCTCCTTCCTGCCTGGGACGTGGGCGGGGTGAGCAGCCCCACGCGAGCACGGCGGAGCCCAGGGCACAGGAGGAGCCGGGCACCTATCGCCCCTACACCCGCCCTACAGCGGCCTCTAACCTGCCATGACGCGAGAAAAATGAGCCCTGCCAGGGGGCAGCCCGGATGCTGCGACACAGAGCCAGGCACGACCCAAGTGGCCTCCGGCTCCTGCAATGATGAGAAAGTGCTGTCCAGAACCCCGGCGGCCCTGAGCCCTGGGGGAGCCCAGGGTGAGGACAGTCCTCATCCTCTGGGGGGTGGCTTCACACTGAGAAGGGCTCTGGGGCCATTCGGTCACCAGGCACGGCCGCTAACTCGCAGGGACCCAGGACATGCCCCCACCACCTGGGCCAAACATCTCCCAGCGGGTTGCGGCTCCTGGCTGCCCCATCTGCACCGGCTTTAGGCCCCCAGATCCAGCCCCGGCTTCAGAGAAAACACGCAGCACGCCGCTCGCACGGGGCTGTGCACGTATACGTATATGCTTACTGTATTAAATGCCTCATAGCACCTGCCCCGTTGTTTTTAGGAAGTTTGAAATAGTTTATTAAACATTGTGTGTCTGCCTTTAAGTTGGCAGAGCCCTATCCAGTCTCTTACAATACCCAGTTTACACTTGACGTTCACACTTGACAAGAAACAATCCAGCATTTAGCCATGACAGACGTTGCTGGCCAATCCTGATGCATTTCTTTTCAGCTGAGATTTGGCTTCAGAGCCCTTCTGAATGGGACACTCTGCCTATCACCAGTTTATCAGAGCTGCCACCTGAGGGGAAACCTCTTTACTATCCCGGGATAGAATCACTTTTCCGGACTTTACTCTGCATTTAAAATGTGGTCATAAATTAACTCCAGTAAACTCAGTGCTGCCCCTTTTCTATAATCCATGAGAAAAAGCGTTCAAGAAAGCTTTTCACTGTACTCGGTTTCAAAAAATACAAAAATGAACATTATGATGACAGGAGTGTGTTAAGAGGCTAAACTGAACAGTACATTCAAGAGCACATACAGCTGCTGGCGACGAGCTTTTGATGTGCAGGTCCCGGCCCCCTGTGCAGTGAGGCCACGTCCCCTGAGGCCCAGCGGCTCTGCTTCAGCAGGACCCGTGGCCTGCGGGCTCGTCCGCATCCCTGAGTGTCACTCCCCACGGCGTGGACATCACCCACGCCTTCAAACACCCACACACCACACACTTAATTAACATTAAAAAAATTTCAAACCACTCAAAGCCCGTGAAATTAAGAGATCCTATTAAAACGTGAAACCCACTCATTCTCCAAAGGGAACTGGAACTCTATCTGCTGGGGAGCACCGGTGGCTGGGTGTGACACACGGTTCCCCCAGGAGCTGCCCAGATTCTGTCCGTGACACACAGAGAGCGGGAGCGGTCGGCCCGGGGTCCTGAGAATCTGCCGTGAGATGCTGTAAAGTCACCCTGGGACGGGCGCCGTGACAGGTAACGTGCCACAGCAGACAGATGGGCCCTGAAGGGTGGCAGCCAGAGCCGGGAGACGAAAACAAAGGGAAGAAAGAGATCTGGGCCTTAAGAGAGGGAAATGGAACCACAGTACAAGGCTGCAGGCTGGTCACTGCCCTGGGGTGAGCCGTCACCAAGATGCCTGCGGGCCCTGGATGGAGACCAGGCGTCGGCCATGCCAGTGCACGCACAGGAGACCCCAGCTCCTCCCTGCGAGTGTGCAAAGACATACACTCTCCAGACTGCCACACACACAACCCAAACCCTCCCTTTCGGCCCCTGAAGGTCAGGATCCCCCTGTGGCGGGTGGAAGACTCAGGGATCCACCAGATGAAACCGCAGAGCAGAGAATCCTTCTTCCCCAGGCCTACAGACTTGGTGCAAACTCCTTTTCTAAGAGCCGTAGGTTTCTAAGTCATTTCTTTTTTTTTTTTTTTTTTTATTCATTTATTTATTTTTGGCTGCGTTGGGTCTTCGTTGCTGCCCCCAGGCTTTCTCTAGTTGCGGCGAGCGGGCTTCTCATTGCGGTGGCTTCTCTCGTCGCAGAGCACAGGCTCTAGAGCACAGGCTTCAGTAGTTGTGGCGCACGGGCTTCGCTGCTCCGCGGCATGTGGGATCCTCCCGGACCAGGGCTGGAACCCGTGTCCCGTACATTGGCAGGCGGATTGCTAACCACTGCGCCACCAGGGAAGTCCCTCTAAGTAACTTCTTGAACGCACAGAAGTGACAGCACAGACGTGTGTGGCTCAGGGACGTGCCAGCTGGCCTGGTTCAAAAGTCCTGCAGCTCGGGGACGTCCCGGTACAAATGCAGGGTCTCGGGGTTCGAGAAGGCTTTGTGGTGCTCCACGGTTTTCCCAGCGATGATCTGCTTCACGGCCATTTCCACTTTCTTGCCGTTGAGGGTGTACTGCCAGGGGAGGGGAGGAAGCAGACAGGAAGAGCGTTTAGACCCGAAAGGGAAAGAAGTCCCTCAGCTCTGACATCTGGGCACGTCCAAGCCGAAACGACCATCGTGACCTGGGGCGACCAGAGCGAGCGATTCTCGGTGGGTGACCGTGAGCGAGTTCCTTAACCTGGGTTTGTCCCCTGGAACATCACCTGGGGACCAGAGCATCACACCGAGGCTGTGGGCAAGCTGATGAGTGAAGGCACACACAGCTCTCGGACGTGCCTCGCTGTTACGCTGCCTCTTTCTTACTTACATTTACCTTCTTACACTGTTTATTATATTAGAAAGACTAGCTTATTTCAGGAGTGGGCTGGCTTCCTGTGACTGTCCCTGACCACCGGAAAGTGAGCTACGTCCAAGAGCCTCGCCAAACTTCCGGCAAATTACGCTGCCTCTTTCTCACTTACATTTACCTTCTTACACTGTTTATTATATTAGAAAGACTAGCTTATTTCAGGAGTGGGCTGGCTTCCTGTGACTGTCCCTGACCACCGGAAAGTGAGCTACGTCCAAGAGCCTCGCCAAACTTCCGGCAAATCTTCCCCCAGAACCGTCATCTGAATGAGATGGGGCACTGCTTTTCCCATAGTCGGACTCTGTCCAAATGCTCAGAGGCCCCTCTAAAATTCATAGCACGCGTTTCATCTTTAACCCCAATGGTCATTTGGCGGCTGTGCTGGCGTGTTTAGGGACCAGGAAAATTCTGGAACAAACAGAGAGCCCTTTAATGAACCGCCAGTGCCCTGATCTCTCCTCACACTGGCATTTTTTTTTTTTTTTATCCTGAGATGTAATTAAAATTCATTCATTGAAAACCTCGGTCTACGTGTGAACTAATTAAGGATCTGAGCACCGGCTTCTGAAGGACCACCTGTCACTGGGGTGTTGTCAGCCCCTCTTGCCCTGAAATGCAAACGTCTCACGTGCTTTCTGTGCTTTAAAGCCCCAAGAACAGCCTGCATCAGCTGACAAAACAAACAAGACATCGTTTTAGAAGAAATCCTTCCCCTGGGCTTCCCTGGTGGCGCAGTGGTTGAGAGTCCGCCTGCCGATGCAGGGGACACAGGGTCGTGCCCCAGTCCGGGAAGATCCCACATGCCGCGGAGCGGCTGGGCCTATGAGCCATGGCTGCTAGGCCTGCGCGCCCGGAGCCTGTGCTCCGCAACGGGAGAGGCCACAGCAGTGAGAGGCCCGCATACCGCAAAAAAAAAAAAAAAGAAAAAAAGAAATCCTTCTCCTGCTTCTTGGTGAGAAGGGCTGGGGTGGGGCAGAAGGTCCTTGGACTCCTGCTTGGCCCCCTCCCTACCCCCCTACCCAGGAGATAAGGCACAGCCTCCCGTCAGGATGGGCCAGCACGTCAGCTGTGACCAGTGACAAAGACCTGCTGAGATCAGGGCAGTCATGGCCTCCGGGCCCTCCAGCCTGGCAGGGCCTCAGATGCCCTTTTGTGTTCCCCTTGGTGTGACCAGACGCCCGGCCGTGACCTTGGCCGTGTCCAGCCCCGAGCCCCTGTGGCTGGGCCAGACCCCCCACCCCCCAGCCTGGTGGCACAGGGCGAATCCTCTCCGAAGTGCTCTATTAGTTCAGACCACAGGGATCTGAGAACACGAGGGAGCTTGAAAAAGCCCCGGGAACCCTCGAAACGACTTCACGGGTCAAGCGGACGGAGGAGGAGAGAGCTGAACTGAGTGCCCGGAAGTCAGGGGACAAGAGCCAGGCTGAGGACAGAAAGAAAGACAGGCTGGGGTGTTCCTCACCTTCCAGCAAATCGCTCCGCTCTTCTCGTGAGCAGATACAGTTTGGGAGTCACCATTTCGGCAGCAAAGGACACAGATTCATTCTCAACAAGATAAAGCCAAGGGGACTCTCACACCCTAGTTCCCCAAACTGTTCCAGATCCAGACAGAACGGATCCACTGAAGGGAAGCCTAAGACCCTCACCAGGGAAAAGACAGTGAGTGTCACTGACTCAGGAAGCCCCTTCTCTCCCTGAGCCACTGTCTGCACAGCGTCACCCGGAGTCACCCGCCCGCCGAGTGAGACAAGAGAACTCCCAGGCCGCGGGGGCCCTTCCTACGCGTAACCAAAGTGGAAAGGAAATCTGTGGACGGCATAAAAAGCCCTGGTTCTAGCTGCACCTCACATGCCCGCCCCTGCTCGGGGAGCGACATCCAGACTCTCCTTCCCCTGGTGGCCCGGTTAACCCGTTCCTGTCCCCGCCTCCGTGAACAGCTACTCTGCGGGCTTGGCTCGGCTGTGCCCTTACACGGCTGTGTGCGCACACGCGTGTATACGCAGAGGCCTTCTCGGCTGACAGAGGCCTTCGTTTTGTAAGCGGCCGCAGGTTAAAGCCGTGATCCGATCTGAGCGCATCTCCTCCCGCAATGAGAACCTAAGCAAAGTATTGCGGGGGGGCAGCTTTCTGGAGCTGCGCCTCTAAATAGATTCACATCTTCTTTCTGCAGGCAGAACTTAAAATTAAAAGGCAGGAGGAACGGCACCCCAGCGACTCTTTAAAAAGTTAAAATTAATTTTTGCATTAATAATTTGAGCACACACTAAAACCACACAGAAGAAAAGCCAGTTGGACGTGCCAGGCGGGCCCTGCTTACCCTCTGAAGACTGGTATTTAGCAGAAGTTGCTTTACATGCAATTTAGGAAGAGTAAAAAAAAAAAAAAAAAAAAAAGAGAGAGGGAGATGGCCGAAAACAGAATGGGGTTGCCAGGCAACGGGGACCAACTATATATAAAGCCTGAGCAAGCGTCTAGATGAGAGGTCCAGAAGCATGCGGGCTCGTGGGGGGCCGTACCGGGATGCCCTGGGTCTCCAGGACGAGGCTGGGCACGTGCCGGGCGGACAGGCCCAGGCGGATGGCGCTGCAGATCCTCTTCACCAGGTCGGGCCGGAAGGTGTGGCCGGAAGCCATCTTCAGGAAGAGGATCACCCTCTCCTGCCCGTCCTTGTTGTACTGGGGGACACACAGGCTGTCCAGGACCTCCTTGAAGGCCTCCACTGCAGAGACAGGGCCAGGGCCTCGCTCTCACACCATCCCACCTTGATGGGGACTGCCGTGGCTCCCCTGCCCCCCCTGGCAGGTGCCCCGGGGAACAGGCAGAAGGACACCTATCACCAGCAGAGTCAGAGAGCCGTAGCTCGCGCTGGAAGGGCTGACGTCTTACAAGGAGCCGGGCACCCGCCTTACTTACTCAAATACAAATTTAAAAATAAAAGGAATCAAGTGCCGCAAGGGTACTCCAGTGGTGGGAGGAAGAAAGGCTGGAATCACATGGATCGAGATTCCACCCTGATTACACAACCCTGACATGACTTTGGGACTCTGCCATCCGCATGAGGCCGCCTCCCCGGGAGGCTGATTTCGTGGCCCCGGTGGGACATTTTAAGGCTCACGGGTGACTCTACTGTGCACCCATAAGGCCCACTGTCTTTATTTGGCGTCCTGGATGGTGGTGCTGTGTGACTGCCAGCAATCACACAACCTCTCTGTGCGTCTTTCTCCACCCATGAAGAGTAGACACAGCTGACCAACCTGATGGAGCTCACCATGAGGATGAGATGTAACGGAATGGGGATGGGCCACGGGACCTTAAGGATCCTGTCCTGAGTTTTTTGAGCTACAAGCAGTGTGGACAAGGATGTTCTAGAAAGAAGGACACCCTCATACATGTCTATTCTCACGCCCGGAGGCAAAGGGGCAAGAGTTATGCCAAAAGGTGGCATCTTCGGAAAGCAGGTCCCCGCTGAGACACTCCTTGTGCCACTCCTGGATGACTTGAGAATAATGCTGGGACAGAGGAGAACGCTCACCGATGTTATAGATTTCCGAGCTGCCGAATCGCACTCCGTTGGGGTTGAGTGTGCTGTCGCTGGAGAGAGAGACGAGGTCATGGACACGTGGCGGCTCCAGAGTGAGGCCCATCGCAGGGGCCCCAGGGACAGTCACCCCGTTTCCACGACCACATGCCGTCAGCACCGGCGCCTCCCCAGCTCCTAGTCCCAACCACCCCCTTTCTCCCTCTAAACTCAAAGCTAGCTATCAAGGGGGTCCCCTCTGGTGGGGACATCGGCCACCTCCCTGCCCCTCCCCCCGCACAGGTGCCCCCTCCCGGGTGTGGGCACCCCTCCCCGCTGCACTCCAGGAAGGGCCGTAGCGACGGCAGACAAGACGTGGGGCGCACGTCGGCCGCAGGCCTCCCACCCCAAAGCCCCCCGACCCACCACTGCAGGGCACAGAAATGTGGGTCAGGCCCAGACCCACCCCTGGGAAGCTGACACAGGAAGAACCCAGGAAAGGCCCCAAATGGGGCAGGCAACCCACCCCGCAGGCCGAGCAGATGGAAGGGTCCAGGACACGGGAAGCACCCCCCTCTCCCTGCCCGGATGCCTCGGGAAGCGGGGCCCCAGGGAAGAGAAGCCAAGTCCGCGGCCCTCACCTTCGGCCCAGCATGATGACGCCCCTGGTCTTGGGGTTGATTCTGCAGTAGTCGCCGTGCACCCAGACACCTGCCGGGGGCGGGGGGGGCAGAGGGACTCGGTCACCCCAAGGGGACAGGATCCTGACCGGCTGCCTGGACAGACGCCCTCGGAAGGCATGACACCAATGTAACTCTTGTCAACAGACACACCCGAGGCCCAGAAGCATGTGTGATGTGGGGCTGGGGGCGGAAGTGAACCAGACAGCTCCCATCCCCAAGGGCACACCTTCCCACCCCCAAGGGCACGCCCTACACCCAGGTCTGAGATGCGGCAGCGCGCAAGAAACACCCCTCCCGCAGGTACCAACGAGGGTTGCGGGAATTCACGGGGCCTGAGAGCAACCCCAGCAGTGAGGATGTGAAGGGGGGGACTGGGGAGATCAATGGAGCTTTGAGGGGGGCCTCTGAATGGAGGGTGGGAAAGTACAAGCCCCGTCTTGGGAAGAGAGGGTGGTCTGGGGCGGCTGAGGGAGCAGGTCCGGAGGGGTTGGGGCCCACCTTGTAACAGAATAAACAGAAGGAGCATGACCAGGCGGGAGGCTACTGCAACAGTCCCAGTAACCCAAGCCTGAACGAAGGCACCAGCCACGGGGGCAGAGGCTTAACGAGCAGGTGAAACCCGGGGCACGTGGAGGGCGGAGACAGAGGCAAGAATCAGGTGACACTGACACCGCGCGCCCTGAGCCACCCCGACGTGGCCCGCAGTGTGCAGCTGGGCCCTTGGGCTGGTGTCGTTCATGGGGAGGCCCCCGTCCTGGATGCCCCAAAGCAACAGATCCAAGGGATCAGGCCCCAGCTTTGGACACATCCGCCACCCGACACGGAGCAGCAGAGAGAAGCCACGCCGCACAGGGGAACTGCCTGGAGGCCTCCTCCCTTGGCGGGTCCCACAAATGCAGGAGGCGCCCCGGGGGAGGGAGCGGTCAAGAGCACAGCTCTGCCGGCTCTGCGCAGCTCGGAACTCATTTGCCTGGCCTCCTGGAATAAGCCCCAGAGCCCTGCGATCCAGCCAGGGGAAAATGGCAGACCAAGCCCGCGCAGGGTCCTCACGGACGCCATCTCTTCCTTCCGAGTTCTTGACACACGTCCCAACTGTGAGTGCTAATAACCCAGCCGGCCCGTGACTCTGAGCTGCTACCCCTCCAATGACAACATACTCCGTGGAGGCCCTCATCCCAACCAGTGGCTACAAGCCACGACCAAGGCTTCTCCGGAGATGAAGCCCAGGTCCCCCGCCTGCAGGGAGCGTGCAGTGCGTGGGAGGCCATGGAAGAGAAGGAAAGGCCTCATGAGCTCATTTATTCTGAGCAAAGAGGACGGGAGGCCTCGAGGGCCTTCTTCCCTCCTCCCCAAGCTAAAAAATAAAACCTTTCCTTTTTTTTCCCCACTAGGTATTTTATTCTTTTTGGTGCAGCTCTAAAGGAATTGTTTTCTTGCTTTCTCTTTCCGATAGTTCATTATTAGCGTACAGGAAAACAACACATTTCTGTATCTTAACCTTGTGTCCTACAACTTTACTAAATTCATTTATTAGTTCTAATAGCTTTTTGGTGGAGACTTTAGGGTTTTCTACATATAGCATCATGTCATCTGCAAACAGTGACAGTTTTACTTCTTCTCTTCTGATATGGACACATTTTCTTTCTTTTTCTTGTCTGATTGCTGTGGCTGAAACCTCTCCTTTCTAATTGGATATTTAAAGGGTTCCCCTACACAAACAGGTGGAAAAGTCATTCCTACGCTTGCAAATGACATGCCAAAGTTTTGCAGAAGCACATCTGTATGGCTACACAGAAAACCAGGCTTATACACGGTGGTCCCAAGAGACAGCAAGCTGCAGACAGAGCAGCAGGGCCTGTCCCACACACCTCCCGGGAATCCTTGTTCATTTTGGAACTTGGGTGCCAAGATCCACACACAGTCTGGCTCATATGGAGTCAGACCTCCCATGAGTCTGATCCTTACTGAAGCCCTGGAAATGCAAAGAAAAAGGAAGATGCAAATCTCCCGGAAGAAGTTTTCATTTGTGAAAATGAAACGACATGCTTCAACCTCTTGCAAAACCAAAGCTGAGGGGATGAATCCACAAGTGGCTGGAGGCTCTGGTGCCCGGTTGCCACGTCAGAGAAATTAAGGGTTTCCTTCTAGGTTTCCATGCCCCTGGGCCTGCAGTTCAAACTCTCTAGTTTTCATGGCAGGTGATTTTGCTTCACTCTGATTTTCCTCGTGCTCTCCCATTTCGGTGATGGGACCCGTGAACAAATACACCAGGATGAATGGGCAAACCCAGCCTTTCTCCTGCTTTGAATTCCTGGAGGTCTACTGCCTGAAATCTTTTTAGAGTGAGCATGTATACCTGTACATTAAAAAAAAAAAAGATGCCCCAGCCTTCCATGTACATAAATGTAAATATAAATAAACAACACATTGCACATACACGCTTCTCTTATTAAAGGACCTGTGACCACTGGACCTGTTTAGCTAACGAGGGCCAATGGAAGCTCTGCCTGCTCCATCTCATCAAGCTCAAAATCTTGATGGCTCATGGGCAGGCCTGATCTCCTATTTGGAATTTACTATCTTCAGTCACCTGTACCCATCATACTTCCATTTTTGCCTTGGCTACCAGGAAACTCAGAGCTGAAATCATTGCTTTGAAGGATCAGAATGATCTAAATCTTTCTAAAGTCTGCTTTTAATTTCCTTTTAAATTTTTATTAGGTTTTTAAAGACAATTAAAAGTCACAAAGAAAATCAAAATGGCTCCTATTATTCACACACATACATTTCCTTTTAAAAACTCACACAGAAGGCATGCAATGCCCTCGGTTCCACACTCCTATTTGTCACTTAATAAATTCTTGGATACTTCTCCATATCGGCACCTTGTCAGTTTACATTTTCACTGGCCTAATTTTTCAGGGTAGTGATGTCTGTAAGTCGGATGCCTGTTGCAGAAAGGAAGACCTTGCTTCTTTGTTGTTTTCTTTTATCATCGAGCCATGTCCTATACAGTCCAAGAATCTCTCAGTGCTGGGCCTGGAGAAGTGGTCTAAGTTCAGCCTGTGTCCACCCTGACCATGACCAACAGCTTCAGATCCCATTATCTTATCTGCCCTTATTTCTCCGTATTTATTCGTATGTCACACCTACTTCCAGAAAGTATTTGAGGAAGCTACCTATAAAGCCAACTATATGATGGGATTATTGAAAGGATCAGAAACTCTGCACTGGGGTGAGAAGACTGCTACAACAAAGCAATTATGGCAGCTCTGAGCTTCCTGGTAGCCAAGGCAAAAATGGACAATATAACAGGTCACCAAGTATTTGTTTCCTCCAAGAAGGAATATCAGAGCTTTGGAAATAAAGACTTTTTCTGAAATTAATCCTGAGAGACATTTATCATGCGAACCCTTGCATATATAACAAAAAATGACAGAAAAGAGTTTTCAAAGAGCAGTGCTGCAGAAGAGATGTCATTTCTTAGATGGATCTTCAAGCTGAGGTTCTAATCCCTTCCTAGGACAGAAGCCCCGACTCCTCTTCAAGGTCATTTGAGGAACTTCTCTCTCTCTCTCTAGTCTGCTTTAGTCTGTCTGAACAGCTACACACTGGCAGGACCCAAGGTGGGGCTTAAATGCAGAGGCATCCAATGGAGGCCAGGCCACATGGCGGGGAGGGATGCTCCCACTACCCTCACATGTGACGTGCTATGCCAGGTACGATGGCTTTTATGTGGGACATTACACGGGAACACGCAAGGCCGAGTAGAGAAACGGGACAGACCCGTGGCACCTTCTACCCCCGATGGTCACCTGCCGCTTTCTGATTCACCACATGTGATTTATGCAAAATAGAATTACCTTTCTAGAGGTTGAAGACAGCAAGTACTTAGGTGTAAATAACTCTGGAGCAGAAGGCTCGCTACATTATGAGTTACATAGCTGCAATCACTCGAGGTTGCTTATGAAATAAGATAAGGAGGCAGGAATCAGAGCTTTAAATAAAGAGACTTTCCAGCTCTGGGGCAAGACACCACTCCGAAGATGAACGGAGGGTGGCAGCCTGAGTGAGTGACGGCCTGGAATTAATCATCCCGCTGCAAAAGCTCTCTTCTCCCATCACCTCCACGAGGACTGGTTGATGGGGTGTGAGACAGAGGAGACCCCAGCCAGACACCTCTCGCACACGCATCTCTCCCCGAACAGGCAGATGAGCCTGGGTAAGCGAGCGGGCCTCCCGCCCCTACGCAGCCAAACCAGCGGGTCGTGCCGGCGGCCAGGAGCAGGGCTCCGGGCCAAGGGGCTCCGGGCACAGAGGGTGGTTAAGAGTAATCTACACCCAGATTAGGGTTTCGTAAGATGGCTTCAAGCTGACGGTGACCAGATACTGATCAAAAATTCATCATTGCCCCCCTGGCGGAATGAGCTGCAAGCAGCCTCACCAGGCTTTGAGGGGGGCCGGCAGGGGGCAGGCGCATCCAGAATTAGACACCGAAGGCCCAGCCCGGGCCGGAATCTGGGCAGCTCCACCTGCATCCCGACCCACCTGGGAATTTGGAGAAATACGCCTTCCGGTACTTGCTGCCGTTCTCGTCGTTCCAAAAGTGCGTGGGCTGACAGGGGAGCGGCTTGGTACACACCAGTTCACCGCTCTCCCCCCAGACTGCCTTTCCTGGCCGGGGAGGAATGAGAGCTAAACTGAGCACACGCCACAGCCAAACGCCCCGGCTCTCTTTCTCTCCTTCTCTCCTTTTTTAAGCTATGAGCTATCACAGAGTATTTCAGACACATCCAAAGCCGTGCAGCCGGCCCCGCCCACATGCCCATCAGCCCGGCGTCACCGAAAGCCACGCTACTGCTCCCCACCACGCTCCCCCCGCTCTCGCTCAACTTCAATCCTGTACCGTTCCCTTATGTGGATTAATAATTTTACCACATCTACATACACCTGAATAACACGTCATTTTGCGTGTTTCTAAACACCGCACAAACGGTACCGCGCTGCCCCTCGGGTCCTGCATCTCGCTCTGGGTCCTCGCCAGGGTCAGGGCACGAGGCTGCTGAGGCAGTGGGGTGGCCTCAGCAGCGTCCCCAAAGTTTGCATGCCTGCCTGGCGTTCCAAGCACATGGCCCGCCATCTGTGCTGCAGGCCAACACCTACTCCCCTCAGCCGGACGGGCTGCAGGAGGCTGGGGAGCCCGGCAGGTGTTCAGCCAGGCTCGGGGGCCGTCAGTCTGCGAGCGGTGGCAGGGGCCAGCCCCTCAGACGGGGCCGTTTTGGAGAACTGGCCCCAAGCAAAGTTACACATCCAAGCGTATCCAAGCTACCACTCACACCTCGTCACAGAGAGAGGAAGGGTTTGGAGCCATCACCTTCCTCGTTCCACACCTCCACGGCCATGCCCAGGTTCCGGGCCTGAATTTCCCCTTTGTACACAGGAACTGAAGGATTCTGGCCCACGAAGCAAGACATGATGTCGGTGCCACCTGCAAACAAAAGGAGATTCAAGATTCGAAGACCGGGACTTCCCTGGCGGTCCAGTGGTTAGGGCTCCAGGCTTTCACTGCCGAGGGCCTGGGTTCGATCCCTGGTTGGGGAAGTAGGATCCCACAAGCCACACGGCACAGCCAAAAAAAAAAGAAAAAAATTTCAGAAGACTGAGACAAACTGTCCATGTTTTTTATTAATGAACAATAAAGGAGAAAGACCCTGGAGGACAAATATATACTACTCTTTCTCCAAATACAGAAAAATTCCCAGAGAGCTGAGCTTCTCTTCAGGGAGGGAGCGGGGAGGTGACTTAGAAACTGGACTGAACCTCCCGTGTCCGGGTGATTTATCGTTCTGACCAGGGATACGTGCTGAAGGAGACACCAAATAAATGACCTCTTGTGGTCGCACGGAAATCCTAGACTCAGGTTCACGAAAGTGGAAGCTTCGCCCCATCAGGCCTGTCTGCAGGAACTGCCGCGGCAGACGGGTCCCGTGCACAGTCTCTTTGCTGTGGTTTATGTTCACTTAATCATCGGAGAAGCAGAAACCCTGTGGTCCCTGGAGTGCGAGTCTCCCGCACTAGGGCACGTGCTGGATGCGAATCACTCCGTTTCAGGGAGGGGCTCGAAGAAGAGTCGGACCCCAGGTGTCATCAAGAGGGAGTGGCACTAACGCCTGAACCTGGGCCCAGCCGGTGACAACTGCCCCCTCGCACGTGCCCGCGGTGCGGGATGCTCTGTGGGCACAGGGACACGCACGGAGCCCACCGGGGTGCACAGGGGTGGGAGACGGCAGCCCAGGGAGGAAAGGGGGGGAGGCTGTGGGCAGAGGGCACACACGGAGCCCCGACTTGGTCCCTTCCTAGACTCGGCGATCCGGACACTGGTGTCCGTGCTCCCCTTTACACCTGTTTGTACACCTAAAAAGACAGCCTTGTGATTTAAGAAGTGTCTTCTCCCTGCTCACGCTCTGTGTTTGTGAACGGGGTGGGGCAGGGTGATTGAAACCCACATAAAATGCTTCGACGCTTCAACAACTGGCAGGATTAATTCCGGGCAGAATCGAAGCGTGCTGACCTGCCTCCCTCCTCCAGACACCTCGAGGTACCGGCTGGCACGTCCCATGAAGACGGGAGAATCGCGTTCATGACCGTGACCAGCAAGCTCGGGGCAGTCTCGCGCCCCAACGAAGCACAGCGCTGGGAGCAGAAGTGCTGCTTCCGCTGCTTCCGGATTGGAGCTGGGGCGCTTGGGACAGCGGCAGGAGGACAGGCCGAGAGCCTAACAGACGTGGCTGCCCCGAGATGGGCTGGGCCGGCCCGGCAGACAGCCCCACGCCCATCCGACAGCAGCACCCCTGCCCACCAGGCGGGCTCTGGGGAGGACCAAGGGATGCGCTGGGCGGGCGGGAAGCTCGGCTCTGAGGCGGCAGGACCGGGTTTGAATCCCACTCTGTACCCAGCTAGTGGGTGGCCTCAGGCCAGTCACTTGGCACGTGCAGACCTTGTTTTCTCTTTTGTAAAGAAAATAGAATCTACCAGGATGAGCTGTTTAGGATCTAAGGTTACGATCAGGGTGCGGAGTGTATGTACGTTCTCCACCCCCAGCAAAGGTTCAGCAATGGCTAACTCAGTGTTTGTAGCCTCTTCCTAGAACATAACTACCGGGAATAAGGAACATCGACCATGCAAACGCGCATGCCCTGCTGACTGTTCACGCAGATAAATTCAAGCCGGTGGACTCGCTGGGCCACAGGGGAAGCACGCTTAACGGCCAAGCCTGGTCCCCGAGTCCTCTGGCTCTTCCAGAACCTTCTCCACGGCACAGGCACATGGCGGGGGCCGTACCTGAGATGGAGCCCAGGAGGACGCTGCTCTTGACGCACCTGTAGACATAGTCGTAGCTCTGGGCGCTCAGGGGGGAGCCGGTGGACAGGATCGTGTGCAGCGTCTGCAGACTGTGAGTTTCCACTAGAGCCAGAATCATGGAGAGATTAGAGCCAAACCCGACACACTCTGCCTGGCTTGCAGGAACCAGGTAACAGAGTGGATCTGATTTCCGCGGCTGGCGAGACAGGGAACGGACACCCTGGGAGGCACGCTTACCTGGCTTCACGTCTTTCTCTTCCAGCACTGACAGCCACTTCGCACCCGTTCCAAGGATGGTGATGCTGGAGTTAAGAAGACACCGGAAACTCGTCAAGGCTCTTGCATATTCCAGGCACCGAAGCTTTCTCAAATTAGTGACCCATTTCGGACGAGGTTGCAAAATCCAAGACACGTCATTCTTCTGGGTTGAATTAACGCTTAATATGTAGTTGAAAGCCAGTTACAACACCTGCGTTACTCTGAGGCCAGCACTGACACGTCTGCAGAGCACCCGGGCTCCCTTTACCCTTTGGCTCTTCTTAAAACAACTGTCTGCACATAAACCCACCATCTTCCCAGCTGCAGGATGTTTTCTCTCGGGGGGACCAAAGGAGGACACAGAATCAAGACCCCTCAAGTTCTGAGCGCCCGCGATCGTTTCCCAGGGAAGTGGAGAGGCCGTGGGAGCTTCTGTTAGGACAGGCGCCAAGCCTGGGATTCCTGACCCATCTCCCTTTCTTAGATAAGCTCACATTTTTATGAAACTTAGAAAACCACTCTTCTTCTCTTTTTGAACATTTAGAATCTAGTCCTTTATCCCCAAGTTTGCATTGAGAACAACACGTTATGCTGAGTATAAGTCATTGTGTTTTCAAGGGGAGAGTGTTTCTTCATGTTCTGTTTCCTTCCTAGAAAGCTCTACCTTCCTAACTAATGGCTGTTTTCTCCTGGGGGCTGAAGGAGGCCATAAAATCCAGGTCCCTCCTGCCCCTCTGGGCGGCAAAACCCATCCCTTCGCACCTGGCTGGCGAGATTCATTCCAGGGAGACAGCCCTGTGCTATCTGGTGCTGGACAGAGCTCAGAGGCACAGACACACAGAACCAGGGCCGGCTGGGCTGGGAGGGGCAGAATCCACGGCTCAAAACTACTGTCCTTCATGCCTCCAGTCCCTTTCTTTTCTTCACTTCACCGGGACACCCTGCAACCACTAAAACCGCGGACACTTCCTGGGTCGCTGTGTCCTTGGTGAAGGCTGTTTTGGGAGCTGGGAGGTCGTGGGGACCAGGAAACGTATACAGTCCCCACCCCCTCCTCACTTACTCCATAAACTCAGGTAGTCTGATTAGCTGATTCCAGATCCTCTGAGAATGAAGGCGTCACCCGTATTTCAGCAGGAGACCAGGGGCCCATCACATGCTGACGGACAGCAGGGACAGCCTCAGCCACAGGTAGAGATCTCCAGCCACCAGCCACACAGCGCAGCACGCGGATTTCTGCTCAGCCCCCATCCGCCCCCCCCCCCAAGTCGCAGGCGTCTGTCTGCAAACCGCACCTCAGGATGTGTACAGACTGCCGCGGCGTCCCCGGGGCTGGGCCCCAGGCCTGCTTGTGTGAAGGAACGGCCAGGCCTCCCCGTCTGTCTCCAGGCTTGGGTAAGGCAGTTTAAAAAACACAGAGCTCATGAAGCGCAGGCGCCCGTGCCTGTGTGCTCGGCACGGTGCCTTTTTCGCGAGTGCTGCTGGGAAGCACCCACGAGGGACGAGGCAGCTCCCCGGCTCGCCCCAGCCCGGAGCCCTGCAAGGAGCCACCTGCAGACGCGGCTCCTCCACGGCTCCGCCAGCCTGAGCCCCGGTCTCCCCGGTCTGCCCTCGACCCCGCAGTTCGGGGGGGATCGTGTAGCGCCCCCAAGTTCAACGCCCCAACGGGGTGCCACGTCACGCGGAAGACACCCACCCCGAGGCACAGCCCTGAAATCCCTGGGGGACCCTGCCCTCCCCCCTCATCCAGCTCCACCGCCTGAATCGACTGCCCACATGCAGCCACGAGGGCCTCCTCCCAGCCTCCGCACCACCCCCATCTCGGTCCCCTTGGGGCCTCGGCACCCGCCGCTGCCCTGGCCTGCAACACGCGTCCCGCAGTCCTAAACGTGAACTGCCCGCCCAGTTGCAAACCCGGACAAAGACCCCAGAGTTCTTCCCTGACCCCAACCAGAATGTTCCCCAGCCCAGACCTGGAGAGCCCAGCAACACACCCAAAACAAAGAGGACAATCCGTCCTTTAACCTCGTTCACGTCTGCAAAATAACTGCTCAGTTATGAAACATGTTAGTAAGCCTGTGCGCTGACACGATGACAATCAACGAGGATTTCGTCCCTAAGCGCATCAACGTTATTTTAAACATGAGGCCCTTAAATCGCACTGCGAAGCCCCTGCCCGCCCTGCCAGCGCTGAAGCGTCGCTCCTCCTGCACAAACCCGCAGGATTTTAGGTGAAAGCACGTTTGATTTGGTGTCACTTCAGCGTCGGGAGGTGGCAGAGCTGGAATGAAGGCATCCTGCCCCGTCTGACCTGCCCCCTCTCCTGTCACCCGCATGGACGGCTGGAGCGCCGTGCTGCCCTTCGGGCGCCCCTCACAGGCCAACGAGTGGCACCTGCCTCGCTGACCTCAGCAGATGAGCCCCCCAGCCGGGTGAAGGGCCAGGCCAGAGGGGCCCTGAGGACGGCCAAGGCCACGGCTCAGCTGGCATCCGGGGCACAGGCCAAACCGGGATGTAAGGCGGAGGCCCAGCACGTGCGTTCTACACAGACCCAAACCACAGGGCTGCGAACGCACTCCCACCTGCACACAATCACATGCATGCACACACACACTCATCCACAGGCATGGGTGTTCTCACACCCACGTGTGCACATACTCTCACACACCCACTTTCCTGTGCACATAAGTGTGTGTGCACCTGCACATACACACGTGCGCACATGCACATACACGTGTGCACACGCACACCTGCACACATTCACAGGCATGCGTGCTCACACTCGTGCACCTGTGCACATGCACATACACACTCACACGTTCGCACTCAGGTGCATCCACACTCACACGTGTGCACGTACACACGCAAAGCTGGGTCTGCCTGGGCCTTCCATCCTTCAACTTCATTAGCTCTAAGCCCCGGGGATGTACCTCTCTCTCTCCATCCCTCCTCCCGTGGCACAGGCATACGCGTCCAGAGTGTCTCCTCCTGAGCGCGGCTGACAGGCATTCAGGGCAGAGATCTTCCCAGGGATTTGATTAACCTTTCACTGGCAACAAGCTCATTAGGAAATAAATTTCCTCGCTAATACTGTGAGCCAAATGTCAGGATTTAAATATCACCCAGGCCAAAGTTATACTTCAAATATTAATGCCCAGGGATTTAAGAACATTAGCGGTTCCTCCTGTTTCCCCAGTGTAAATGGACTCAAAGGTAACGTAATTAGAACATTGCAGAGCGTGGCTAACTTCTGGGCCACGGGAGCCCTGCCAGCTTCCGTGTTCTCGTTCTTGGAAACACGATCATTAGGCCAACGGCGACCAGCAGCCACAGTGGCAAGAACGCGTCAGCCGCCCATGATTAATTCATCAGCAAAGAAAGTGCCGACGGAACAGGGTCTCTGGATGGTTCCTGGCGATGGCAATGAGGGGCTGGGGGAGAAGAGGGGCCACTCCACCCTTCCCCCGACGCTGCCCCTTAGCTGGCCGCTGCCTCTGCCATCAGGATGCCCGCTTGCCGTCCTGTTCACAGGACTGCGGGGAGGCCCTTCTGCAGTACCGGCAGCGGGGCATCTGGAAGCACCCTGCTGAGTCTTGGGAGACCCTCGAGACGCTGGCCAGCCCTGAGGGCTCGCAGAAGGGCGGGTGGGAAGGCCAAACGCTGGGAACGCCCCAGAGACAGACCTGCCCTCCCCTGAATGAGCATCTCCACACCGTCCCCTGAACAGGTATGTACGTTCAGCCTGGGTCATTCTCTATCACCCTTGCGGCCACGGGCCCCGCGCGAAACAAAGCTCTCATCAGCCCTCAGTCTGCCTCTCTCCTGGGTCGCAGCTCTGCAAGTTCTTAGAATCCAGAGTTACAAAAAAAAGACCACGTTCCCTCTCCCCGTGCCCGAGGTTTCAGAGCTCACCCCTGGGCCCTGAGGGGCGGGGCAGCCCCCTCCGCACTACATGGGTCTCCATGGTCGGTCCCTGTCAGGGGCGCCCGCCCCTTCCCACCCTCCTTGACAGCTTCACCTACTCCTGGCACCTCCGCACCCTCACACAGCCACCCCCACCAAGAGGGGGACATCGAGGGTGGCAAAGCGTTCCAGAGACGGCACCCAGATCCTCAGAGCGGCCGCCCTGTGTCTGAGTGTCCCGGGTACCTACCCGATCCTGTCGACCAGGTCCCAGAGCACATTGGGGGTGGGCACCAGCGGGGAGCCGTCGTATAGGACCACGGCCGCCCCCGTGGCGAGAGCAGACACCATCCAGTTCCACATCATCCAGCCGACCTGGAGCAGACAGAAGGGAACACGTGTCAACCCAGCGCCGGGCCAGCTCCCCTCGGCCCCGTCACGCAGCCTCTCAGCCCTAGAAAACCACCCGATGCTGAGCCAAAGTAGCCAGGAACTGCCCGGCCCAAACGCACAATGCTCTGCCCCAGCAATTCCCCGTCAACAGTTTACGGTAAGGGGCTTCCCTGGTGGCGCAGAGGCTAAGAATCCGCCTGCCAATGCAGGGGACACGGGTTCAATCTCTGGTCTGGGGAGATCCCACGTGCTGCGGAGCAACTGAGCCCGCGTGCCACAACTACTGAGCCCGCGTGCCACAACTACTGAAGCCCGCGCGCCTAGAGCCCCTGCTTCGCAACAAGAGAAGAGAAGCTACCGTAATGAAAAGCCCACACATCGCAGCAAAGAGTAGCCCCCGCTCGCAGCAACTAGAGAAAGCCCGCGCGCAGCAACAAAGACCCAATGAAGCCAAAATAAAAATAAAAATTAAAAGAGTTCATGGCAGGGATCAACGCACACGTGTGCACTAAGACATGTCGGAGAATGTTTCCTGCAGCCTCACTGATGACAACAAGGGACCGAAGGCAACAGAGATGCCCGTTGCGTGGTCACGTGGTGCACACGTGCAGGGAACCCTGGGCGCTGCAGCGCAACCCAGGTCGGACGTGGGAAACGGCGCCTGGCACCCAGCAAGCACTCAGGAGTCAGCCACTGCGCAGCCATCAAAAAGAACGAGGCCTGGCTCTGTGCAGAACAGTCTCGAAGACAGACCGTAAAGGGGCAGGGCCAGCCCGGCAGAGGGTGTGCAGCGCCCCATTCGTACACAGAACCCCCAGCCCCACCCCTGGGCCTGCAAAGGGGCCCGAGGGGCAGGGCAGTGAGCAGGGCGGACGTGGCTGCCTCTGGGCCCTGGAAGACGCCAACCTCTCACCAAGTTCCCATGTGTTGCATGAAATGCTTACCACGTGTAAGTACAGCATTTTTTTTTTTTAATTAAAAAAATTTTCACAGCCAAAGAGTGTGCTCATAGCCCCACTGACAATGGCACTCCCATCCACGCTGGGAGGATCTGTAGGCGATTCCGGCCTAAAGCAATAGAGCGACAGAACAAGGAAGCAGGAATCTCTGTCCAGAGGGCAAAAAAACCCAATTCCACCCCGTAAGCAACGAGGGCAGGCGGATGCCCATCCATGAGCCTGGAGCAGATGCGGCCCAGTGTCCCAGGTCACCCGGTGTCCCCAGGTCAGAATCCTGCCATCGGGGACCAGGCGGCCACGTGAGGTGGCACCCAAGTGGCAGTTAAGAATCCCCAGACAGGTCCCAACAGTGTGAGTGACGCGTATAAAAGCACAAGGACCAACCTATGCTCCCCTTTGGCACCACGGAAACGGCAAAGGGAACCAGGGGGTCACACGAGAACCTCCATTTAGTTGAGTTGCCTTTTTTTTTTTTTTAAGGGTTTTAACATGCTAAGTTGAGTTTCTTCTAATAAGGAATCTTTTTTACTTTTCTTTTTTTTTTGGCTTCACAGCACGGCTTGTGGGATCTTAGTTCCCCAACCAGGGGTTGAACCCGGGCCCTCGGCAGTAAAGCTGTGGAGTCCTAACCACTGGACCGCCGGGGAGTTCCCAAGGAATTACTGTAATAGGCAGCACTGCACCCCGGCCACCTCACTGTCCAGCTGCTAAAGTGAGTCAGCAAGCGACAGCACAGGCCTGGCTGGGGCCGGCTGGGGGCACCCGAGGCTGCTGCTGGCACCCGGCATCCTCCACCGAAAAATGCAACGGCCCCGTCCTTCGTGGGCAGGATGCTTCCCAGAAAAGTGAACTGCTTTCGAGAGAACTGCTCTGGATCCTTGAGTCCTTCCATTGTCCCCTCACCGTGTCCCAGGGAGGCAGCTGAGTTGGAGGTCAGCACAGCTGTGGCTGCCCCGGGGGTGGGGTTCTGCAATTCAAAACGCTGGTCCATTAACGCCCCAGGGCTGGGCTTCCTGTCTGAAAGGGCCGGAGCCTGGCAGAGCCTGGCGGGGACCCAGCATCACTCACTGTTCACGATGGGGGAGGGGGATAGAAGGAAAGCCTGCAGCTGAAAGAAACCCAAATCATTTGGCCCAAAGCCCTGGATTTACGGCTGGGCACACAGGGCGACCTGCGCCTGGTCGCACGTCAGTGCTCCCTCCTGTGTCTGCATCGGGTCCTGGGGCCCTGGCACCAGGGAAGCAGCAGGGCCTGGGCCTCGACCTCCCAGGTTAGGAAGATGCCTCAGCGTTCTGCTTCCTTGAGAACTCAGACCGGAAATGGGAGCCAAATCACTCTGGAGCCCCTGGACATTTGCGGTCTTGGAAGAGCTGATTTTGAGTTTTCTTCCCTTGGGACAAACAGCACTTCCTTCGGCTTGCTAACCTTTCACCGTCCAGGGTTCAGCGGCGTCGGGAACAGCTCCAGCACCTTGAGCTCAAGCTCTGGTTCGATGACGCCCGCTCCACACTAACCCACGGGAAGGGCTGGAAGCAGGACCACCTCCGTCCTGGGGGCAGGACCGCGGGCCGCCCGTGGGCGCTGCAGTACAGCGGCGGCTCTCGGCTGCACGCGCAGCCGCCCGCAGGCCCCGCCTGGTCTCACGCCTGGATCCCCAGCCATGGAAGTAACTGCTCGAGCCACCCTGCATGCCCTTCCTCTGGCTGCTGTAAACAACGGCCACAAACCCAGTGGCCTAAGTGTACTGTCTGAGAGTCCTGAAGGTCGGGTGTCCAAACTCAGGTGTCAGCGGGGCTGGGAGTTCCTTCTGGAGGCTCCAGGGGAGGGTCTTTCTTTGCCTTTTCCAGCTTCAAGGGGCCACCGCGCTCCTTGGCTCATGGACCCACCGCGCTCTGGCCTCTGCTCTGTCGTCCACCCCCTCTGGCTCCACCGCTCCTGCCTCCCTCTTGTAAGGACCCTGGTGATCACCCTGGGCCCCGGATAATGCAGGACACTCTCCTGGTCTCCGGAGCTGCAGCCGAATCACATCTGCAGAGCCCCTTTGCCGCATCAGGTGACACGCACAGGCTCCAGGAGTGAGGACATGGGAACCTTTGGGGCCGTTATTCTGCCTCTCAGCACGCCACCCCACGGCCTTCCAGTAAATTCCTTTTCCACCTCAACTGGTCAGAGTCCCTTTACTATTGCACACGACTAAGAACTGACCGTCCTCATGGCATCTCTGGTAAGTTCCTGTCCCCCAGGTTGAGCCACAGATTTCCGTCACGTGACACTCATCCCCACCTCTACAGGCTCAAGAGACTGAATTAACAGTCTCCTCGGTCTCTCTAGATTTCCCCAGGGCTCCAGGGCTCCCAGCGGCAACCGAGGTCAACACAGGGGGACGGGCCAGGCTGGTGCTCGACCTTGGTGCCGAGATTCAAGTGGGCAGCCGCCAGGAGGGAGAGAAAGAGAGCAAGAGCGAAGGATCCCGCAGGAGGGGCTGCTCGCACACGGCCCAGGGTCAGGTGCACACGGCCCGGGGTCTCGCACACACGGCCCAGGGTCTGGCACACGCGGCCCGGGGTCTGGCGCACGCGGCCCGGGGTCTCGCACACACGGCCCGGGGTCTGGCACACGTGGCCCAGGGTCTGGCGCACACGGCCCGGGGTCTCGCACACACGGCCCGGGGTCTGGCGCACGTGGCCCAGGGTCTGGTGCACGCGGCCCAGGGTCTCACACACACGGCCCGGGGTCTGGCGCACGTGGCCCGGGGTCTGGCGCACGCGGCCCGGGGTCTGGCGCACGTGGCCTGGGGTCTGGCGCACGTGGCCCGGGGTCTGGCGCACGTGGCCCGGGGTCTGGCGCACGCTGCCTGCGGCTCGAGCTGCGCTTCTGGCTCCTGACATGTGCAAAGGTGGAGAGGCAAAAAGAAGAGTAAAGATAAAGTCCTCCCTACCTGAATGAACCAAAGCCCGTCCTGGGAGGGGCGCGGAGGAGGGGGAGGGCACCCGTCTCAGCACAGCACCCACACTCACCGTGGTGTAATACAGGATGATGTCACTGCTGGTCATGTTGCCGTGAAGAATGTGCTCCTTCAGGTGCTGGATGAGGGTCCCCTGGGGAGAAGCGGGGGAATTCCGCGTGAACCAGGCTGCTTCCTCCGAGGGCACAGAGGCGCGCGCAGCCCAGACGCTCGGCCCTGGGGCAGGAGAGGTCAAGGAAGAGGCAGAGCTCTGAGCACCCTCCCCATGACAAGCAATGCTCCCGTCCCTCTGCCACCTGACCCCTAAGACTCGCTGGGGACATGAGAAGAAACCCTGACCCGACCCTGCCGGCCTGCAGGCTCTGGGCGCCAGGTGATCAGAAGCACAGGGGACCCACCAACCTCAGGCAGAGAGAAGTGAAGATCACGGAGCGGAGAGTCACGAAGATGAAGGTAAAAGGCTGGGTGCAGGGACACCTGCCCCCCCCCCCAGGCCAGGGCACTACAGGCCAGCCTTGCTCCCTCGTGGTGGACGGGGAAGACTGGATGCCTGAGCAGGACTGTCCCCGGGGTGCACAGCCGCTGCTGGGTCTGCAGCTCCGAGAGCCTCGGATCAGAGCTCAGGGACTCCTTGGCCGAGGGGTAGCTCAAGACCCTGCTTTCAGCTCCAACGCCCAGTCAGACCCCTCTCCCAACCCGACATGTGATCTATTACTTTTCATTTTAATGTTCACTGGGCAGTATATTCGCTTGGACCGAAACTCGAAAGCATACACCATGACAAGCCCCCGTCCCCTCCTGCAACCAGTAGCCGTATATGTTTCCCGCGTACATTTCCAGGTATGTTTCTTGCCTATCTGCGTGTATTTATTTATGCTGGTTTTTTATTTGGACGCACTGTCCTGCAGTTTGCTTTTTCCATTTATCAACACAGGGAGCTTCCCTCGTGGTTTTCGTACAGCTGTGTAGTATTCCACTGCCCAGACCCCACTTGTTCCAAAGGACTGTGTCGCCTGTGGCTCACAGGGAGGACAGGAAGCTTCCCAGCCCCAAGCACAATGCAGAGAGCAGAGCAAGGGGACCCTGAACCAGCTGTTTCATCTCTCGGTTTTCCCATCCTTTCAATGGATCTCACACAAGATCCTAAGGCTAGATCAGGGACGCGGCCCCCTCCGAAGCCCCTGGAAAGGCCAACCACTGCGCTCAGTCTGGCCACAGACGGGAGGCGCCAGCAGACGGCAATGGTGGCCCTGGTTGTTTAGGGACTATCGGGACCCACGTATTAAAACCAGCCTTGATGACCCTCATTGTACCCAAGGGAAATTAAAAAAAAAGCCAGGGCTTCCCTGGTGGCGCAGTGGTGAGAGTCCACCTGCCGATGCAGGGGACACGGGTTCGTGCCCCGGTCCGGGAAGATCCCACGTGCCGCAGAGCGGCTGGGCCCGTGGGCCATGGCCGCTGGGCCTGCGCGTCCGGAGCCTGTGCTCTGCAATGGGAGAGGCCACGATGGTAAGAGGCCCGCGTCACACACACAAAAAAAAAACACACAAGCCAGTAAGAGGAGATGACCCCTTTCAAAGCTCAACAGAAACAATCCTACCCAGCAAATTCCCTGACTCCAGAGCCAGTGCCCCTATTCCCGAGTCTGTCCCGGACGGCACCCCGTCACCAGGCCCACAGCGGGGACGCCTGCCCTGGGGACGGACTACACGGGGCTCGGAGAGACAGCGGTAGAAAGGCCGCTGGGAGGGAGAGCCCGTTCTGAGGGCTCCCCGAGGCCACCCTGGGTCTGCACGTGGGAGCCAAGAGCCCGGTGGCTTCACCGTGCGTGCGCTGCAGGGTCAGGGACAGCACACCCGCGCCCACCCAGGACAGTCACAGGCTTCCTCAGAAAGTCCCTCAACACACACTGCTCTCACTCAGAGGAGGCGGGCGACCACGTGGGGACAACAAACATTTCAGGAACCCTTTCGATGAACGCTAAGTGTTCACGTGGCAAATCCACAGAAAGGGCTGGGAGCTCCTGGATTATAGGAACCCGTGGCAGATCCCCCTCGATTTCCCTTTTCACTTAGATTGGACTTTAAAGGGCATCTTCGCCCGTACGGTCTGCCTCTATGAGCCCGGCCTATTCATAACCCGCCACGTGCTCACCGGCTCAGCAACCTCACTCTCTTGACAGCACAAGACCCTCCTTTGCTTCTCTCTGTGTGAACCTTAACGAGTCGCGTCAACAGCTCGGCCCTTAATTTCTAAATATTTATGGCAAGTCTGAATGCTTTCCCTGAGCGTCAGGAAGTGTAAGCAGCATGGTTTCTGAATCTCAAGCAAGAAGAGTAATTTAAAAGAAGGAAGAGGGAAGCTGTTTTCTGGGCTCTTTCGTGGGCTTAGAAAGCACAAAACAGCAAACGGGGATCACAACGTCCCAACCCAACCCTGACCCTGCTGCCAGCCCCAGGGCCACTGTCGGTGGTCCCACCGCGCTGTTTTCAAGTTTCCGCTAGAGATAACGCTTGAAAACAGGCAAGGTGCTTAGTCACTTCTCTGGAGATGCAAGAGCCCAGCGAAGCCAGAATTAATATAATTTTTCCTGACTTTTCCATATTCTGAATATACCAAGCACAATGATTTTATGAGCAAACTACATTTCATCTAATACATTTTTATGTTCCACTCCCAAAAAAGGGACATTTGCTAGGCAAAGAGCACTGAAAATAAAAGTACAGTCGGGCACGGCAGGTTTTCCTAATATGTGCTGTTTTCCCACACACACACCCCGCAACGCCCTCGCCTGCCAGGTTTCTAAAAACACTCATCTCTGTGGCCGGATATCGGGCCTCCGACCAGGCACACCAGGGGTCCCCCTCCAGGCAAAACGCGATGCCAGCAGCTACACCGTAGGCTCTGAACACGCCCAACTCAGTGTGATAACACAGGCTGGTAAGCAACAAGCACTCGCCCCTACAAAGAGGCCACTCTTCCAGAAATCAAGGCTTTGGCCCCCGATGTCCCCTCCCTCCCACTCCGTGGTTCCTGAGAAGTCACCCACTGTCTGTGAACAGGCTTGTGTGTATCTGGCGGTTATCATTCCTAACCTGCCATCGGATCTTCCTTGGATGCAAATCCAGGTGATGACAAAGTTGTGTTAACCTCTTTCCACGTTCTCATGAGAACACGGTGTAAAGAGCTGTACTAAGACGTTAGAGTGATTCTACGGCAGGGGTTCAAACAGCTTCTAGATGTTCTAGCGAGAACAGCTGTAAAAGCTGCATGAGCTGGAATAAGAGAAATTCTGTATTTCATGTTCAAATACCGTCATGTGACCAAGCAATAGCTAGAAGGCTCTTAGACAATGTGAGGTTTCTCCACTCAGATAATCCTCGGGCCTCCTAGAGGGGAGGAGGTTAAAACGAGGCCGATAGGGTGGGCGCTCGTCCACCGCGATGGATGTCCTTACGAAGAGAGGAAAATTAGACCCCAAAGAGACGCCGGGAATGTGCGTGCAGAGAGGAAAGAGCGCGTGAGGACAGAGCGAGAAGGCAGCCCCCTGCGAGCCCACGACAGAGGCTCAGAGGGAACCAACCCTGCCCACACCCCGGTCCTGGACACCCAGCCTCCAGAGCCGCAAGGAAGTAAATCTTCGTTGTTTAAGACCCGCCTCAGCCCGTGCTATTTTGCTACGCAGCCCAAGCTGACTCACACAGCACGGTAAGTCCTCCCTCGGTTAACCGCACTTTATAACATAACCCGGAGGCTTTCAAACTTTTTGACCCCAGCCCACGGTCAGACAGAAGTTTGGCGACGCTGCCTGGCACGTGCACCGTCCGTACCCACGCTTACATGACAGCTTTGAGAAAACACACCAACACCTCTTAGGACCCTTGATGAGCTGATATCTTCTCTTCTCACCTAACCTGTTTCCTTCTGTTTAAAATGCCGGCAGATGGCCGAAAAACACATGAAAAGATGTTCACCATCACTAATTAGAGAAATGCAAATCAAAACTACAATGAGGTATCAGCTCACATGGTCATAATGGCGATCACCACAATCTACAAACAACAAATGCTGGAGAGGGTGTGGAGAAAAGGGAACCCTCTTGCACTGTTGGTGGGAATGTAAACTGATACAGCCACTATGGAGAACAGTATGGACGTCCTTAAAAAACTAAAAATAGAACTACCATATGACCCAGCAATCCCACTCCTGGGCATATACCCAGCGAAAACCATAATTCAAAAAGACACATGCACCCCAATGTTCACTGCAGCACTATTTACAATAGCCCGGACATGGAAGTAACCTAAGTGTCCATCGACAGAGGAATGGATAAAGAAGAAATGGTACATGTATACCATGGAATATTACTAGGCCATAAAAAGGAATGAAATTAGGTCATTTGTAGAGACGTGGATGGACCTAGAGACTGTTATACAGAGTGAAGTGAGGCACAAAGAGAAAAACAAACATCGTATATTAACGCACAAATGTGGAATCTAGAAAAATGGTACAGATGATCTTGTTCGCAAAGCAGACATAGAGACACAGACACAGAGAACAAACGTATGGACACCAAGGGGGAAAAGGGGGCGGGGGGGGGAGGAATTGGGAGATTGGAACTGACACACATACACTATTGATACTATGTATAAAATAGATAACTGATGAGAACCTACTGTAGAGCACAGGGAACTCTACTCAGTGCACTGTGGTGACCTAAATGGGAAGGAAATCCAAAAGAGAGGGGATATATGTATAACTGATTTACTTTGCTGTACAGCAGAAACTAACACAACATTGTAAAGCAATTCTACTCCAAGAAAAATTAATTTAAAAATAAATAAATAAAATAAAATGCGGGCAGGGCCCATCTGTTGGACTCACAATACCCTAAGGGGTCATGACGTATAGCATGACTGTCACCGGCTCGCCCGGCGCAGGCCTTGCCCTGGTGGCGCTGTGGAGTCCCGGGACCCCGTGGCGACGGGGCCACGGCAGCTGGGGCAGCAGCCCCCCACCGCCCGGCTCGAGGCCGGACCTCGGCGCAGCACCCCACCTGGAGAGCGGGGACGGGGTGCCGCCCTAGCCAGCAGGAAGCCCCCAGGCAGGGAGGGGGTGCAGACCTACCCCGACCGAGTGCACCATGCACTTGGGCGCTCCGGTCGTGCCCGACGAAAACATGATGAAGAGCGGGTGGCTGAAGGGCAGCTGCTCGAACTCCAGCTGAGGGGCTTGCGCACCTTGCCCAGCGGCCAGGAAGTCCTCCAGGAACACGCTGTGGGCAAAAAGGCGCGGGAGACAAACGGTGAAGGTTCTAGAACGCCTGGCGGGGCGGGGGTGCGGAAATCTGTCGAGTCCGCCCATTCACCCCCCGCCACGTCTACCTGGGTGACGACCTAGATTCCAGGGACCTGCCTTGTCTGGAAGCTCCCCAAGAGAGAAGGGAGAAGTCGGGGCTCAAGGATTCATGCTAATTGAATAAAAAGTAACTGAGTGAAAATTTCCAGTTGCTTTTTTTTTTCTTAATATTTACTTATTTATCTTGGCTGCTCTGGGTCTTAGTCGCGGCAGGCATGCGGGATCTAGTTCCCGACCAGGAATCGAACCCGGGCCCCCTGCATTAGGAGCTCGGAGTCTTAGCCACCGGACCAGCAGGGAAGTCCCGAAGATTTCCTGTTGCTCTATTAGCACCGCTGATGGGGCCGAGGGCTGTCTCTCCAGAGAATCTAAGCGCTTTAATAAACGCTGTGCAGAAGGACCCCTTGCATTTAACACGTTGACTGCTTGTATGCAAACTCCGCGGAGCGGCTCTGAAGTGATGCTCAAGTCCCTGGAGCCCAGGCGCACCTCCTGTTCGCTACTAACCGTCTGATTAGCAGATGCCTGGTTTCCCCAGGTTCCCCAAAGGCAAGCTAGAGCCCAGGGTGTCTGAGTCCTTCCCTTTCCCCCCAGGAGAAGCGGGGGAGGCGGTTCCAGGTTGTAAGCTCTTCTGACACCTGAAGGGCACAGCCAGAAAGCGGTGCCAACCTGCGGGGCAACTGTTCTCACTGCTTCCCTGTATCCTGAGGTTTACGATGGCCAGATGCAAGTATCTGTCCAGGAACAAACACAATTCAGCCCAGCTACCGGCTCCAGCCCGAACAGCCTGCCCTGCCCTGCCCCCAGAGCTGCCGTAAAGCGCACTGCACGTCACCAAGAACCACCGAAGGGGCTGTTTTCTGAGCAGAAACAGGGTAGCGGAAGCCACAAAGCCACCTTGGGAGAGAGGTGGTTTCTCTATTTTGAGATCGGCGGAAACATCGATTCCAAAACCCCGGCCCTGTTCCTCCACTGGTTTAGAAGGGAGAAGAAAGGGGAAAAATCGAAACTACTGCTTTGTCAAACGGAACTTTCTTTCAAGGAAGGGGGAGAAGTCAGTTAAACGCGGCCTGCAGCCAACTGCCAAGGAGAATTACTCTGAAATACAAACGGATGCACACGAAAGTGAAGAAGTGTGCTGTCTTGCATGGAAAGGCCCCCTTAAAGATGAGGATGTGGGACTTCCCTGGTGGTCCAGTGGGTAAGACTCCGCACTCCCAATGCAGGGGGCCTGCGTTCGATCCCTGGTCGGGGAACTAGATCCCGCATGCATGCCGCAACTGAAAGACTCCAAATGCCTCAACGAAGATCCCACACGCTGCATCTAAGACGCAGCGCAGCCAAAATAAATAAATAAACACATAAAAATAAATCTTTAAACAAAAGAAAAGATGAGGATGTCTCCTGGGGGAGGTGCGGCCATTTGAAATGGGCACCCCAAATAATTCTGAGCGGTAAACAAGCAGACCCTTCCTCTCCAGGGCGTCGGGAAGATTATTCACTGTGGAGCCTTCCAGCCAATGAGAGCCCCACTCCGCCTCCACCTCCCATCCGAATCCCATTTACACAAAGGGCCCAATCGAGTCGAATGCTCCATACAGAGAAAAACGTTTTCTTTCCATCGGTGTATAAATCACAGTAAACAGCAATTACTTTTGTTGCTTTTTCTAGAAAGGAAAAACCCAAAGGGCAGTCCCCCCACAGACGTGCAGAGGCGCTCTCGGTTTATCTGCGGCACCCAGGAATCAAAGGCTGGAGAGCGCTGGGGGCCTGCTTCCCCGGGAGGGGGGCACCGGGGCTGCAGAGCTTTCCGCACTGCCTGAAGTTAAACCAAGTGGTTAACGTTACTTCTGGATGCTCTCACTTTCTATCAATCACCAATAAACACATTCAGAAAAATAAAAGCCGGGCCACCGCGGGGCCAGCAAACCGTCCTGTTTTCCTCCTGGCCTTTGTGCGTACGGCCCCATCAATAAAACCAGGGGAGCTATGTTCACGGCAGGGGTGAAATTTATCAAGGTCGGCAGGGTTCCCACAGTCTAGGGGACAGGCCACGCCCCCGGACCTGCCTGTAAGGACCTGCACATCCTGGCCCAGATGCTCCAGAGGACACAGCCCACTCTGGCCTGCAGCTGTCACCTGCCCATAATGACAGACGACGTTACTGAGAGCTAACTTCATGCACACTGCTGAGCCTGCGAGGAAGGTACTGTTGTCCCCGTTTTACAGATGGGGAAAACAAGGCACAGAGAGGTTGATCACTGGCCCAGAGCCACAGAGCTGAGATCTGACCCCGAGCAGTGTGGCTCGAGACCATGGCCTTAGAGGAACAGTCACTTTGCTGCAGCTCCCTTCAGCCTCTGGAACCCTGGTACTGCAGCTGTCCCCAGACCCTGCTCACCTCTCAAGGTCCCTCGGGTGTCACCTCCCCCAGGCCCCACAGAGAAGCAACCACGCCCTTCTCTCACCTCCTGGGCACTTCCTGTCCCCAACTCAGTGAGCATGGCTGTGTCTACCGGGCCGAGCGGTCACAGCTCCCCCTTCCTGCGGGCGTGTCTTGCCCCCCCAGCTCGACTGTAAACGTGGGGGACAGCACATGAGCTTTAGCCCCCTCGGTGCCCCCGGAGGGCGCCCGCACAGCGCCGCTCAGCCACGCGTCCACCCCGTCTGCCTGAGTAGCGAGGCCTCCTCGCCGCCTCCCTGCCCGCCACGGCACACCCAGGATCCCCACCTGCGGCTCTGCCGCCGCTTCCCATGGGGCCTGGGGCCACTCAGAGACTCCTGCCTGCAGCCCAGACGCGAGGCTAAATGGACAGGTTTACCTGCGCAGGTAAACACGCCCGACCTCCGAACTCGCTCCTCTATGATGGCTTACAGAGAGATGAAAGGTGTACAACAAGAATTTTGGGAAGAATCTCAACTTGGACCAAATCATGATCCACTTTCTTAACTTCTGTTCAGAATGCAGGTGCTTACCATTCTGTTCCACGTCAAGGCCTGTGGTCTACCGGCTCATAAACGTCAGGAAAGCAAAGGAAGATGCCATGAGCAATGGCAACAAAAAATAGGTTGTAAAATGAAAGAAAACCCCCACATGTTACGCATGTGTATGCCTTCGTGTGGCTGCGTGTGTGTACATACATGCACACAAATACACATACGTATGAACCACGTACACAGAGGTGCACGTGTGTGTGCCCATACGCACATCCACACACATGCGCGCCTGTGGATACACATGAGTCACCGTTCAGAACTGCTGTGGCCAATCCGGGGAGCCAGCCTGGCCCCATCCAAGCCACCACTTCCAAGGGACACGAGACAGGAAGAGTTAGGATGCCTGGGACAGTCTCTGTTCTGCCACTAAGTTACCACGTGGCCCCAAGGGATTCCCCATCTACAGAATGACGATTTTTAACCAAGACATCTTGCACCTCTGAAACACTCCAACCCCAAGTGCAAAGATCCACAGAACCTGCAGCCCGGCTGGGACTCTGGGTGGGTTTCACATGCAACCAGGGATCAGCATGCGGCTGGCTTACCTATTTGGAATCTTGGAAATGTCTATCTTCTCTCTGGAGGAAACGTAAGGAATCACCACCACTTTTTTCAGGTCTGCTAGTCCTGAAAGCGGCGGGGAGGAGAAAACACAAGCTTACAGGACACAACATACCTAGCCGCTAATCTTTTTCTTTTTTGCTGAAACGTAACACGACCTAGGACTGAGACTACTCTGTTTTTGCAGGGCTCTTGGGACCCCTGGGGGGGCTCTCGCCCCTGCCCCCCGCCCCCCACGCCAGCCCACGCACCTCTAACGACCTGCTGCAGCTTGTCCATGTGGTCGTGCTCCTTGCCATTGTACACGACGGCCTCCACGGAGAAGATGAGCTTTGGCTGAATCTGAGAAAACCGGTCCAGAACGCCCTAGAGTGGAAGGAAAGAGTCGTCATTGTTCATCCAAAAGGCAAAATCCTCCAGCAGCCAAGGGCACGGCTGCATCTCCAGGGATGCACGTGAGCAAGCGCTGTGCCTCGTGACCCGGACCAGGGCTTCCCGGCCAGGAGGGCTCAGCCCTGGGAGCTGGCAGGTGGTACCAGCAGCCGGGGGCCCTCAAGTCACCAGGCTGATGCGCTAACCGTCATTCACTGCTCAACAATCACTCCAAAGGATCGCGCACACGGCTACCTGCCTCTGGCTCTACACCAGGGTCCCGGCATAAACGAGGACCTCTTCCCAGAACTCAGGGCAGAGCGAAGCATCTTAGTAGAACGGCGTTTGGCCCTGTCACTTTCTGACCGAATAGAGGGCTCTCCTGAGGCCCAGGCCATCACGCCCTCAAAGACCTCCCGCAAGCAACTGTGCTGAAGGCCGTGGCCAGGGCGGAGCCAGGCTGCCATCTAGTGCGTGTGCGCTTCCAACGAGAGCCGCCACCCTGGAAAACCCGAACCAGCCTCGAACCAGGGAAGGAACGCCAGGGATGCCGCTCCAGGGCCACCACTGGCTGCATCCTCTGCACAGCAGGACCTGGGACCAGAGTCAGCCAGAGTGGCCTGCGGTGGTGACATTGTGCACAAGACAGACCCACGAGGATGGGCGCAGGGTCAAGGCCAGCTGCTGATGCTACAGGCAAGCAGGAGGCGGCTGGGCCCCAGCCCGTCCCCTAAGCCTCCCGCCCTGCACCAGGTGGCTCAGACCCACCACCCGAGGCCAACCCAGGAGCTCTGCTCTCTGTGAAGCACGCAGGCAGGGGCTTCGTTCGGGCCCTAGAAGGCCACGCCCACGCCCCCATGCTGCACAGTGCTTCTCCAACATCACAACTGCTTCCAAGTTCCAATTCACTCAAAAATACCCACTCCCTCCTCATTAGGAGCAGCTGACGTTCACCGAGCTTGGGGGGTAGGTCTGAGCGCTGTCCCAACCCCAGATGGGTGTCAATGGTGTTGCCCTCACAAGCCCTCCTACGGTGTGTCCCCGAGGACACAGAGACAGGAAGCGGCAGAGGCAGATTCAAACCCAGGCAAGAGCCTGCTGCTGGTAACCTCCACGCCACATGCCTTCTCCAGCCCCGAGGCTCCTTCACCGCTCCCCGGCAGCGCAGCTCAAGGCCTGCTGAGGGATCCAAGGACAACAGCGCCCAGGGACGGGGTCCCAACCCTCCAGGACCCGCCCCCCCCGAGGATGGCCTGGTCCCAAGCAGCTCACACGGCCTCACAGAGGGCCTTGGGGACCAAGAGGCCCCCTGGAGCTCCAGGCTCAGGTCAGTCCTGCCTGCCCTGGGTGGTCGGGGTGGAGGCGATTTGGGAGAGGCCCAGCAAAGCCCCAGGAGGCACAACCACGGCCACCAGCAGTGAGGTCTGGGGTGACCACCCCCTCCCCGAACTCAGCAGGGCCCAGTCCTCAACCCATGGGGCCAGGGCCGGCCTCAGCCAATCGCCTCACTGCTCCAGGCCTCTGTGTTGCAGAAGCACGTCTGTCCCTCCTCCGCACGGTGTGGGAGGAGATGAGAAATACCTTGCGAGACCTCCCTGGTGGTCCAGCAGTTAAGACTTCGCGTTCCCAATGCAGGGGGCCCAGGTTTGATCACTGGTCAGGGAACTAGATCCCGCCTGCCGCAACTAAAAAGATCCCGCGTGCCGCAACGAAGATCCCGCGTGCCACAACTAAGACCCGGTGCAGCCAAATAAATAAATAAATATTTTAAAAAAAGCAAAGAAATACCTTGAAAACCTTTTCCAGAAGAGCAAGCCTCAAGGCAGAGGTTGAGTATCAAGCTCACACCCAAAATGCCCAGCCTGTGGACAAGGCACATGGACCGCAGAGCATGGAGCCGGAACAGCGCCGTCCCTGCACCTGTATCCTAAGTGTATCAATCCTCCCGCGTCAATCACAGGCCCACGCAGTCTACACTCGTATCATGAGACTCTCTCTTCCTGATGCCCCTGCTTTGCACGTGAGGATAAATAACTCACCCAGGGATGCACGGCCAGCAAAGCCAGGCCGGCCCTTAGACCCTGGGCTGTACTGACCAGTGCCCAGCACAGGGGCCACGCCCAGAGCAGAGGAAGAACGGTCGGGGACGTGGATGCCTGGCATGTCCTCTAATGGGCCCGGCCTCGTGGCTCCTGAGGGTCCCTCATCCCCGATGTTCTGCAACCAGGAAAGGTCCCTGATCAGGAAGTG
Source organism: Stenella coeruleoalba (assembly GCF_951394435.1). NCBI lineage: Eukaryota > Metazoa > Chordata > Mammalia > Artiodactyla > Delphinidae > Stenella > Stenella coeruleoalba. The sequence goes on along the minus strand of NC_137160.1, from coordinate 84,564,248 downwards.
GGGGTCGCAGTAAGTCCTGCTCTGCTGCTTCTTCCTTCCCCATGGCGGGGCTCAGTGCGTGCTTCCTGCCTTGCTTGGGCCACGCCGCAGCTGGCGCACCCTGGTCCCTGGTGCCCCTGGGGCTTACGGGGATAAAGAGGCCCGCCGCGCTCCCGCACAGAGCACACAGCTCAGCCCCAAAGGAAGGGATCAGAAACGGCGATTATGGAGCAAACTCTCCGTAAGCAAACCTTCCACGAGCAAATCTGCAGACGACGGACATCAGAAAACCTCACGTGGTCGTGAAGTCACAGGAGCCGGGACCGGCGTCTCCTGCTGGCTACTCGCAACACGCCTGTCGCACGTAACACACGCTAACGCACAACGCACACGGCTGGGTGTGGGGAACATTGGAAAGGAAGCCAGGATCGTTCACTTTTACACTTAAAGAGAGATCCCACTACTTCTGGCTCCTTCTCTCCTGCTGATTGCGAGTCACCGGCCGGGGAGACGGGAGGCCATCGTGACACCGTTTCCTCCCAGCCTGGCCGGTCCTGCCCCGCAGCTGCCCACACCCCGACCCAAGATGTCATGGGGAAATCACACGGAATGTTCCCCTGCGGGGGCCGCACACCCAGGGCACTTGAGGGGACCCCGACTCACGTTCACGCCGAAGTCTGGGGACGTGGAGCTCCAGATGGCGCCAATGCTCGTGGCCGCCAGCATGGCCTCCACGGCGTGCGCACTGTTGGGTAAATAACCTGTGGGGGGGACACAGGGAGAAAGCTTGGCTCAGGGTGTGAGGATGCCGCGGACTTCCAGAAGCACCTCCCGGAGTCACGGTGGGAGTGGGGAGAAGGGCTGGCTGTGAGCGGCTCACAGAGCAGGGCGAGGCCCAACCCAACCACCTTGACATCTGCTCGGATGACCCGATCACTGCCGCCAGCCTGACCGCTTCCTGTCATCACCCCCTCCGACGCATTCTGATCAGGGATCCCTACACGATCCTGGCCTCTTCTCGCTCCGTTCCACCTCCCACTGTGGGCTCGGTCACAACAGCCTCCCTTCAGTTCTAAGCTCCCCCTGCCTCAGGGCCTTTGCACAAGCTGCCTGCGTTGCCTGGACACTTCCACCCACACCAGCCCCCCCTACTCATCCTTCAGCTCCAAAGGCAAATGGAACTCCCTCAGGGAAGCCTTCTCCAAGGCCACCCCAAGAACTCAGGTCCCCATGCCAGTCACCCAAAAAGCACACCGTATTTCTCCCTCACCAGATCTAGCATAATAATCACCTAAGTATAATCATAACTGGCAACTTCGTATCTGGTTCTCTCGTGAGGGTAGGGACGTTGCCTGTCTCGCTCCCTGCTTTACCAAATGCCTTTTGGTATGCCCTGCAGATCAAGGTCCGCAGATATTGGTCTACTGGCCGGCTGGTGGGAGGATGCTTGGATGGAGGGAGGGAAGGAGAGGCTGCAGGGGAATGAAGACTGAGCAGACCAGTCAAGACATATACAGTCCTGCAAGGGACTCAGCCTTCCATCCAGTAGGAAGCTGAGTTTTGTTTGGTTTGGTTTTTTGGCCGCACCACTTGGCCTGCGACCAGGGATCGAACCCAGGCCCCCTGCAGTGGAAGCATTGGACCCCCAGGGAAGTCCTCTGGGCTTTTATGATAATAGAGGCAGAGACTCTCTATGGACGAAAAGACTGCGATCAGTTACACAGACCGTCCTAAATGCTCAGAGGGAAAAGGATTCGTGCACAAGGCACCAGGGAGCAGGTCCAGGGCCTGCCCTGAGCACGGCTCCCTCCCTGGGCGGCACAAAGCCCTCTGGGCTCCAGCACCCCGTGGTGCCCTGAACAGCTCTCCCGCTGCCCCTCCTCCCATGGCTCTGGACGGCCTACTTGACCACAGCGGTGGGGACTTCGTTTCTTTGGGTTCACGGCATCTTCCCTGCTGGGTGTCCCGTGGGGCAGGGGTCGTGCATTGCTCCCACGGCCCCCGGGCCCCGCCCAGCCCTGGCACACAGCAGGCCCGCGGACGGATGTCAGCTGCCGAGAAGAGACTTGGCTGTGAGCGCACTGAGGTGTCTCCACGGTGCCATCGCCCCAGGCAGGGCGGGACTCACCACCCAGGGAGGCTGGGTGACCTGCTGGCTGTGGGCACTGACACGCAGCCAGGAGACGCCCGCTTCACAGACAAGGAACAGCGCCGTGAGCAGTGAGCAGCTGTAACCGCATCTCTGAAGGCCCCCAAGCATCTCCCCATTCAATCCCCCTCTGCACGCTTCCCTAGCACTCTCTTCTGGGAAACACAGTCCCCTGTCCTAGTAACTGTGATCAGGTCAAATTAGAATCCAAGATGTGACACTCAAGAAGGGGGTGTCACCAAGCACCAGCCTGATTCTGAGGAGTGATGGGCAACGGAGCAGGTGTCCCCCACGTAAGCACGGCCAAGCGGCAGCCCCAGGATGTCCTGTTCTCCGTTTCTCCTTCTCAAGAAACATTTGCTTCAAAGGGAGATTTTTAAAAATGAAAATTGGAGGGAAGAAAAATTACTGGAAGGTAGAAGAACCTTTTGAAATCCTTTTCTAGACAAATTAAATTGGACCACGAAGAACCCAAGATATTGAGGTTTCAACCACAAAAATGCCTGCTCTGACCCAGCACTCTCATGCATTCATCCAATAAACACTCGTTCTACACCTACTATGCGCCAGGTACCCACAGACTGAGATGCAGCAGTGAACAGAAGACAAAGCCCCATCCTCTGGTACTGGAGGACAGACAGACGTGCACACACACACGCATAATCCTGTGATTTCAAGGAGGCAGCAGGCGACAAAGGAAAACAAAGCGGGGTGCAGAGAGAGTGGTGATGGATTTTTCCACAGGACAGCACGGACAGCTTCTGAGCAGAGACCTCAATGAACCAGGGTAAACCCTTGGATCTGTAGAACATTCCATCCAGGGCCGAGACAGGCGATCACGCGTCACATCCCCTACCCATCCTTTACTATTCATTCCTCTCCAGTCAAGTAACAGTGAGCGGTCGCTCCATGCCCAGCTCCATCATCTGAGAAGGACACTCGGGGTCTGGCCCCTTCACATGGTTTACACAGGCTAAGGCTGCCCTCTTTGCAAACACACGCCGAGCGAGTGCAAACACACACTCACTTGCAGTGAGTCCCACGGGAGAGGCACGGCCACGCCAACATGCCGGTGGCTTCTCCTGCTGACGGCCCGGCCTGCAGCCCTGGTCCCATGGCCCCCGGAGGTGGGGAGGGCAGCCCAGCAGCCAGACCCCCAGGCCTCATGGGTTTTAGAGCCAGACAAAGGAGACTGATGCTCAAATAATCACAAAACCAAACAGGTAACTACCAATGACGCATCCTTTGAAGAATGAAAACGAGATGCCGACAGAGGGTCCAACAGGAGGGCCTGGCTCAGGGGCAACCAAGGGGCTTCCTTGAGTGAGGCCATCTGGGGACAGAGCTGGGGGCAGGCGGGGCGGAGGCCGGCTTCCCAACAAAGGCTCTGCCGGACCCTCTTAGGAGGACAGGGGCCGGGAGGGGAGTGCAGAGGCAGGAAGGAAGCGAGCGCGCGGGGCCGCCGACCCAGCTGCAGGTTCTCATCCCCACCCTGGAGGCAGCGGGGGTCGGCGAGCCTCCAAGCAGGGGACGGACACCATCGATGCCACTGGGGTTGATGCCGCGAGTGAAGTCGTGCGGCCAGAGGACAGAGAAGCCCTCTTCTTTGGTTTAAGAATAAGATCTGATGCCTGATCCCGGAAGGAGCAATTTAAACTCTGACCCCAGCACTGCAGCAAAAAGCACACAGAACGCCAGCCGGACCCAGACTGGGAACCGCCTCTGGACACCTCCGTCATTGTCACCAGCCCCTCCCGGGGTGCGTGTGGATGGGCAGGGCCGAGAAAGCCCACCTAACTTCTCTGCCCACGGGAGACTCTGCATAACAAGCCCCTCAGCCTCTCTGCTGCCCCGTTTAAAGATGCAGAAACTCGAGGTCCAGGGAGGAGAAAGTCATCCAAACCCACAGGCCCAAAAGCAGCGCCAGGCACCGAGGGAAGGTCTCCTGACTCCAGGGAGTGGATGCTGCTAAACAAGTTCTCACCAGGAAGAACTAAGTGGAAGAAGCCGCACTGAGGAGGCCCAGGTGGGGATCCCAAGGAGCAGTGTGGCCTAGGGCCACCAGCCGGGCACCAGGACACTCGGGCCCAGGCGCACGCTGCCGTATCGCGGCCCCAAATAATTACAACCCATCGTCCAACAGACGTGCGATGAAGTGTCCTGCTATCAAATTTCATGCCTCACTAACTCTCAGGGAACTTCCTGGCAGCCGAGTGGTTAGGACTCTGCGCTTTCACTGCCGAGGGCCCAAGTTCAATCCCTGGTCGGGGAACTGAGATCCCACAAGTGGCTCGGCCAAAAAAAAGTAACTGTCTCTTTATTATCTCCAGAGGCTGAGTATATCCACATACCTTCAGTTAACGACCTTATGAACTGAAATTGTCTATATTGTTTAAATCAACACCCGTTTTTTAAATAAAGTTCTTTCCAAGTTTAAAAAAAAAAAATGATGAGTTTACTTTTCTCTTCTGGGCCTCAGTTTTTCATCTGGGAAACAAGCAGGCTGGTGGCACCTGCCCTGGCGTCTGTGGGTCAGAGGAAATCAGTCTAGTGAGTCTCTCCACTGATAAAACTCCCTCTGCTGGGTTTTGGGGGTTAGGAATCAGTCTACAATCATGTCAGCACAGATGGCGAATATCACAGAATGGAAACCAGCCCTCAGGAATCCCTCAGGAAAACATCGAGTTGGAGGCGGGCAGACCCAGAAAGTGCAGCAGCTTCTCCCGACCCTGGAAGGGGTCCTGGCTTTGTCATCAAGGACCTGATGAACTTTCTGGTTTGTGTTTAGTTTAAGGACCACATTTCATTAAAAATAATAATAACTAATTCATTAAGAAAATTATCATTAATAATAATGTAGACGTCTGTGAGCACTGGCTCAGGAGGACGTGCCCACATGGAGGCCGGGAGCCGGGGACCCTCACAGCCCAGCTCACTCTGGCTGGGCCGCACTTGCAACGATCGTCCCTCTTCGTCTGGTTTGTGCCGCACGTGTACACACGCGAGGCCGTGTGCGTGTAATCTGACCCGACGCCACCTCATTCCTTCCAAGCCACTCCCCTGCCCCCACTGTGACAGGCACCAGAAGTACCCACCGACGACCCGGTCTCCTCTCCTCACGCCCATCTTCCTCATCGCCGCGGCGTACAAAGCCACCTGTCGCCACAGCTCTTCAAAACTCACCTTCACGATCTCCTCCCTGCCTTCCCCTGGGAAGAGAAAAAGGACAGGTCATCCTCGGACCATCCTAAAAAGAGAGGCTCTGAGTCACAGACACGGATGAAAACTCACACCTGTTCAAACACAGGTTAGAGATACGCGCCCAGGAGACGCTACACAGGTGCACGGGATGCAAACCAGATGCAGGTTTACCCGACGTTCCGGAAAAGAAAGGCTTGGGAAAGGGCATCCTTGAGACGCACGCCCCGAATCCTTTGATTTGGTTGTGATTTTTTTAGTATAATTTTCCAAGGGCTGGGGGAGGAGATGGGGAAATCAAGTGTTTCGTGGGTTCAGAGCTTCAGTGAGAAAGTTCCAGGGATCTACTGCACAACAATGTGAACACACTGAACACCACTGAAGGGTACATTTAAAAGTGGTTAAGATGGTAAAGTTAGTATTTTGTGTTTTTCACCACACACAAAAAAAAAAGTGCCGAGCTATTGTCTGGAATCATATACTGCAGGTTCTGAGTGCTTCAGAGCCTCTCTGAACACGTGGCCCCGTCACACTAAGAGAGGAGAATCCGAGTAGCTGTCGGGACTCACGTGCCACGTAAAGGGCCACTCCGTCATTTTCCCTGTGTTGCAGGAGGTTTTCCGCGTAGTTGAGGCGACTGCCTTTGAACCACTCGGGGATGTCCGCAATCCCTTTGGACGTGTCCACGACCTACAGAGGACAACAGCAAACCAAGACACACACATGCGTGAGAGCAACATCAGATGCAGAGAAGGGATTCCGCGTCACAGGAGGCCAGCTAACTCGCCGGCCCAAGGCATCACTAGATCGCTGTACAGACTGAACGCTGACCTGGCCCAAAGGCTTGAAACTGAAAACAGAAATGAATGCGATATTGCGTACCTGACACTTGCTGAGAGTAGATCTCAAGCATTCTCACCACAAAAAAAAAAAAAAGAAAAAGGTAACTGTGTGAGGTGACGGATGTGTCAGTTAACTTGGTACTCATTCTGCAAGGCATATGTATATCAAATCATTCACGTGTACACTTGAAATAGATACAATTATATGTATCACGACCTCCCTGGTGGTGCAGTGGTTAAGACTCCATGCTCCCTATGCAGGGGCCCCGGGTTCAGTCTCAGGGAACTGGATCCCACATGCATGCCGCAACTAAGAGTTCGCATGCTGCAACTAAGGAGCACGCCTGCCGTTACTAAGACCCAGCGCAACCAAATAAAGAAAACAAATTAGATGTATCAATTATTCCTCACTAAAGTTAAAAAAAATTAATGCCAAGGGAAAACTCCGCCCCACTAGTTTAGTCTGTTAATTATTAAGCACCTACTTTATGAGTGATGCTGATGACAAAAGGACAGACAGACAGACACGGCAGCTACCACATGTTCCAGGGCTGACCCGAGCATGGAAACCAGGAGATCAAAGTGCACGGCCCACCGGACACCCCGCCACAGTTTTTAGGAAGTTGGATCCATGCCTCCTCCATCAGGGCTGGAACCTTGGTTTCTTCTTCAGGTGAACCTTTCAGAATGGCTCACCCCATAACCAAACCAAACATACGACAGACTTCTTATTCCCTGGATATTTATTGAGGGAATAAATAAAAATCTCTAAAATCCAGGTAAATAACAAAACTACTGATAGTTTAAAAAACAATTACAGGGGGCTTCCCTGGTGGTGCAGTGGTTGAGAATCCGCCTGCCAATGCAGAGGACACGGGTTCGAGCCCTGATCCGGGAAGATCCCACATGCCGCAGAGCAACTAAGCCTGTGCACCACAACTACTGAGCCTGAGCTCTAGAGCCCGTGAGCCACAACTACTGAGCTCGCGTGCCACAACTACTGAAGCCCACATGCCTAGAGCCCGTGCTCTGCAACAAGAGAAGCCACGAGAAGCCCGCGCACCGCAACAAAGAGTAGTTCCCACTCGCTGCAACTAGAGAAAACCCACGCGCAGCAATGAAGACCCAACGCAGCCAAAAATAAATAAATAAATAAATTTTAAAAAGGAAAAACCATTACAGTATGGGGACTTCCCTGGTGGTCCAGTGGTTGAGACTCCACACATCCACGGCAGGGGGCCCAGGTTCCATCCCTGGTTGGGGAACTAAGATCCCGCAGGCCGCATAGTGCGGCCAAAAATAAATAAATAAAACAAATAAATTTTTTAAATGTGAGTGTATGGAACATCACTGAACTGTACACTTTAAAATGGATAAAATGGTAAATTTTGTATTATGTGTATTTAACCGCAATTCTAAAAAATTTTAATAAAATAAAAATACAGCGATGCCCTACTCTTTGGATCACTCAGATTCCCAGGACAAGGCCTGGGTCCACACACATCAGGGGGCCCGGAGCCTGCAGAGTCCCCATGAGGTCCGTGACCCCAACACAATTTCCTGCCAACTCTCTAGGGCAATGATTGTTTCCCGCTGATGTGGGGATTTAAAAGAAGATATGATTTAGTCTTCCTCAAAATTAACACTTCATTTTGGATCAGAACCACGAAAAGATAATGTGTAAGCACAACCTCTTCTTACCTCATCATACGTGCGTGAGAAGACAATTCCACTGAATTTCCAGAACTCTGCCCAGAAGTCCGAATATGACTCAACTGACCAATGATATAAGTCATCATAATTTTCTGAAACAAAAAAGAAAGAAAAAAAGGCACATGACTCCAACAAATCTTAGGAGGAAAGTCTTGGTTCAGTGAGAAGATGGACACACCTGAGGAGTTGTGTGTCTGAGGGGTTCGAAGGCACCTGATGAGACAGGGCCTTGGGAGCGCAGGGCATCTTAGTTTCTGTTAAAGCAAACCCACCACCGCTACTCCCCAAATGAGTAAAAGTCACGAGGCGGTGATTTTATACCTTAACCACCATGCCTAAAAACCATGGACTCTGGACCCAGAAGGCCTGGGTTCAAACCCTGGCTTGGCCATGTATTCGCTGTGAGGCCTCAGGCAATCTATGTCAGTGCTTTTTAAGTCACCTTGGTCCTCACAAATTGCAAAGAGCTCCAGCACCAAAAACTCCTCCGGGCTGACACGAGAGACGGCGCAGGGCCTCCCCTGAAGACCTGGAAAGCCCATCATCACCAAGGGCGCCACCACAGCATCCGGGAGGGCGGAGGATGTAACCAGCCTGCCGACCAGGGAGCGAGCAGTCACAGCAGCATCTCAGCGCCGCGAGGACCCCAGCGGACGGCGGAGGAGTGGGTGGGCTTTGAGCGGAAACTTTCCCACCGTCCACGACGCAGCCAAGGGATCGACACGATTCTCCAGTCGAGCAGGGGCTCCCGGGGCTTCTGCCCACACGTGTCCCCCGCCGTCCCCCCACCCCCAGCTCAGAGGCTGCGATCTGGAAGCCTGGGGGACCGACCACCGGCGCGTTTAGTTCAGTCTGCGCGAAGCTCAGGAACTGAATGGGCTGACGTTAAATTCGGTTTCCAAATAAAGTGCAGGATTTCTGGCTTCTCCGGAGAGGGCAGGACGTCTGGCCATGGAAGCCGGCCAACGAGTGTCACCTCCTGGTATTTACATCCCTGTGTCGTCCCCTCCCCCCGCTGAGCCCGGCCGGGTCACAAAGTCCTAAGGACACCGCAGCTTCCGCCTTGATCACTTGCTCTGCAGGAAGCCAGTGGCCATGTTGTGAGGACACTCAAGCAGTCCTAGGCGGCGTGAAACGGAGGCCTCCCGCCCACGACCAGCACTGACTCACTGCCACGTGAGCCGGCCCCGGGGAAGTGGGCCTCCAGCCCCAGCCCACGGGTGGATGCAGCCACGGGAGCCCCAGAGCCAGAACCACCAGCTAAGCCACTCCCAGGAGCCTGGCCCACGGAAACTGAGAAATACTAAACATTTACCGTCGTTTTACGTCACTAAGTCTTGGGGTGGTTTGCAACGCAGCAATAGGTAGCTGGTGCCCTGTCACGGCACACGGTGACAGTCAGCTGAAGCAGCTAACAGCTGCCCCACCTGGCCCTTCACACCCACGCGAGAGGCAACCTAACCCGGCGGTGACGAGCACTGAGCCCAGCTCCACGGCTCACAGCTGCGAGATCTCAACCAAGACTCTAAGCTTCCACTTTCTCAGCTGGGAAACGAGATCAAAGCTGCAGCTACTTGGCCAGGTTACTGAGGATTCAGTGAGTTAATCCACGTAAAGTTCCCGAATGGGGCCTGGCGTGCAGGAAGCGCTCACTAAATATTAGCTGTTATTAATACCCCTGTCACCCGCCTGGTCCCCGCAGGCATCCGAGTTTGTAAGCCTCGCTTGCCACTTCACCTGCTCCTTCCTCTCCATCTGTGAGAATTCTGACCAGCCTACACCTTCAAGTCTCAGCTCAAGATCCTGCCGGCCCTCTTCAACAGCATCCTGATAGACCCGGAGCTCAGAAGGCGGACAGCACGCACCCCTACCCCCGCTGCTCAGCGCTGCTACCTTTGCACGAGCCTTCTCCCCACAAGTACACCTGAGCTGCTGGAGAACAGAGACCAAGCCTTCTGTTTGTTGGCCAGCTCTGTCCCAGATGCTGGCATGCAGAGGCGAGTTGCAGTTTGTGGTATAAAGACACTTGAGGACTTCCCTGGCGGTCCAGTGGTTAAGACTCCACGCTTCCACTGCAGGGGGCACAGGCTCGATCCCCAGTCAGGGAACTAAGATCCCACATGCTGCTCAGCAAAAAAAAAAAAAAAAAAAGCTCACAAATAAATGACAAGACGGGCCGAAAGTCCAAATTACATGCACTTGGAGAGCAGAGGAGAGGAGAAAACGGTCAGAGAGAATAATCAGACAGAAGGCAGCATTTCAGTTGGCTCTTAAAGCAAAGACCAAAACGTCCAGGGCCAGGCCCACGGAAAGGAGAGAAGCAGGGTGGGTTAACCACCAGTCGTGGGAGAGGAGGAAAGAAAAACACCAAGGTCTAAGCCACCCCCAGACCAAGAGAGGAGCCCCACTCAGCTCAGCTGATGCCGTCACGTGCGCACACAGACCCAGCAGCACGGGCCTTTGGGTTTTCAAAAGAAGTTGCAAATCTCACTTTTCCTATGCGGTCTTTCGGTGTGTGAGCCGCCCGAACTAAGTCTGCAGGCCCGACATGGCCCGCAGGCCACCAGTCCCAGCCTTGAAGGGCAGAGAGGAGCTGGGCAGGCAGACGGGGAGCTACTGGTGCCTCTGCCAGTGTCTACTCAGCAAACCCCAGAGGCCAGGTGCGGGCGGGTGCTCCGCCCGATCATCTGTCACCCAGTGATACGGGTCCTCTCATTATGCCCATTTTACAGGTGAGGAAACCAAGGCTCGGGAGGTCGGGTGACTTCCTTCTGATCACACAGCTAGTAAGTGGTGGAGCCACTTCAAAATCCCGGCAGTCAGATTACAGCTCAATCTCACGCACCTCACAGGACTGCCCTTCTGTGAAATCATTCTGTAAAGCAGCAGGGGGAACAGCTGGCAGAGGAAAGAGAGACGGAACCACGGCACGGTAACATAGAAGAATGCAGTTCCACTCCTGGCTCTTCTTAGGAATCAAGTCTGTCCCCCAGGGAATTCCCTGGTGGCCCAGTGGTTAGGACTCCGTGCTCTCACTGCCGAGGGCCTGGGTTCAATCTCTGGTCGGGGAACTAAGATGCCACAAGCCGTGCGGCGCAGGGGGAAAAAAAAAAAAAAAAAAAAAAAGTCTATCCCCCAATCCAACACACATTACCAACTACTACCTGAAAGAAGGCCCGGCGAGTAATAAGCCACACCTGTCTACAGGGGTTCACCGTCCAGGGGGCAGGAGGGCGGGAGAGGGGTGCAGCTGGGCTAGCCAAAGGAAGGGGCTCCGTGGAGGCTACGACACCCACCGTGCTGTGGAGGACTTGGAAGCCGCCAGGCGGCAGGGTTTGCAAATCCTCAGTCAACAAGGAGCCGCTGTGAGCCCTGGAGCCCAGGCGTGACAGAGTCGGGCCTGTGCATCAAGGCTGCTCAGGCAGAGCGCGCACGCAGGCGGTACTGAGGGCAGAGGGAGGAAAAGCAGGAAGCAGGGAAACCAGCCAGTTCAGGGCAGAGGAAACGAGGGCTCCAGGGGAGATGCTGACGCTGGGCTGGAAAGGGGACGAGGTAAGAAGTCAGACGGCCCACGCCTCCATTTCTGTGAGGCTCCCTGAGAACTGTGATGCCACCAACAGAAACACACGGGTCCCTGCAGCCAGCGGAGGGGCCCGAAGAGGACAGAAAGGGCCGTAATGAGTTGCAAACCCCTGAGGCGGGGAGGGTGAAGAAGGTATAGGTAGACCAGCCAGGTGGATGCGGGGGAAAGCGTCTCATCCGGAAAAGGGCCTCCTTGCCCAGGTCCACACCCAGCCAGGTGGCTCCCGAGGTCAGGGCGGCAGCTGGAAGGGGGGCCCTTGACTAGGTCCGGTTCGGGGCTGGGAGTGTAAACACGTGAGGGGACGGAGTTCGGCCCCAATCCCAGAGGCAGACTCCTACCTGACCACCCTTCTCCCCAGTGCCCAGAATCCATGCTGGCCTCTAGCAGGGTCAGCCTGGGGAGGGGATAGCACGAGGTACTGTTGGCTGACAAGTGACTCCCCACCAACGGAAGGGAAGAGCTAAAAGCCACAAAGGCCCTGGGTCGGGGAGGAAGCCCCCAAGGCTCGAGGGCAGGACCCCAGGGAGCACACCTCACAGGTAGGAACGCCTAGCAAGGGACCTCTGAGTCCACAGGGGTTCCAAGACCAGATGGGGAACACTCTCAGGGAGACGGATGCTGCAGTGAAGAGGGGACCGGCTTCCTGAAAGCAGAGGAGGTGACAACCCGCACAGACAAGGGGGCAAAACCGCACAGTCAGAAGATGTCCCACCCCTGGGGAGGGGCCCCCCGTCCAGCGGCTCGTCCAACCCCCAGAGGAGGGAGACTGGAAATCAGGAGACCATTCCAACAACCAGAAAGGACCCTGACACCAACGCCCTGGAAAAGGGGGCGCCCGGGACCCCAGGAGGAGGGTCCCTCTGTCAGGTGGTCCCTCGGACCCCCAAGGGGGGGCGCCCGATTTCTGGAAGCTCCTGGCCCCGGGAGGTGGCCGAGGAGCCCCCAGGACGCGCGCCCCGCACTCACCCAGCGCCAGGCCGTAGGCAGCGCCCACGACTGCCCGGAAGCGGTCCATCTGCGTGTTCTTCTTGCTGTCAGGCTCCCACATCACCTGGCACTCCAGGATCTCCTCCCGCCCACCCCGCGGCTCCTTGGACATGGCTGCGACGGGGACGACCGGCGGAAAGGCCGGGGCTGCGCGGGGATGGGGACGGGGCCGCGGGACACGGGGCTGAGCGGAGCGGCCGACGTGGATCAACTTTTAGAGGAGATGCAGCCCTAACTGGACTCTCAGCAAGCCCCGCCCCCGAAGGTCCCGCCGTTCGGCTGTCCGGCCCCGCCCCGAATGTAACCCTCCGCGGGCGCCGCGCCTCGCAAAGGAGTGCTGCCGCCGCCGGGACTAGAGCCTGAGCCCGCCGACCCGGTGGGGCTGCGCAGGCGCGTTGGGCCCGGGCTCCCCGACCTCACCTGGAGAGCGAAGGGGTTAAAGCAGCGCCGGAGGGCAAGAGCGAGAGGCCGCAGGCTCGTTCATGTGTTCATTCATTCACGATTGATTTATTCTTCCTGCCCTTATTTACCGAGCGTCTGCTGGGTACCGGACACTGTGCGGGCTTTGCAGATACAACACAGGGCGAGGCAAAATTCCTGCCCTCTGTCAACAAGAGATAAGGGGCGGGGGACAGGTGTGGGGAGAAGCGGAGTCAATCAACAAATATTATACATTATATATATGTCATACATAGTATAATATATACAATAAAAAACAGTATACCAAGGAGTATCATAACATACATAATAGAGTAATATGTAGATTATCACTCATATAATAAAAGGTAATAACTGCTATGAAAAATCAGGGGAGGGTAGAAAACATGGGAGGAGTGTTTCTATTTAAAAAAGGTTGTCAGGGAAGGTCCCATTAAAAAGGGTACTTCTATCAATAACTTGAAGAAGGAGTGAGCTATTTAGTATCTGGGAGAAAATTTTCCAGGCAGAGGGAACAGCAGGTGCTAGGGTCCTGAGGCAGGAGAGTGTTGGACGTGGTTAGTGAACTAGCAGGGAGGCCAGTGTCTTTCACTAGAGAGACCTAGAGTAGAGAACAAGGTCAATAAAGGAAGAGGTGGAAGCTCAGGTGCGTCCTGGAGACTGTTGAAGACTTTGGTTTTACCCTGGGTGACATGAGAACATTGGAAGGTGGTGAACAGAAGGACATGCTCTGACTATAGCTGTCATAGGAATCCCTCCAGCTGCTGTGTTGAGAATAGCCTTCAGGAAGTAAGGACATAAGCAGGGGGGCTGGTTACGGTGATGTTGCAAGAGATGATGGTGGCTGTGGAGAAGGAGAGAAAAATGGGATGGGATGTATTTTGAAGTTTTATTTACTGTAATCTTACTGCACGCTGGCACTGTGCTAGGGACCTTCCCATATTCCTCGTCGTTCTTTATTCTAACAGCAACCCAATCAGCTTCCCCCAATACAGTTTTTTGCAGTGTTGGAGTTTTAAGAAGCCACCCCCTACCTCCACCACTTAATCCTAAATAGTGTCCATCTCCCAGTCATGACAAAGAAACATAGATTCTAACTTAAGACAGGGTGCTTCCAGAATATCCCCCTCCCCTGACCTCCAAGTTCTGGACCAATTCTAGCTCCGTCTGCAAGTCATCTCCTTTGTGAAAGCATGAGTCCATCTCAACCCAGAAGAAGACTCATCTGCGAGGGATTCATGTATGTATGTTCATCCCTTTAACACTGGAATGCACATTCCACGGGAGCAAAATCCCTGTCTAACTGGTCACCACAAGGTCCCCAGAGCCCGATCCATAGTAGGTTTCTTTCTGCCCACCTGCCCTGCCCTAGGACCCTCCCAAACATGCGTGTGCAACTTCTTTCCAACATGGATTACAGCCCAGACGCTTATACGACGACCTTAGCATCACATATTATGGGGTGGTGTCCCCTCCTTTTTGACCCCCAAGGAGCTTTTCTGCACATGTGCAATGTCTCCCTTGCCCCAAGGATCGGAGATGTATGACCTCTTGATCTTTTAACAGGATTTAGTCCCACTCCGTCCCTGCCATAAAAATGTCCAATGTCTGGTTATTTACCCTATTTCTCTTACTGGTTTTTAAATCGAGGTGCAGATCTCAAAATATAGACAGGAGTCTGGTCATAAATATGTAGTCCTGGAGTCCGTTTATCTCTTGCTTCAGCAAGTGTAAACAGGGGACTGGTAATGAATGTCTGGCCTGGAGCCCATCTTCTTCTCCCCTCAGGAAGTGTGAACAGGAGGCCAGTTGTAAACGTCTAGCCTGGAGCCCATCTACCTCCTGCCTCAGTGTGATCTCCTATGAAAGCACCAAATAAGTACTTTTCTCATGATTTCGTTCAGAACTGAAAGCTTTCATGGATATGTTGAATTTGACATACACTTTGATGAAGGTCAAATACATATAAAAGAAATGAAAGGTGGGTGAATATTTTCTGTGGCATACAGAGGCATGAGCTGAGGCATGGGAAAATGCAAGGCTCATTTGGTTACAAAAAGCATGAGTAGGAGAATGGGATGAAATTTTATCCGTGGTTTTCACATAAAACCTGTTTTTTGATAAATTGGTAAATCTGGCCAGTTCTGCTGGCCCAGTGAATTGCTTATTTGGCACATTGGCATTTGGTAAATTGGTTCTGGATGAATTGGACCACTTCTGGTATCACGTGACATAGACATTTGTTATTAGTTCAACTGTCATCCCCTCCCTTAGGCCCTCCCCAGCCAGCCAACAATTAGATACACCTTCCTCCCCCTTCCCCAAGCTACAAGTATTTCGCTCTGCTTCCTTCATAGTCTAAGTCTAAATCATTCTGCTTATTAATTGCTTTACTTTTTTCTATTCTGTCTTCTCCCACTGCCATGAAATTCCATGAAAGCAGGGTCCCTTCTCCTTGTGGTGGCACATGGCAGGCAGGAAATATGTGTCACATGAATGCAAATGTCCCCTACAGCTCACTGATCTCTACCACTTGATAAATGGAATATTTATAAATGGAATATTTCCTGCCATATCAATAAACAAAGGATGTCACAGTCACCAAAGAGTGCAACCCTCTAACGTGAGCCCGTGAGCCCTGAGGAAACTCAGGATGTGAAAATACAGGTTACTGGCCCCAGAGAGCTGAAGTGCATCTCAAAGGAATGATTTCAGTGAGCCCAGACTCTTGCATCTTCCCATACATAGAAAAGCGCTAAATCCCTTAACTTGAGATGTCTGGTTTTCTTTAATTAACAAGAATCTTTTGACATTCCCGGCTACCCGCCCTTTGTTGCAAAACTCCTATATATCCTGGCTCCCCCCTCACCTCCTTGGAGCAGGTTCTCAGAGTTATCTGAAGCGCTGTCTCCCGGGCTGCAGTCCTCATTTTGCCCCAAATAAAACTTAACTCGCAACCCTTAACGTTGTTCATTTTTTTAAGGCAAACACCCAGAGGGCACAGGCCACTTTCTTGTGTTTCCTGTAGGACACTCAGCCACTCAAGATCACGCACAACTCGGTGATACACTGTGTACTGGGTGTTAAGACTGCCCTAATCTTTCTGAGCCAAGTGCTTCTGGTGAAAGAGGTATTCCTGCAACCAGAGGCCTCATTTAATCCTGCAGATTTAAAACAGCCGTACAAGTTCTCTAAGGCTTGCCATGGTTTCCTCTCTATACTCTCTCTTTTTTGTTGTTGTTGTTGTACGCGGGCCTCTCGCTGTTGCGGCCTCTCCCGTTGCGGAGCACAGGCTCCGGACGCGCAGGCTCAGCGGCCATGGCTCACGGGCCCAGACGCTCCGCGGCACGTGGGATCTTCCCGGACCGGGGCACGAACCCGTGGCCCCTGCAACGGCAGGCGAACTCCCAACCACTGCGCCACCAGGGAAGCCCTCAATATTGTTTTCAACAGGGCAAGACACGAGGACCAGATGAGGTGACTTGCCACCCTCTGGCTCGATTTGGCTTCTTATGTATTTGCAAAGTTCATTCTTCACGAGCCAGGCTCCCAGAAGGACTGTATTTCCTGAAAACTTGTCTCTAGTCAGGGGGCACAAATGGTGAAGGGGGGGGATAGATGGTGTAATAAGATGCAGAGAAATCTTATTTACACACACACACACACACACACACACACACACACACACACGCTTCCCCCACCATCTCATTGTAGGTGGTTACAATTCAAAATACTGCCCAGATTCTCCACCCTAATGGCCGTTTTTTTTCACCCACCGCGCTAATCATCTGAAACTAAGTCCTTGGTATGCTTCCAGGGCAGCACGGTTGCCGGGACAAAGTAGCAGTTCAATAAATACTTATGGGGCGATGAAAGATACTGAGGGTTCAGAATTTGGCTGTCTGTATTATAAGTCTCTACTGGGCATTTCTTTTGCAAATTTCGGGCAATTGAAATCTTTTATTTTTATTAGCGTTCTTTTACTTATTGTGTGCATTTGTACTCGAGATTCTTTTGTTTTTGTTTTTTAAACTTTTAGAATGCCACGAAAGAGTCTGAATTTGCTGGAGGGGGTCCTTAGAAGGAGGGAAAGCGCCCTCTGGACAAAGCCGCCGGCCTCCGTCCCTTTCTCATCCAGCCGGCACGACGGCACTCTCTACGGCCTCTCCCAAGATACCGGACCCCGCCCCGACCCTAACGGAAGCCTAACCGGGTGCAACCAGCCCAGACAGGAGGCCGCGCCCGCGGCGGCGGCGGAGGGATCCGAGTCGCACGGTCGAACCACACTCAGATCGCACACTGATTGGCTGGCAGAGAACTGGCCTCGCATCAGTCCAGTACGTCGCACCGAGGAAGGCGGGCCAGAGCGCCACCAATCGCAAGGCGTTGCGGTGCATCGAGGCCGCGCCTCTCAGCCAATCGAAAAGGGGATTCGGAAAAAGCCGTGCCCAATTGGCGCTGGGCCGCGGGGCGGGGTCCTACTTCGACCTCTGAGGCGGAGTGCTGTCACCTTGATAACTCAGTCCTGCAGCAACTGTTTGTCTCCCCCAATCCCAGAATATTCACCGTTCAGTCGAGCCCCGACCTCGACTCCTGTGGGGCTAAAGGGGGGATTTGCGTCTGAAGTGTCTGAGACATGCTTAGTCTTTCGTGTAGATGTTCAGATGTGTATAGTGGGCTCCTAGTATGTGCGGGACTCAATGCGCTGGGGAAATCAGAGGGAACCCGACAAAGTCCGGTGGGAAGAAAGTGAACAAATTCATCAGATCACTCAAGTTAGTGAGAGGTGCCCGAAGATAATAAAGTCACAGATTAGAGAGTGGCGGGGGGTGGAGGTGAGGAGGGGGCTACTTTTGATGTGGGCATGGTCTGAGTTAACCTTTGGGCTCTTGAGAATTACAGATGTGATCCGTGCCGGAGGCATTTGAAGCTTTCCCTGCCCCAATTGGTCCGACCACACTCATTCCTCCTCCTGAAGACAAAATGAACTTGAGAAGCTATCAGCTTGCCTCTTTAGGGCAGGACCAGGATATGTTTGTGTTTCGTACACGCACATATCGTAGGTCTCCAAGGTTGTGCTGCCTTGGGGTGAGGTCTGAGGAGCTGAGGGATCTTGCAAAGGTGACTGTGGTGGGATCCCATGACACGCCTAAGCGATGCAGGCATTTCAAGGCAGGCCTGTGTCCTGTTGGAGACTTAGATCTTCACTTCCTTGCGGAATGTCCCACCGCCCCAAGGACAAAACCTTAGAAAAATGACTCTGCTTTTCCTTACAGTAATTCAATCTTTCAACATTTATGGAGCATTTCTTCTCTAAATAGTAATACACTACCTACCCAAACTCAGAGGCTGAGAAAGAGGACCAAGCCACTTACATTTTTTTGTGTATAGGATAAAAAAGTGAAGAAATGCTGGAACTGGGTTATGAGTTAAATGTCTCTCTTTTTTTCTTTTTGCCACCCAGCTCGTGGGATCTCAGTTCGCTGACCAGCGATTGAACCCATGCGAGGGCAGTGAAAGCACTGAATCTTAACCACTAGACCACAAGGGAACTCCCAGAAATGCCTATTTTAAATGTTTATATTGAATAAAGTAATGCTTTCAATTAATGCTAATTATTTTAATACAATGTTGGAATATATACACAGTGCAATGCTTTGTGCTATTCGGGGGAAATTTTTAGGATTTATTAAAGATTTTGATTATTAGGTACTTACAACAGAGGGTGTGTTTAAGGTCGTGTGATGAAAATGGTATACTTGCAAAACAGTGAATCTGTGACTGTAGAAATAATCACTCTTAGAGATAAGTTCACAGGCTAACTTGAGACTTTTGTGAAGGTGGTAGCTAGAGCCAAATAAAAATAAATATATACATGTGACTGAAAATACTAAAGTAGAAGGAGTAAAGTGACACTCCAGTCATATAACTCTAGAAATAAAAAGATAATTTAACCTGAGTTCAGAGCTTCTAGCTCTGGTAAGGCTCCATAATGATCTGTTTCCTTTTCTGTTATTTTCTCCAGTTCTGTGTCTTTCTTTTTTTTCATTTTTTGGCCATGCCGCGCCACTTGCAGGATCTCAGTTCTCCGACCAGGGATTGAACCCAGGCCCTTGGCAGTTAGAGCACCGAGTCCTAACCGCTGGACCACCGGGGAATTCCCATCCAGTTCTGTTCTTTGAAACATTTTCTAAACATACAGATATGTATAGAATATGTATGTATAGCTTATATTTGCATTCTCAGATTTTTAAAATCAGCACTTTTTAATGGTGGTATTATTTTCTGACCAGCCTTATAAACAGAGACTTGCAATCACTGAAATAAAACACTTCCAGAAGAATTTCGACACAGAAAAACAAATGTAAGAGAGGAGAGAATTCATTGTCATAATGCAGGGCAAAGTGTAGGCACTCAATACGTATTTATTCACAGATACATTTTTACCCATAATCTGATAGGGGCCTTTCTGACCTTTGTCTAGACCTGAACAGGTTTCATCATTAATCCTTTCTTTAGATTCCTTTTCTTTCTCCAATTGGTTGACACTTAAATGTTGATTTCATTCTCTTTTATGAGATAACTTTTTTTTCATAAATTTATTTATTTTATATATTTATTTTTGGCTGCATTGGGTCTTCGTTGCTGCACGGGCTTCCTCTAGTTGTGGCGAGGGGGGCTACTCTTCGTTGAGGTGCGTGGGCTTCTCATTGCGGTGGCTTCTCTTGTTGCGGAGTGCGGGCTCCAGGTGTGTGGGCTTCAGTAGTTGTGGCACACGGGCTCAGTAGTTGTGGCTCGTGGGCTCCAGAGCGCAGGCTCAGTAGTTGTGGCGCACGGGCTTAGTTGGTCCACAGCACACAGAACACACAAAATCTTAGTGCATATACACCACTGAAGAATAACCCCAAATCCCTGGGCCCTGAATGAAACTGGCCTGCCTTAAGGAGCCCTGGGATTAAATCCTACCACTCTTCATTTCACTCTGGTTAATAACGCTAAGGCTCACTGTGTTGCAACTGGAATAGATGGGACAAATGACATGTTTGGGGGGAAAAAGAAAGCAAGCTTATCCATTAGACCAGGGGTCCCCAACCCCTGGGCCATGGACCGGTACTTGTCCTCGGCCTGTTAGGAACCGGGCCGCGCAGCAGGAGGTGAGCGGAGAGCGAGTGGAGCTTCACCTGCCGCTCCCCGTTGCTCCCCATGGCTCGCATTACCACCTAAGCCATCTCTCCACTCCCTTGCCTTTTGTGGAAAAACTGTCTTCGATGAAACCGGTCTCTTGTGACGAAAAGGTTGGGGACAGCCGCATTAGACTAATGATGTAAATGCACCTTTTTGTTCGATCACCACAGATTGGTGTCCGATTTTCTGCACCAAGGGAAAGATGGGTAAAATGAAATTAACAGCCGAGTTTCTAGAAGACTACCGGCAAAACTAAACACTCAATAACAATATATTGTGTTATGTCATATAACAGTGTTACATTGTGTTATATAATAATGTTACATAGTTTTATATTTGCACTAAGTGCAACCACTTGCATAAAAATCACAGAAACACAATGGGCACATAAGGTAAATAAGTCAATTTAGGAAGTGCAGCCATTGATGAGAACAAATTTACCAATATCCTTAATAAAGGAATAAAGGAATGGTTAAATAAATTGTGGTATGTCCATAAAATGGGGTACTATCAGCCAAAGAACGGTACAGCAAACTGAGGGGTATGTACAAAAAAACAAACAAAAAACAGGGACCAGAAAAGTGTGTATAATATACTATTATTTGTTAAATAATGTATACGCATACCTACTACTGCAGGCATTTGTCACCCCTAGCAGGAGGCATAAGAAACTGATGAAGGGGTCGCCTTGGGGAGGAGAATGTGGTGGTCGGGGGCAGGGCAGGAGCAAGACCTGGTGTTCACCCAACACCCTTTTGTTCCTCTGAACTGTGTACTATGTGATCGCTTAACTTTGCCAGCAGGTCTTGAACTTTCTGGTTTCAGGACTGCTATAGATGGAATGTCTGTGTTCCCCCAAATTCACATATTGAAACCCAACCCCCAATGTGATTGTATTTGGCAATGAAGCCTTTGGGAGGTTAACTGTTCATGTACGTGGAGCCCTCATTAATGGGATTAATGCCCTTCTAAGAAAAACTAGCTCTCTTTTTCTGCCATATGAAGACACAGAAAGAGGACAGCTGTCTCCGAAGCAGGCAACGGGTCCTCACCAGACACCAAATCCGAGGCTGCCTTGATCGTGGACTTCGCAGCCTCCAGAACTGTGAGAAATAAATCTTGAAGCCACCGAACTGGTGGTATTTTTGTTATAGAAGCCCAAACAGATTAAGGTGAGGAACTTTATATATTCTTTGACTTACTGAAGACCCCAAAAGCTTTTGTTTCTGTGCCTATCAATTAGAATTCGAATCTGTCAATTAGAATTGACAATCAAGTTAGAAATAATTACCAAATTAGAAATAAAAACTGAGAACCAATATATAGGTATGTGTGTATATATATATATATATATATATATATATATATATTCATTTAAAAATAATAAAAAGTTCATTCCATGGTACCATAAATAACATATTTTTGGAAAAATAACGATACTTTTCAAAACAAAAAAAAATTAGTGAGAAGAGTGTCATCGTTTTCCGTTTTTACAAATCTCTAATATCTCCCTTAACGAAAACAGCTGAATCTTCATCTCAGATGCAGCGGCCTATCTATTATGATATCACACGTCTTGCAGCCTCTGGAAAACTCCACTGTACATTTGTGAGAAAATGAGAGTGAAAAATGCAAACAACTTACGACTAATAGCGTTTTATGTAATTAGAACCCAGACCACACTCTGAGAACCGCAGGCCTAGGCCAATGAATGAATAAAGGAATAAAGGAGTGAACACTTCTTCCCCCTCCACCGCCCACCCAGCCACACCGCGCAGCTCGTGGGATCGACCCCAGGCCCCCTGCTTGGGAGCATGGAGTTTTAACCACTGGACCACCAGGGAAGTCCCTTCTTTTTTGTTGATTTTTTTTGTTTTGAGTGAACAGTTTTAAGCATCCAAGTCTTCCTCCATGTGAGAAAAAATATATATGTGTCTATATATACACATAGATTATGTATCTATACATATACACACACACACATATATACACATGCTTGTGGGATAACATTCAAATGATTTTACGTAATTCACACAGGGTGTTCTAAGCAATAGAAGGAAAGGATTTAAAAACTAAGTCAAGGCAAGGGAAAAGCAACAAATAACATACAAGGGAATCCCCATAAGGTTAACAGCTGATCTTTCAGCTGCAGAAACTCTGCAAGCCAGAAGGGAGTGGCAGGACATATTTAAAGTGCTGAAAGGGAAAAACCTACAACCAACATTACTATACCCAACAAGGATCTCATTCAGATTCGATGGAGAAATTAAAACCTTTACAGATAAGCAAAAGTTAAGACAATTCAGCACCAGCAAGCCAGCTTTACAACAAATGCTAAAGGAACTTCTCTAGGCAGGAAACACAAGAGAAGGAAAAGACCTACAAAAACAAACCCAAAACAATTAAGAAAATAGTAATAGGAACATACATATCGATAATTACCTTAAATGTAAATGGATTAAATGCTCCAACCAAAAGACATAGACTGGCTGAACGGATACAAAAACAAGAACTGTGCATATGCTGTCTACAAGAGACCCACTTCAGACCTAGGGACACAAACAGACTGAAAGTGAGGGGATGGAAAAAGATATTCCATGCAAATGGAAATCAAAAGAAAGCTGGAGTAGCAATTCTCATATCAGACAAAACAGACTTTAAAATAAAGACTATCACAACAGACAAAGAAGGACACTACATAATGATCAAGGGATCAATCCAAGAAGATATAAAAATTGTAAATATTTACGCACCCAACATAGGAGCACCTCAATACATAAGGCAAATACTAACAGCCATGAAAGGGGAAATCGACAGTAACACAATCATAGCAGGGGACTTTAACACCCCACTTTCACCAATGGACACATCATCCAAAATGAAAATAAATAAGGAAACACAAGCTTTAAATGATACATTAAACAAGATGGACTTAATTGATATTTATAGGACACTCCATCCAAAAACAACAGAATACACTTTCTTCTCAAGTGTTCATGGAACATTCTCCAGGATACATCATATCTTGGGTCACAAATCAAGCCTTGGTAAATTTAAGAAAATTGAAATCGTGTCAAGTATCTTTTCTGACCACAACGCTATGAGACTACATATCAATTACAGGAAAAAAAACTGTAGAAAATACAAACACATGGCAGCTAAACAATATGCTACTAAATAACCAAGAAATCCAAGAGGAAATCAAAAAGCACCAGAGACAAATGACCATGAAAACAGGACGACCCAGAACCTACGGGATGCAGCCAAAGCAGCTCTAAGAGGGAAGTTTATGGAGGGAGAATGACCAAATGCATGCATTTGTACGTTCTCCAACTGTCAGGAGAAAAGCTTGTTATACGTAAACTTTGATGATACAGAGGACACACTCTATGCCTCCGCACACTCCATCCAGTGGAAAACTGGATGTGGAGTCTGCAGTGCTGAGTTTCGGTTCTGGCTCCCCACACTTCTTTTCTTTTTTTAAATTTTATTGGAGCATAGTTGATTTACAATGTTGTGTTAATTTCAGGTGTACAGCAAAGTGAATCAGATATATATATATATCTCCACTGTATCGTCAACATGAATCAGTTATACATATATCCACTCTTTTTTAGATTCTTTTTCCCTATAGGTTATTACAGAGTATTGAGTAGCGTTCCCTGTGCTCTACAGTAGGTCCTTGTTGGTTATGTCTTATGTCTAGTCGTGTGTGTATGTTCATCCCAAGCTCCTAATTTATCTGACCTCTCCACCACGTTTCCCTTTTGGTAACCATAAGTTAGTTTTCGAAATCTGTGAGTCTGTTTCTGCTTTGTAAATAAGTTTATTTATATCACTTTGTTAAAAAAATTAGATTCCAGGTGAGTGATAGCATATGAGATTTGTCTTTCTCTGTCTGACTTAACTTCACGTAGTATGACAATCTCTAGGTCCATCCATGTTGCTGCAAATGGCATTATTTCATTCTTTTTTTATGGCTAAGTAATATTCTCCCCACACTTCTTATTAGCTGTGCCATTTTGTCCAAGGAGCTTAACCTCTCTGAGCTACATACGAAACAAGAATTTGTTGTAAGTCTTAAATTTTCTCAGAAAATGGTAAACTGTAAAACAACAAAAACTATCTATCATTATGCCCAGCCGCCACTCTTCAGCACAGAGAAGATGGTTGTTATTTGAGGTTTTCTGGTTGTCATCCTTTATAGTCATTGTTTTGGTGACTATTGAATATCTTTACTGATACAAGTTTGGGAAAAAAACCTCGAAAGCCACAACTTCACCAGGAGAGAGACCATAAAGGGTATAATGACTTCTGCCATTTGATGCTGGGCAGTCTTCCTCAACGTCTCTGAGCCTGGGTTTTCTCGTTTGTATTACAGAGATAATCCCTTCTTGGCAAAGAGAGTGGGTAGCTTCAACAAGCCAGGGCAGGTAGTGCAGAGCTGACACACAGAAGGCTCTGTGTATGAGAATTACTGCTGTCACTTACAGGGACCATGTAATCACCAACCCTCTCCTCCTGTTACCTTTCTTTTTTTTTTTTTTTTGGCCACATGTGAGGCTGTGAGGCTTGCAGAACCTTAGTTCCCTGACCAGGGATGGAACCCACGCCCTCGGCAGTCGAGTGTGGAGTCCTAACCACTGGACCGCCGGGGCAGTCCCTCCTGTTACCTTTCACGTCAACCTGTGGGACCCTTGGTCTTAAAACTCATCTAAGAGAAAACTATTGAACACTCTGACCACCAAATGTGTGGGGTTTTCCCTCACATTAAGTACTCCTGACACCAACTACCAGAAGTCAGTGCAGACCCCACCGGTTAAAGGGTCAGTCCCACAAGACTGTCCCCCCCAACTTCAGATGCAGATCAAAAGTAGGTAGGTCCCCAGGTTGCCCACACTTCTGTCCAGCCTGGCTACGAATCAGAGTTTCCATGACACCCTCCTCAGGTTCAATAATTCGCTAGAACGGCTCAGAGTACTCGGGAAACAGTTTTATTTACTATCACTAGTTTATTACGGAGGATGTGACAAAGGATAAAGATGAACAGCCAGCGGTAGACAGGGCGAGGTCTGGAAGGGTCCCAAGTATAGGAGCTCTTGTCCAAGTGGAGATGGGAGCGCGCCATCCTCCCGGTACAAGGATGCCTTCCCCAACCTGGAAGCTAGGGGCTGGGGAGCTGAAAAGTCCAATCCCCTAATTGCACTGTTGGTTCTGTGGCAGCCAGCCCCCATCCTGGGGCCTGCCGAGAGCCACGTCATTAGCATAAACTCCAGTAAGGGTGAAAGGGCGTGTTACGAATAGCAAAAGATGCCCCTTTCGCCCCCATCACTCAGGAAATTCCAAGGATTTTAGGAGCTCTGTGTCAGGAACCAGGAATGAAGACCAAATATATATTTCTTATTATATCATAAAATCACATCATCGCTCTCTAGGACCACCCCCAGCATTTCTCTAATTCCAGCTCGATAACTGGAAATCCTCCAGCCTCATCTTTATCTGATGCTCTGGCCATTCCACAATGGTGTGCAGGACAGAGGACCACTGTCAAGCTGGAATTGATTAACCTGAGGGTTATCAGGGTAGATTATCCTAGGATGAGACAATTTCTAGGCCCAGACTCAAGTATACTTTGTATTGTGCAGATGCATTACTGTCCTGAGTTACAAGATTCATTTGTTTCCCAACAAATATGCATTGAGCCCCTGCTGGGCATAAAGATCCCTGAAGTCATACTTCTTCCCTCCCCAGGGGCCACATAAGCCCTCAGAGTCAGGCATTCCCACTGCTATGCTTCAGGGTAATGAGCACCTGAGTGATTGAAGTTGGCTCTGTTCCAGCGCTCTTTATATAATTCAGTGAGGTCTGGGGAAAATACAATGAAAGCCACAAATGCAAACCACATGTGTAATTTAAAATTTCCTAGTAGGGACTTCCCTGGCGGTCCAGTGGCTAAGACTCCGCACTTCCACTGCAGGGGGTGCCGGTTCTATCCCTGGTCTGGGAACTAAGATCCCACGTGCTGTGCGGCAGGGCCAAAAAAAAAAATAAGTAAATAAAATTTCCTAGTAGCCACATTTTATTATTTTTATTTTATTATTATTTTTTTAAAAATTTTATTGGTGTATCATTGATGCACACTGCTGTTAGTTTCAGGTGCACAGCAAAGTGAATCAGCCAGACACATGCTCATATCCGTCCTTTTTCAGATTCTTTTCCCATATAGGTTACTACAGAATATTGAGTAGAGTGCCCTGTGCTATATGGTAGGTCCTTATTAGTTATCTATTTTATTTTTTGGCCACCGCCGCAAGGCATGTGGGATCTCAGTTCCCCCACCAGGGATTGAACCCTGGCCACAGCAGTGAGAGAAAGCACCAAATCCTAACCACTCCCTACCTATTTTATATACAGTAGCGTGTATATGTTATTCCCGATCTACTAATTTATCACTTCCCACCCCCGTTTCCCCTTTGGTAACCATGTTTGATTTCAAGATCTGTGAGTCTGTTCTGTTTTGTAAATAAGTTCATCTGTATAATTTTTTACTAGATTCCACATATAAGTGACATGAATCATATTTGTCTCTGACTCACTTAGTATGATCATCTCTAGGTCCATCCATGTAGCTGCAAATGGCATTATTTCATTCCTTTTTATGGCTGAGCTATATTCCATTGTATATATATACCACATCTTCTTTATCCATTCATCTGTCGATGGACAGTTGGGTTGTTTCCGTGTCTTGACTATCCCAAGTAGTGCTGCTAAGAACACTGGGGTCCGCGGATATGTCTTCTTTAATGTACTCTTGCAAAATGATTAATCAGATGTATTTAACTCACTCAAATGGGCAATGTTGTCATTCCTCCTTCCCGTCCCCACTTTCTCACCCAGCACTGATGCTGTGACTCACTGCTGCGTTGTCCTCCATGGTGTGAGGTCCCTGCTGTTCGCTCTCCCAGTGCTGGGCCAGCCAGGGGGCCTCCAGATAACGTCACCATGACTGGCCTCAAACTGTCCCCTGGAGACCCCTGGGAGATTTTCTTTGCAACATAAATATTCCCAGGAGCAATACTCTCAGGTCGTAAGTGTATTTAACGTCTCCGTTCTCCTTTTACATTTGTTCCTGAATGTTTGCTAAGGCTAGGGAACAATTTTTAGTACCCAGAAAAGCATTCCAGTTCAGGGTGGGGTGGAGGTGTGTACATCAGTTGCTATATCCTGCTAGGATTGCCTGAATGAGCAAATAAAAATATACAATGCCCGGTTGAATTGCAGATAAGCAACAACTCTTTTTTGTTTTTCCTTTGGTGTGTGTCCCAAATATTGCACGGGACATACTTACACTAAACAAGCATTTGTTGTTTATCTGAAACTCAGATTTAACTGGGTGTCCTGTATTTTACGTGGCAACACTACCTCCAATCAAACAATTAAATTCAAGATTGTATGACTCTCCTTGGACTGGGGAACAGAATCATGGAATCAGCATTACAGGTCAAGATTGGGAAAACTCCACAAATGCTTGGTTGGAAGTAATGAAATACATTTAGGAAGTCCGTACAACAAAATTACCGTAAACATTTATTAAGCTGTAATTTTCACAATATTTTAATTCTGTTCTGAAATCGGTCTACAAATATCTCTACATAACACCAAAGCCAGTGATTTAATAAATAAGAGGGACGTACGGATCGCTCTGCCAAAAAAATAAGCCTTATACATTTATGTCTATTTATGATATTTGTAGAATCAGTTTCCCAAGGCTCATGAAACTAAAGTGCGCACACACCACATACGCACACACACACACCACTATATTCAAATCAAGTGGATTTATAGTATCAAATTAAATGCTACGTAAAATTTATAACCAGATACACAAAATACAAGTTTGACTCATGAATACGCTGTGGATGATGGGTACCATACCTCACAAATATGATTTCCAGTTAAGAGGGAAATAATTGCTTCGCTGGATTTTAAGTGAGAGCTAATCACCACCACGAGAAATCAAGTTAATTACAGTATTCAAAGATTTAACACACATGCGGATATTAAACTGACACTACAATAAAACCTTTAAGTATGCAAAAAGACATTAGAACATATGGTTCATAATAACATTAGCTGCCGCAGATCTTCAGTAGACGGTGCAAAGGACGATCGGCTTTTTACGCCACCACCAGGGAAAAACTGGTCCTGGGGTACCTCCTACCTATCAAGGAATCAATGAAGAGCAGAGCACAGAATCGAGTACGCTGGACAAGGTTTGTTTATCCCCGATACTATACATCATATTGCTGGTCATCCAATACTAATTTTAAGGGTACTGTATTAGATCCTGCAAAAATATATACTTCTCTTATTCACAAGTGAGGAGGGAAGGTTCAACGACTCAAATGGCCATGAACAAAAATGATGATGTCTTATTTTAAAAAGCTGGGGGAGCAGGTTGACACCTTTAGGACCTTAAAGAATTCCTTTTGTTTTTAATTTTCTTTGGCCGCGCCGAGCAGCTTGCAGGATCTTAGTTCCCCAGCCAGGGATGGAACCCGGGCCACGGCAGTGAGAGCACCGAGTCCTAACCACTGGACCGCCAGGGAAGTCCCAGGCATTCCTTTTAAAGTGAGCTGGCTGGATGGGAGAGCTGGTTTTTGGATTAAATCAGCCAATTCAAAACCCATCAGGGAGAAGTGCTCAGGTGTCACGTTGTAAGGCAAGTATCATTCCTCAAAAGCATCTTAAGAAGCAGCCGGAAGCACAGAGATGAAGTAAAGTGGGATTCCCACTAGTGAGAAGGTGTCTTCGCCATGTTTCAGATTCTGCACTGGACATCTGACATGTTATTCCTAAGCAGAAGGCTGCTGAATCACAGGGCCAGACTAACGACCAAAGTGATTTGCATCTTTCCTGCAAGCCAGCCCTCATGGGTGCGCAAAAGTCCTATTATAACCCTCCCAAGCACTGACCCCATCCTACATGTTCACCCTTAGTTCCAACAGGTGATGTCCCCAACTAGCTACTTCCCACCACAGTCAGAAGAGCACAGACCCAGTTCCCCTCCGTCTGCTTCCTGACCCTGCGCGTATCAGGCTTCCTGTGGTCCCACGTGGCATGGTATGCTTGTTGTCTCCAGGAAACTGTGGGTATTAAAAACCTTCTTCCAACGGCACTAACCTCTCTCAGTGCTGTCACTCGGTCACCTTCATAAGTTAAGACCCCTGGCATAAGTCACAAGGCTAGCTTTCAGGAAATTCTGTTGCTGCACTTTGCTACCAGAAATGACGTGGGGTACAAAAACAAAAACGAGCAAACCAAAAAATCCGGAAGGCAGGTAACGCGGATTGGTACTGGAAAATATATTTACAGAAGGCTGATGTGCCAGGAAAGCATCTTTGCTAGGATGTCAAGGAAGAGATTGCTCCAAACATTATCCCCAAACACCCACAGAAATCCAGCAATCTGGAGGTAGCTGGTCCTTTTTCTCTTCTGGACTATTTTCTGTTCTCGGTATTTACTGTGATACTGAAGCACTGGGCAATTAACATTGACGACTTGAAGGTATCTAAAAAACTGAGTCTTAACCAAAACAGAGATCCACAGTAGTTTTCGTCAGGATGTTTACATACCACGTTGAAGGATGTGTTACACTAATATATTCAACAGCCCTGAAGATATAAAAAAGGTTTCTCTTCAAGGTATGAGATATGGTACAAAAATACATTTCTCCATGTACAAAAGAGAGAAAAAAGGAAGAGATGAGGAAGGAAGCTTACCCTACAAGCTTCCATGGAATGGAGAAAGCAAAAAAAATAAAAAACCCGAATTATTTGGGGTTAAGAACACGCCCAAGCAAAAGTCAAATTTACGCATTAAAAAGCAGGCGTTATTCAGATTGAACATCCATGATTTCTATCAGAATTTCAAGGACTGTTCTACGCTGAAGTGATACCTCTAGTGAACTAATTAACTATTTAACTTTTGTTAAAAATAAAGACATCATTCCATCCCTTTGAGCGTACTGAGCTCTAAAACTGGCTTCACAGCCTACACTTAGCCAATCTGGAAAACGAGGTGCATATTCTCGACGGCAATCTCCAGTTGATGCTGTGGCCTGAGTCCACCAGCACCTAGACACGTGAGCCTCCCTCGATCTACTAGAAGTTAAAATGGTTTTCCTGCCTGGATCTCGGTATAGCACAGTGCCCATCAGGTTTCCATGTGTGAGGGTGGGTGAGAGAACAGAGTGGATGTTAGACCCAGACCAGTAATTTAAGACTTAAAAGCTTTGCGCAGAGAATGTCAATTTCCCTTCTGGCTAACAGGAGCAAATACCTAAATATGCCAGATACACAGAAGCTAAATGCACAAAAGGAAGGAGGGCAAAGATGAACTCCCTGGAGTTCTTCACACCCTGCGCTAAAATAGATTTGTCCGTAAATATCTGACAAAACTGGAACGGTTTCAATGCAAAAAACACGGGGGTCAAATGCCCATGGGTAAAGATTCGCCCAAGCAAATTCTACAGAACATGGTTTCAGGAAGCGAACTGAATGCAGGAGAGTTTGGGTCCCGTTATCGTGCACCTTAATAACAGAAGTTTCATAAACATCCTCAGAAAACATTTGCTTCCGTTTTCCAGGTACTTGTAACCCCAAGTAAAACGTCACAGAAGGGCGGCACAGGAGGAGTTGGCAGGCAGCTGAGTTTTCCCCCAAATGATACCTGGACCAAAAGGTCTTGGTCCTACCTGATCTGACAGGGGTCTCTGCAAACCTGCGTAGAGGGGCTCCTGTGAGGGGGCTGCCAGGGCACGACGCAGGTAGACAGGGAAAGACAGTCACGACCCCTGGCAGCATCCTTTCCTTGCTCTCCTGTGCTTGTTGGTAGCCAGAAAGGGGCATCTCCACTGGCCCCTGATCCAAGCCTTGCAAAGCCCCCTTTGTCCAGGACCCCACAGCTGTCTGCCCTGCACATACCTCTCTCTGCCCCTAGGGACCAGCTAAAAATGAGGTCACCCCAGACTCCAGGCAAAAAGCACCTAACACATGTACCGTAAAAATTTCAGGAAAAATAATTCAGATCTTCTCCAAGTCTGGCTTATTCCTGCTTACTGTTCCTGAGAATGCGTTATAAGCAGCAACAGACTCGAAAATGTTATTAGCTGCTATTGGTTTTCCTTCTAAGGTCCTGGGTCACCCAAAACCGAGATGAAACAGATAAACAAAAAACCCCAGCGAGTGTATCTTTCCTGTATCAACCTAGCTGGCAAATGGCGAAATTAGGACATCAAATAGATTCCTGAATGAGCTCACCCAGGCGGCTCCCGGCATCAAACCCCAAAGACATTTCTTTGCCCGGTCCTTCAATTTCCCTTTACAAAATGTTGAGGTTAAGATACATCAAAGTACAGAAGGGGGGAAAAAATCTTAGGTTTTCTACAAATAGTGATTTCTTCATTTAGAAATAGGATTGAAGGGGGCTTGGCTGGGGTCACTAGGATCCAAAAGATGTTTAGTTTCATCCTTGAAACCCAATGGCCCACATTCAGAAGCGACAACATTCATGAAATCGACATCCACGAAAAACAACGCGAAACGAAGGTCACAGCTTTGGAACCTGAAAAGACTGCACACAGACCTCACCCACCAATCCCTACGCTGCAAAAACAAATCTTGCCTTGAAACTCTTCCAAAAGGTCGAATTAGCAATTTCTTCCCCTCCATGTAAAGTTTTAAGTTTATTAAAACTTAACTCCATCTGCCTGTGTTAAAAAACCTTACAAAAGGTGTATTTAAATGCTTGAAAAAATTAACTTTATGCTCTATGCACAGATAAACTTCTCTTCCTGTACAGCTAATATGGTTATATCCTTTGTTTAAAAAAGATTTTTTTCCACTAATGACACTTGGTGGGTAGTTCTACACCAACGATCTTGTCCCATTCTTCTCGGAAGATGTCCTAAGAGTTGACACGTGGCTGGAAACACCCTCGCAAAGCGCCACTCTCCTGCTCAGACATGTTTATTAAGATTGTTTGGGGTTTGGCGTTCTTTTTTTTCTTCTTCTTTTTTGCTTCCGGAGAGAGGGCGCTGGGAGGAGGGGACCCGGCCGGCTGGCTGGTTGTCACTTGCCGTTGGAGCGGTCAAGACTCTCCAGCACTCGGTTGAGACGGATGTTGAGCAGTCTGACCTGGTTCTCCAGCTGTTCCAGCTTCTCCTCCACGCTGGGGCCACTGGGGCTGCTACGCCAGTAGAAACCCATGGGCCCGGTCATGAAGTAGATGGCCACCACGAAGCACAGCGGCAGCACGGCGTTCTCGGGCTCCCCCTCGTACTTGTGCAAGATGTACACGCACGACATGGAGAACAGGATGACCCGCACCACCCAGAAGAAGCGGCCGAACACCACGTGCAGGACGCTGAAGGTGAAGCCCAGGGTCAGAGACAAGAACCAGTAGGCCAGGAGGACGACGCCCACCAGCAGGAGGGCACGTGTGGGGCTGTTGGCCACCGAGCTTGGATTGAAGTACTGGGACAGGTTCGAGACTGCAGGACAGAACAGAGGGACAGCGGCCGGTTACACGGGGTCAGGGGGTTCTCTGCAAGCTGGGGATGGGCAGCTCAGCTCACTGGCTGCGCCTCTGCTACACCCAAGGAATTAAAGTTGGCTGCCTCATTAGCCTTTATACCAAGTCCTGGGAAAAGACAGGGCAACGCGGTCATATCGTGGGTTTGAAACACCTTTCAGGTGGGGCGGAGCCTGAAAACTGGCCTTCAATTTCCTTTCTTCCTGTCTTCCATAGTAACAAATGCCCAGCGTTAGGCTGGGCACACGGCTGCCTAGGATAAGGGCGTTTCCCAGCCTCCCTTGCAGCTACATAACTAAGCTTTGGTCAAGGAGAGGTAAGCAGAAATGTTTTGGGGTGGCTTCCTAGAAGTAGTGGGAATATGCCCTTTATCTCTTCTTCTTCTGCCTGCTGGAATGTGGATGTGATGGCTGGAATAGAAGCAGCTGTCTTGTGTCATGAGGGAAGGGAGGTCACGTATTGGGGAGCAATAAGATGGGAGGGGCCTCGGACCCGAGGAGAATGTGCTACAAAGCCACCTACCTGCCTAACCACCTACCTGTGAACTTTCACATAAGAGAAATAAGCTTCCATCTTGTTTAAGCTGCTGTTATTTGGGGTCTCTGTTACTCACAGTCAAACCTAATTGTAACTGGTACCCACACATGAAGTTCCATCTTAAGAATGGAGTGAGGGCTTCCCTGGTGGTGCAGTGGTTGGGAGTCCGCCTGCCGATGCGGGGGACATAGCTTCGTGCCCTCGTCCGGGAGGGTCCCACATGCCACGGAGCGGCTGGGCCCATGGGCCGTGGCCGCTGGGCCTGCGCGTCTGGAGCCTGTGCTCCGCAACGGGAGAGGGCACGGCAGTAAGAGGCCCGCGTACCGCCAAAAAAAAAAAAAAAAAAAAAGAATGGAGTGAAATGGAAGACTTGCATCTTCTGTGTGCCTGACTTAAGAAAATTTTCAAATAGAAAATTTCAAAGGATAGTAAAATAAATACTCCTATCAAAACCACCTAGGTTTAACAATGGTTAACATTTTGCTCCATCTCTAGTCACATACCTTTTTTTTTTTTACCAAACCATTTGAAAGGGGCACACATCCTACTTCAGCATGCAGCTTTCTTTCCTAGTTTTACTGAGATATAGCTGACATGCAGCACTATATAAGTTCAAAGTGTACAGCATGGCTTGACTTACATATATTGCGAGATGACCACAAGTTTAGTTAGTATCCATCACCTCATACAGATACAAAAAAAAAAAGTTTCTTCCTTTTCCTGAGAACATTTAGGATCTACTAACTCTCCTGATAACTTTCAACTATACGGTACAGCAGTGTCAGCTACAGTCACCATGTTGTACATGACATCCCCAGGACGTATCTATCCTATAACTGCAAATTTGTACCTTTTGACCATCTTCCTCCAATTCCCCTGCCTCCCACTTGGTGTCTCTGGCAACCACAAATCTGATCTCTCATTTTATGAGGTTTTGTTTTTTTTAAATTCCACATATAAGTGAGATCCTACAGTATTTGCCTTTCTCTGACTTATTTCACTTAGCTTAATGTCCTCCAGGTCCATCCACGTTGTTTCAAACGGCAGGATTTCCTTCGTTTTATGGTTGAATAATACTCCATTGTATATATACACACACCAAAAATTCGTTGTTTTTTTTTTTTTTAATTTTATTTATTTTTGGCTGTGTTGGGTCTTCGTTGCTGCGCGCGGGCTTTCTCTAGTTGCGGCGAGAGGGGGCTCCTCTTTGTTGTGGTGCACGGGCTTCTCATTGCAGTGGCTTCTCTTGTTGTGGAGCACGGGCTCCGGGCGCACGGGCTTCAGTAGTTGTGGCTCGCAGGTTCTAGAGCGCAGGCTCAGTAGTTGTGGCGCACAGGCTTAGTTGCTCCGCAGCATGTGGGATCTTCCCGGACCAGGGATCGAACCTGTGTCCCCTCAACCGGCAGACAGATTCTTAACCACTGTGCCACCGGGGAAGCCCACACCAAAATTTCTTTATCCATTCACCTGTCAATGAACACTTAGGTTGTTCCCACATCTTGGCTATTGTAAATAGTGTTGCAATGAACATGGGTGTGTAGTTATCTCTGTGACAGGGTGTTTTTGTTTCCTTCAGATATATTCACAGGAGTGGAATTGCTGGATCATATGGTAGCTCTATTTTTAATTTTTTTTTTTTTTTTGGCCACACTGCATGGCTTCTGGGATATTAGTTCCCAGACCAGGGACTGAACCCGTGCCCTTGGCAGTGAAAGCGTGAAGTCCTAACCACTGGACTGCCAGGGAATTCCCTATTTTTAGTTTTTTGAGGAACCTCCATACTGTTTTCCGTAGTGGCTGCACCAATTTACATTCCCACCAACAGTGTACAAGGGTTCCAATTTCCCCACACCCTCACCAACATTTGTTATCTCTTATCTTTTTGATAATAGCCATGCTAATAGGCATGAGGTAATTAATATCTCATTGTGGTTTTCTGTTTGTTTTTTTTTTTTTTGCAGTATGCAGGCCTCTCACTACTGTGGCCTCTCCCGTTGCGGAGCACAGGCTCTGGACGCGCAGGCTCAGTGGCCATGGCTCACGGGCCCAGCCGCTCCGCGGCACGTGGGATCTTCCCGGACTGGGACACAAACCTGTGTCCCCTGCATCGGCAGGCGGACTCTGAACCACTGCGCCACCAGGGAAGCCCTCATTGTGGTTTTGATTTGCATTTCACTAATGACTAGTAATGCTGAACCACTAGTAATGTAGTATTGATACATTTTCTTGTACCTGTTGGCCGTTCATATATCTTTTTAAAAAATTAATTAATTAATTAATTTTTGGCTGCATTGTGTCTTTGTTGCTGCGCCTGGGCCTTCTCTAGTTGTGGCGAGCAGGGGCTACTCTCTGTTGCGGTTGCGCGGGCTTCTCATTGCGGTGGCTTCTCTTGTTGCAGAGCACGGGCTCTAGGCGTGCGGGCTTCAGTAGTTGTGGCATGCAGGCTCAGTAGTTGTGGCTCATGGGCTCTAGAGTGCAGGCTCAGTAGTTGTGGCGCACGGGCTTAGCTGCTCCGCGGCATGTGGTATCCTCCCGGACCAGGGCTCGAACCCGTGTCCCCTGCATTGGCAGACAGATTCTTAACCACTGCACCACCAGGGAAGCCCAGGCCTCCAATTCTTATTAACGATGGGCCCCTTTGTGCCAGAGCAGAGCCAAGTCCGAGGTTGCAGCCTGGAGGAGGTGGGCAAGACCCCACTCATGGGATCTCAGAAGGGAGATGCGTAACACACGCACACGGAAAGGAGATGTTACAGCTGAGGGTGAGAACTGAGGACCAGGTTCCTCACACAGGGTAGTCAGGAGGGGCCTCTTGAAAAGGGTGTCACGTACCAGAGACCCAAGCATGGGAAAGATGGGATCAGGCAAAGGGCTGGGAGGATCACCCCCAGCAGGGAACACCTGGAGGGACTAGAAGGTACCAAAGACCCCAGCGTGTCCAAGAACAGGATGGGGGCTGGGCAGATCCTTGCTGCTTGAAGTGTCCTTGGTGTGAACCTGGTCGATTCCAAGTGCAGCAAGAAGTCGCTGGGCAGCTTTAAGGACAGTGACCTGACCTGCCTTCTTTGTTTTTTTTTTAAATCACTACTATAAAAGCAGTAATAAAAAAAATTGCTCTGGCTGATTTGCTGAGAAGGGACCCTAGTTAGGAGCTGTGCAGGGAAGAGTTCACCCAGCAGGCCTGAGGCCACTCTTTAGAAACACCTGCTGGCAAGGTGGGCCCTTGGCTGGCATCTGGGAACTTGGATTTCTGGAGTGTGAGGTTGTGATGCATAATAAGAAACATGTATTTGGTGTCCATCCCCATTTCTGGCACAGACTCCTAAGACCCTTGGAATTCCCTAAGTGACAACTGCAATAAAAGTGTCTTGGTAATTCACAGCCCCTTTTACCCACACCTGCGCTTGTTAATCAGCTGATTCTGGAAAGCCTCTCAGGATGTAGGCTGGTTGCCAGGGGAACCAACCAGATGATTAGAGGCTTGGGCCCTCTAACCTCCAGGAGGGGCTGAAGGTTGAATCCATCATCAGTAGCCAAGGAGACAAGAGAACTCAGAACTGGAAGCTCCGAGTCCCTGCCCACCAACCCTGCCCCACGCATCTCCTTCACCTGGCTGTTCCTGAGTTACATCCTTTCATAATAAACCCGTAATCTAGTGAGTGAGTAAACAGACAGTGAGTAAACTTTCCTGAGTTCTGCAAGCGGCTCTAGCAAATTAATTGAACCCACGGTGCGGAGGGGTCGTGGGAACCTCTGATCTACACTAGTCTGTCAGAAGCCCGGATCTGTGACTGGTGTCTGAAGTGGGGCCGATTGTGGGACTGAGCCCGTGACCCGTGGGATCAGATGCTACCTCCAAGGAGATAGGGTTAGAATTGAGTTCAACTTGGGGGCTCCTGGTCAGCGTCCTGGAGAGCTGAGTGAATTGCATACACATTGCAGTGAGGGCTCCCTCCTCTCAGCAAGAACAGGGGCTCCCTGGCTTGGACGTTTTTACAATCAGTGCGGTTCACGCTGACATCTGCTTTCCTTCGGGGAGTCGGGAATTTGGAAGGTGCAGGCAGAGAGCGCCTACATGACCAGCTGCCAATAAACACCCTGGAGGCTGAGCCGCTATTGGGCGTCCCTGGTAGATGACACCTCATTCGGGGAATAAAGGGTATCCTGTGTGACCCCCCTGGGAGAGGGCTCTGGGGGCCTGTGCCTGGTTCCCCCAGACTTTACCCCGTGAGCCTTTTCCCTTTGCTGACTGCTTTGTGTCCTTCACTGTAATACACCACAGCTGTGAGTACGACCACATGCTGGGTCCCGGGAGTCCTCCTGGAGATGCACAGAACCTGGGGATGGTCTAGGGGACCCCGACACAGACTGCTGCAGGCTTCCTGGAGAGAGGCAGCAGATTGGACCAGGGCCGTGAGCTTGAATTCAAAGGGTTCCAGCAGCTGCCGTCCAATTCCTAGACCAGGGCAGCAACCCCCTGGGGGGTCGCACATCGCTCCTTCAGCCCTTTTGATGATTGTGTGAGCGCCGCATTCCCTGAACTAAATCCCTTTCTGTCTAAGTAACTGGAGTAGCTGGTCACGGACTCCAACAACCTAGAGACTCCACCTCCAGTCCCCGAGGTTTGCCTGGGGGCACACAAGTTGGCACTGCCCACCTGCACCTTATCCTAAATAGCATCTGGGAATCTCAGCTATTTACACACGCAACAATGACAATAAAAAAGGTCCTCTCATATCCTCACTGCCCCCCTAGTTTTCTCTTGTGCCACCCGCCGTGGGTACCACTCCCATAATTTGACCAGCACCAGAATGAAACAGTGCCTTCAGATGAACGCCCCCCACACCTACCGTCAAGTCCAAGGACGTCCAAGAGCTCTGCCCAAACTTTCCACAGGGTTTCCACAAACATGTCCACTCCCAGCACGAACCTCTCGGTCAGCCTCGTCAGGAACTGCAGAAACGACAGAGAGATCAGAACCGACCCGGCCAAAGCTCCCTCCTGCCTAGTCCGGCCAAGCTTACACTTGGAGGAGAAAACACTGCTGGCCGATGACGAAGGCCACCCCAGGGCTGGCCGAGTAGCCCAGGGGACTGACGGAGCTCGGGACTAAGTGTCCAGGTGCCAAGAACCAAGCGAATCTAGACAAATCTGCCTCCTACGGGGGAAGGGATGCATCGGGGGAGCCGGGAGCTCTCGGCAGAGCTGCTCACTCCACCTCCCATTCCTCCTGGAGTCCTCCTGGAGCCCTTCTAGGTCGACTCTTTTGTCAAAGTCTCTGCCTGATTTCTCATTTTTAAACAGTGGGAGGTGCTGCAACCAACCTATTTCCCCCGGAGGCTGGGACATTGCTGCATGGGAGCAACTCTGAAGGGCGAGAACTGTGGTTCTCACACTCAAGTCCCATCAGCATCTCCCTAGCGTGTGCAAACAGTAGAGAGAGGCCACGTCCATCCCAGCTTTAAGGACCCAGGGCTACTGAAGCTCTCCGGGGATGAATATGAGGTGCAGCTTCATTTCACTGTATTTAAAAAAAATATTTATCTTTTTGGCTGTGTTGGGTCTTAGTTGCGACACGTGGGATCTTTTGCTGTGGTGCCCGGGCTTAGTTGCCCCCACGGCCTGTGGGATGGAACTGGAGTCCCCTGCATTGCAAGATGGATTCTTAACCACTGGACCACCAGGGAAGTCCCATTTTGCTGTATTTTTTAAAAATAAGTGATATTAAAAAAATAATAATAGTAAGTGATATTCTCGGACTTCCCTGGCAGTCCAATGGTTAGGGGTCTGCGCTTTCACTGCTGAGGGCCCGGGTTCAATCCCTGGTCAGGGAACTAAGATCCTGCGTGCCGTGCAGTGCGGCCAAATTTTTTAAAAAGTGATATTCTATACACATGGTATAAAGTCTCACTCCCCGCAACCCAAACCCCCTTCCAGTGGCAGCGCTGTTACCACTCGCTTGTGGATCCTCTCTTGGATGCACCGGGTGAGGAATGGCAGGAATATTTCCCCCATAAACGGCAGCATATGTATACAGTTCTGCCGTGTTTCTCATGGAACGCTCAGCCTCGATTATTCAACTTCAGGCAGGACAGAGAGGCCTCATTCTTTGCAAAGATGGCACACCTGCAGCTGCTTATCCAATCCCCTATGGATGGGCGCCCAGGTTATTCCCAGCTTCCCAGGGGGACCAGAGTGTTGCAAGGCTCACGTGTAGAGGTTAAACGCCTCGAAGTGAATTGGTTACAGCATTTAAAATTGGATATCCTGGTTGGAGCCATCCTCCAGGACAGGGGGAAAGAGGAGTAGTGTTGAATCAGTGGCCGGGAGAGCAAAGGATGCCATTGACCTCTGTGCTACTGCTGTCGCTTGGCTGACAGCATGCGGGGCTGGGAGCTTAACTGTCTGGGTTCAAGTCCCAGGTCTGCCCCTTATTTGCTGGGTGGCCATGGGTAGAATACATATGTGTTACATACCAGGGCTCCACCTGACAAGTGGAGTTATTAATAGTACCCATCTCAGCTGGTTGTTGTGCGCGTTAAACGAGATTTGTGTGAAATGCTTTGACGCACCCAACAGAGGTTCAAAATGTCTACTGACATCCGATTTTTTTTAAAATTTATTATTTACTTAGGCTGCGCTGGGTCTTAGTTGAGGCATGAGGACTCTTAGTTGCGACATGCATGGAGGACCTAGTTCCCTGACCAGGGGTTGAACCCAGGCCCCCTCCAGTGGGAGAGCGGAGTCTTACCCACTGGACCACCAGGGAAGTCCCTGATCTTCTAACAGAAGCTTTGGCCCCAAGACTCTTCTGCAAGGACATCATCCTTTTAGCCTTAAATTTCCTAGCTGCAAGCACCAAAGGGATTTGTATGTTTAAAGACCACATGGATAAACCTGACATATCCACACCATGGGATATTATTCAGCCATAAAAACGAATGAAGTACTGACACATGCTTCGACAAGGATGAAACTTGAAAACCTTACACTAAGGACAAGAAGCCAGATACAAAGGACCATAAATTGTGATTCCATGAATAGGAAATGTCCACAAATACAGGAAATGTCCACAGTAGGCAAAGCCATAGAGACAGAAAGTAAATTAGCAGTGGCTGGGGTTAGGGACAGAGGTTGAGAGCTAAAGGATTTCTCTTCGAGGTGATGAAAATGTTCTACTGTTGACTGTGGTGATGGTTACACAACCCTGTGAATATACGGAAATGATATATGAACGATATACTTTAAATGGGTGAACCGTATGGTATGTGAATTATACCTCAATAAGCTGCTCTTTAAAAACTGGAAGGGTACTAACATAACATCGTAAATCAACTGTACTCCTATCTAAAAAGAGGTTTTTTTAAACTGGAAGAGTAAAAAGAAATAATGGAAGGGTTGATGTAAAAAAAAAAAAAAAAGGAGGAAGTATGTGTGTCTGAGAGAAGAGAGGGGCACTGTCCCTCTCTTTGGCAGGGGTAGGTGGGTGAGGGGATTTCAGAGAATGTATCATCACCTGGAGAGAAGGCACACTGGTGTTGGTTTAGTTATAATTCTTTTTTGGTTAGAGATTTACTGACATATCATTTACATACCATAAAGTTCCCGTTTTTAAAAGGTACGATTCACAGCTTCCTTTTAGAAATTCCCCATAATCTAACGTTAGAACATTTTCATTGCCCCAAAAGGAGTCTTGTCCCTGTCAGCGGTCACTCCCCATCGCCTCCCACCCCCAACCTAGGCAACCACTAATCTCCTTTCCATCTCCATGGATTTGCCTTTCCTGGACTTTCCATACCAGTGGAATCAGGCAATCCGTGACCTTTTGTGCCTGGCTCCTTGCACTCAAAATAACATTGTCAAGGTTCACCCGTGTTGCAGCATGTATTGGTACTTAATTCCTCTTTCTTGCCAAAGAGCATTCCCTTTCAGGGATCTACCGCGTTGCTGCTCCTGTCGTAATTCTTTAAAGGACGCGTGATTTGTACACGTTTGCCAATAAGTAGCAACTTGTACATTTTGTTCAAGTGGAGGAAAGAGGAAAGAGCTCCACACCAAAAGCTACCGGGCTTTTCAAGGGCACCAGCTCTCCTAGAAAGGGTGCGAGGAAGTACTTATCTGGGGAGGAAGAGACAACAGTTGCTGCTGTTGCTGACCCTGTCTGTGCCTCCACTTTCTCAGCTGTAAAATGGAACTAAGATAAGACAGCCATAAGAACCTGTGAAGGCCTCAGGACACGGGAGCTACTTGGGTTGCTTGTGTCAGACCCGAGGATTTGCTGGGTGGCAACCCAGCGCTCCCAGCGAGGATGGAGGTCCGGCCCTCTCTCCAAACGGAGCCATCCCCTTCCCACCTAACAAACGTCTTCAAGCAGGTGCTCAGAAACCCACAGGCCCAACCAGGGTCTGGCCTGGCTCAGAGGAAAGTCAGGCCCACCCTGGGGACCGGCCAGGGCAGGAGAGGGTGTTGCAGGGACAGACCCATTGTGGGCCTTTTGGACTGAGCGGTGGGAACCACACCTGCTCTCTGCCCCGGGGCTAGCACCACTCACTGTGGCTTCCCCTTGGGCAATGTGACTCCTTGGCTCCCTCGTCTGTGTGAAGACACAGGAGCCCTCAGGGAGTGTTGCGGGCTGCACCGTGTTCCTCCAAATCTCAGCAAGGGTGAAATGGGATCAGTATGAGGGACCCTGATCCAACAGGACTGGTGGCCCTACAAGAAGAGATGGGGACATAGACACATACAGAGGAAAGACCACGTGAGGACACAGGGAGAAGCCGGCCATCTGCCAGCCAAGGAGAGAGGCCTCAGGAGAAACCGACCCTGCCAGCGCCTCGATCTCAGCTTTCCAGCCTCCAGAACTTCCAGGTGATACATTTCTGTGTGAGCTGCCCAGGCTGCGGTCCTTCCTCACGGCAGCCCTGCCGACTAAGACGGGGGATCAGC
Organism: Stenella coeruleoalba; assembly: GCF_951394435.1. Classification (NCBI taxonomy): domain Eukaryota; kingdom Metazoa; phylum Chordata; class Mammalia; order Artiodactyla; family Delphinidae; genus Stenella; species Stenella coeruleoalba. The sequence goes on along the minus strand of NC_137160.1, from coordinate 84,522,097 downwards.
GGAGCCCAGAGCCTGAAGCAGTTCACAGAAATCAGGTGAAAAGCTGAACCTACGGCACAGGTTGTATGTTTTCTACAACCTATAAAATATGGCCAATATCTTATAATAACTCTCAATGGAGTATAACCTGTAAGAATTGTGAATCACTATGTTGTACCCCTGAAATTTATATAATATTGTACAATTTGTATAATATCGTACATCAAGTATACCTCAATAAAAATTTTAATAATAAATAAAAAATTAAAAAAAAATAAAATAAAAATAAAAAATTTAATAAAATTAAAACAAAACAAAACAAAACTTGGGAGTTCCGTGGTGGCCTAGTGGTTAGGGTTCTGCACTTTCACTGAAGAGGCCCGGGCTCAATCCCTGGTTGGGGAACTAGGGAACTAAGATCCCACATGTGCGCAGCAAGGCCAGAGAAAATAAATAAACAAAAATGAAGAGAGAGAGAGACTGAAAAGACAGATCAGTGAAAAGGCAAGTGTAGCCTTTGGATCCCAATTCAAACAAAGCAGTTATGCATAAAGACGTTTTGAGTCGATCAGGGAAATCGGAAAATGGACTTGGGTTGGTTATTAAAGAATTGTCGGGGCTTCCCTGGTGGCGCAGTGGTTAAGAATCCGCCTGCCAAAGCAGGGGACACGGGTTCGAGCCCTGATCCGGGAAGATCCCACATGCCACGGAGCAACTAAGCCCGTGTGCCACAGCTACTGAGCCTGTGCTCTAGAGCCCGCGAGACTCAACTACTGAAGCCCGCGTGCCACAACTACTGAAGCCTGCGCGCCTAGAGCCCCTGCTCCACAACAAGAGAAGCCACTGCAGTGAGAAGCCCACGCACCACAACGAAGAGTAGCCCCTGCCCGCCGCAACTAGAGAAAAACCCACGCACAGCAACGAAGACCCAATGCGGCCAATAAATAAATAAATAAATAACTTTTAAAAAAAATAAATTAAAAAAAAAAAGAATTGTCATGAGCTGTGACGATGGTACTATGGCTACGATCTTTGCAAAATGTTCACCTGTTAAAGACGCAGACCGAAGTATTCAAAAGTAAACCATTATGTCTTGGATTAGCTTTAAAATACTATGCCAGGCTTCAAAAACTTTTTTGATGGGGAGAGCAATGTAACAAAAATGGCAAAACTGAGTGATGGGTACTGGGGTTCATTATACATCTCTTTCCCCGTTTGTATCTGTTGGACAATTTTCAGGATGAAAAGTTAAAACGAGGGAGATTCAGGTGAACCAACTCAGGAGGCCTGCGGCCGTGGCCATGGCTATGGGAGAAAACACAATTACTCCAGCTCAGGGTTTCATCACCCTCCTCCTAAATCTGGAGGACGTCCCGCATCCTAAGTTCTCCTCGCCCCTATCATCCCCAGGCACGTGCAAACTGGCTCCCAGGAAATCAGGCTGTAAGGGCACATGTGTCTTCACGAACAAGGCAGAGAAGGGGCGAGTTTCTGCAGTTCAGAGGTGGCCCAAGCATCTGAGGAACACAATGAGAGATGCAGGTTACGTGAACTGAAGGTGCTGGAGCACACGTGCAGACCACCTGCACGAATGAATTACAAAGCGGAAAAGGCACCTCCAGGATGGAAGGCCTCAACTGAAGATCAAAGTCATGGGACAAGCCGACGCCCTGTGCCTTGATGTGTTGCCCCAGCAAGGACACAAGACGCTCGCGTAGAATTCCTGCTGGAATCGCAATTCCTCAATCTAACCCTGGGGATGCGATCAGCTAAGATGCATCGTGCGAAAATGCAAAAGTCAACTGGCCTGTCCCAACCCCACGGAGATACCATGTCAGCCCCACTAAAGTGTCCACACTAAAAGAGACAGACAACTGTCAACAGATGAATGGAGACATGTGGTTCACGCACACACATACCCCGGAATACTACTTGGCCATAAAAAAGAAAGAAATGTTGCCATTTGCACCAGCTTGGACGGACCTGGAGCGTACTACGCTTAGTGAAATGTCAGACAGAGAAAGACAAAAACTGGGGCTTCCCCGAAGGTCCAGTGGTTGAGACGCCACGCTTCCTGTCAAGCAGAAACAGAAACATAGATGTAGAGAACAAATGTATGGATACCAAGGGGGAAAGGGGTGGTGTGGGAGGAACGGCGATTGACACATACACACTATTGATACTATCTATAAAACAGACAACTGATGGGAACATACTGTAGAGCACAGGGAACTCTACTTAATGCATGTAGTGTCCTAAATGGAGGGGATGTGTGTATATGTATAGCTGATTCATTTTGCTGTGCAGTAGAAGCTAACAGAACATTGTAAAGCAACTATACTCCAATAAAAATTAATTATAAAAAAAAAAAGAGGGCTTCCCTGGCGGCGCAGTGGTTGAGAGTCCGCCTGACAATGCAGGGGACACGAGTTCGTGCCCAGGTCCGGGAAGATCCCACGTGCCGCGGAGCGGCTGGGCCCATGAGCCATGGCCGCTGAGCCTGCGCATCCAGAGCCTGTGCTCCGCAACGGGAGAGGCCACAACAGTGAGAGGCCCACGTACCGCAAAAATAAAATAAAATAAAATAAAATGAGACTCCGTGCTTCCATTGCAGGGGGCGCAAGTTCGATCCCTGGTCCAGGAACTAAGGTCTTGCACGCCGGGTGGCTAAAAAGTTAAGGAGAAAGAAAGAAAGAAGGAAAGACAAATACTGTATGATAACTGTTATATGTGGAATCTAAAAAAATACAACAGTGAATATAACAAAAAAGAAACAGATACAGAGAACACACTAGTGGCTACCAGTGGGGAGAGGGAAGGGGGGAGGGGCAAGATAGGGGTAGGGGTTTAAGAGGTACAAACTACTGTGTATAAAATACATAAGTTACAAGGATATACTGTACAGCACAGGGAATACAGCCAATATTCTAAAATAACTATAAATGAAGTATAGTCCAAAAAGATATTGAATCACTATGTTGTACACCTGAAACTAATATAATATTGCAAATCAACTATATTTCAATTAAAAAGTAAACTAAATAAAATGCATCCAAGGGGTGGGGGGAAGACAAGAACATGTGTTGGCGAGGATGGGGAGAAAGGAATCCTCATACGCTGCTAGTGGGAACGTAAAATGGTACAGCTGTACAGAGGTTCCTTGAAATGTTGAGAGCTACCGTATGACCCAGCAATTCCACTCCTAGGTACATACTCCAAAATACAGAAAACATATATTCGCATAAAAACTTGCACATGGGGCTTCCCTGGTGGCGCAGTGGTTGAGAGTCTGTCTGCCAATGCAGGGGACACGGGTCCGTGCCCCGGTCCGGGAAGATCCCACGTGCCGCGGAGCAGCTGGGCCCGCGAGCTATGGCCGCTGAGCGTGCGCGTCCGGGGCCTGTGCTCCGCAAAGGGAGAGGCTGCAACAGTGAGAGGCCTGCGTACCGAAAACAACAAAAAAAAACCCAAAAACGTGCACATGAATGTTCAAAGCAGCACTATTCATAGAATGCAAAAAGTGGGAACAACCCAAATGACCATCAACTGATAAATGGATAAATAAAAAGCCATAAGAAGGTATGAAATACTGACACAGGTTACAAAAGGGATGAACCTTCAAAACATGATGCTGAGTGAGAAAGCAGCCAGATGCAAAAGACCACACTGTATGATTCCATTCGTAGGAAACGCGCAGAACAGGCAAATCCATGAAGACAAAGAAGATGACGGGTTGTCAGGGGCTGGGGGAGGTGGGGTGACTGCTAATGAGTGTAGGGCTTCTTTGGAGGGGGGTGAAAATGTTCTAAACTTGACTGTGGTGATGGGTGCACAGCCCTGTGACTATAATAAAAATCACTGAACTTTCAGGGAATGAATTGTATAGTATCTGAATTACAGCTCCCTAAAGCTATTTAAAAAAAAAGACATAAATGGCAATGTCGTAAAAGCCTCCCTTACCCCCAGATGGGTGGAGGGACTTTGACAGACTAAAGGGAACTAAAGAGACAAGCGTTGATTGGGTGCTGGCTTTTTTTTAAAAAGCTATAAAGGAAATGCAAATATGGGCTGTATATTACAAAATATTATTGTACTAAATTTAAGTTTTGGGGTGGAGGGGCCACAGTATTATGGTTTTGTAGGAGAAAGTGTCATGATGTCTGCAATTTACTTTCAAAAAAAGTGTGTGTATGCGTGTGCCTGTTAGTGAAAGGGAAACAGTTTGGGGGGGAAGATGGTGAACCCAGGTGGAGTTTCTAGTTGTTCCTTATTCAATTCTTTCAGCTTTTCAAAATAAAAACGAAATATTATTTTGATTGTGGTGATGTTTTCAGGGGTATATCCATATGGCAAAATTTACCAACGTGTGCACTTTTGTCCCACTTTAAATATGTGTAGTCTATGTCGACTACCTCTCAATAAAGCTGTTAGAATGTTGGTGGGAAAAAAAAAAAGACTGGAAAGTGTCAAAGTTACTCTGCTCAAAATATTTGCTTACAAAGCAAAAGAATGTAAGCCTCTTAAAAAAAAAAAAAAAAAAAAAAGACCAACAGTTCAATAATGGCAAAGGAAAACAAAAAGTAGTTCCCAGAAAAGAAGACGCCAATGGATTCTGGATAAGTGAAAAGACCAGATATCTCACAGTAAAATAATAAAACCAAAAAGTTTACTGACACTTCGTTGGAGAGGGTTTGGGAACCAGCCCTCACACGTATGATGGGAGTATAACTGGAAAGCAACTCAGTAACATCTCTCAGTACTAAAAAAGTACGTGAACTGGAACTGTGCATAAAGGACACGGCAATCAAAACTAATTTACGCTGTCGGAGTCAGGAGAGGGGTTGTCTTGGGGCAGGGGGATTTCGACCATACTTTTCTAGGTCTACATGCTGGTCACATGGGCGTGTTTGGTGTGTGACAATTCATTATGTTGTATAACTTACACAGAAAAGTGCACCAATTATATTTCAATTAAAGATTTTAAAACGCACAGATCCTGTGGCTCAGCAATGACGTTTCTAACAATTTACAGATGAACTTGTCTAAGCGCGCTCCACAAAATTTATACAGAAGGACCGTGACTGCAGCCAGGATTCACGTGGCAAAAGACAGGAAACTAGTGAGACACTGGCCATCAAGAGTAGGTTGAACGACGGTGCTTCCTTACACTAAATTACACCAGGCGAATCCTTCTTATATAAATATCTTCTACCATTTACTAAATGCTTATTAAGTGCCTGATATTGTACAACCTGACTAATCACATTCAACCCTCCAATTTACCTCCTTTGCACAAATGAGACACACAAAGGTCAAGCAACCGGCCCAAGGTCACAGAGCTAGTGAGACGCAGAGCTGGGATGAACCCATGTCTGTTGGAGAGCAAGGCCCATGCTCCACCAGAAGAAGGTCAGGGGTTAACTTTAGACAAGTCCTAGATAGAACATGGAGTGTTTCATTAAACGCCCTCAAACTTCACAACCCACTAAGCAGGTCTGGCTCGCTGAAAACTACAGTCCCTAGCAGATCCAGTTTCTTTTAATTAAGATTAACAAAACAATCTCCCCCAAGACTGGCCGGTCTAGGCTACACTAGGCAGGAAGTATCGGGGCAGCCTCATTCTAGATGCCACAATGATTAGGGGGATCAGGAAGGGTCATGATGCTGGGAGACCAGTGAGGGTACCAGTGTGGTCCCTAGACCCACTGTGCCTGGTTCAAATCCTGGCTCTTCCACCCAGTCGGACCTGAAGCCGGTCACTTCCCCACTCTGTGCCTCAGTTTCCCTATGTGTAAAATGGAAACATTAATAGTACCTACCTCACGGGCCTGTTCTAAGGATTAAGTGAGTTACTCTACCTATAAAAGGACTTAGAACATTGGACCACCTATTTGCTAGAAGGGATGCTGCCCAGTTCATGAATTGCTGAATAAAACCAATTAGATCGTTTTTAAAAAGGCGCATTTGGGGACTTCCCTGGCAGTCCAGTGGTTAAGACTCTGCGCTTCCACTGTAGGGGGCTCAGGTACAATCCCTGGTCAGGGAACTAAGATCCTGCATGCCTCTCAGCCAAAAAAAAAGGAAAAAAGGTGCATCCTAAACAAATAAATTAGTATTATTGTCATCTCTACTGAAGGCACAAAACTTCATTGACCAAAAACTTCAGTTCTGACCTCGAGATTCTCAGATTCTTTGCCAGAATACAGCTGTCTTATTGGCACCAACCCATATTAAACTCTTAAGTATCTATTTTGTATTTCACGTCTGCGGACCTTATATTCTCAGATAGGACCGTAGGCCAAGACATGGGTTACTTGTGCTTACCCTCCTCAAAAAAAGTCTCACTTCTTTTTGCTGTAAAAGGAATGATTTCTGCCTTGAAACGGCTCAGGCACATGGCAGGAGGGAAGTGCAGATTCACCCTTCACACTCAGGCAGACTGGATGGCCACCTTTCTGCACTCAGGTGTTTTTGTTTTCTCCCTCCGTGGCCACCTACAAAGAGATCCCGCCAGAACCCCCAACTTCTACGCAGGCTCAGAACACCCATAGGAGATGGTAGTCAGAAGTTAGTTTTCCCAACAAATTAACTTGTATTTCACCTCATCCAATTAGAATATCCAGCCAATCTGATTTGGGCTTTAATGTTCTTTTCTTTCCCCTCCACCTCAAGCACCAGAAAACTTTTTTTAAACCCTGAAAGCCCTTTCAGCGGGGCTTCGCAATGTTGATTTGCTCCTTGGCCAGGATATTAACTAACAACAGTAGCTCACACTGATTCTGCCATTACTCTGGGCCAAGAAAGTACCAACGATTCATAATTACAAACTCATAACCAAGAGGATATTATCATTAGCCCCATTTAAGGAATAAAGAAACGGAGGCTCAAAAAAGTGAAGCCACTTGCCCAAAGCTATCCAGTAAAAGCTGGAACTTAAACCCAAACTTCTCTCCGCTCCAAAACCCCAGGACTGGTGCAGAGCAAAGGAACTGGTGCAGAGCAGTAAGGGCTGCACTCAAGGAACCGCCTGACCACAGGTAACTGTCCCCCTGTTCACTTCCCCTTTCTCGGGGGACTTTTACCCCGAATGGCTACCGAGGGCAAAGAAGGGAGAAAGAACTCCCTGCGCTTCTCCGGAGCGCTCAACACCATCCCCAGGGGTCTGAGGCTCCTCAACAGCTCCAAAGTAAACAAAACGTTCCAAGTGAAAGGCCCAGCACACAGTAGGTGCTTAAAAGGGTTGTTACGGTGCCAGGTTGCCAAAGCAACAGAGCAGACTGCATTACTCCCATCCTTAAAAAATAATTTAAAAAGTAAAAAGCCTAAATATCTTCAAAGCAGAAGAAGGAGGGCCTCAGGTGCTCAGGGGAAATGGGTCGGGTGCAAGGCTACGGGAAATTCGGGGTTGCTGGGGAGAGCGCAGCAGCGTGGGGACAGGGCGCGGGCGCTGGCTGGCAGGGCGCCCCCCCGCCCCTCCCCCCCGCACCGGGCAGCCGCCACGATGCCTGGCTCACAGTAGGCGCTCATTCAAACGTGTTGAATGAATGAATGAGAGGCGCGGCCGGCGTCAGCGCCGCCCAGAGGAGGCTCGGGCCGCGCACCCCCGGGGGCAAGGTCCAAGGAGAAGTACCGCGTGGCACAGAGGGCGCACCGAGGCCCTGCGCCGGAACCGGCCCCCAGACCCGACGCTGGCTGGGCAGGGCCTGGGCGGCAGGCGGAAGGCTCCGGGGCTCAGACCGGGCTCCCCCGCCCCAGACCCGGGCCCCCCTCTTCCCGCGCCCCGGCCGGCCTGCAGCCCCGGAGGCCGCGCACGGCCCAGGCGGGCCCCGGGTGCGCGGCGGCTGCGGCAAGGTGACCGCGGGCGCGGGCGCGGCGCCCACCTTCTGAGCGGCGCGCACGTTGTCCTCGCCGAACAGGCTGCTGACGCTCTGCGAGAAGGTGTTGACCGTGCGGCGGTAGCTGTTCTTCTCGGTGCCGCCGCGGCCCCGTGCCCCTTGCACGCCCGGGGCCAGCAGCCCGAACAGCAGCAGCAGCAGGAACCCAGCCTGGGCCCGGGGTCCGCCCGAAGACCGCGCGCCCATCCTGGGGCCGGTGGGATGCGGGGTCCGGGAGAAGGGTGAGAGCCGCACAGTGGGACGCCGCGGCTCCGGCGGGGACCGCGTTGGCGCGCTCGGTGGCCAAACACCGCACCTCTGCCCGCGCTGCTGCCGCCGCCGCCGCCGCCGCCGCGCCACCTGCCCCGCCCCGCGCGCACAGGCTCGAAGGCCCCGCCCACGCCGCGCCCCGCCCCCGGACGCGGGACCCGCCGGAGACCTGGCCGGAGCGCCAGAGGAGGCTGTGAGGTTGATGATCTCCACGCCCCCACCGCCCGGAAGTCTTCCCTGACCTGGCGGGGCTTTAACCTTTTCTTTTTTAAAAAATAATTTTTATTTTTAACTTTTCTATAAAAAGCAACCCAAGCTTGTAAAAGTGGAAACAGCCCCAACAAGGACGAGTGCAATTGATTGGAAAATATGAACTGTAAACATTTTGTATATCGCTGAATTTATAATGACACCCCAAAATTGGCCACCGTTGCCGATGGCATGGGCACGAGCTTATTCATTCATTCTGAAATGTTTAAAAGAAAAGCATTAAGCATCCCTCCTGCCCTTCTTCAAAGAACTCTATTTCAGAGTCACAAAATAGTCGAGAACCGAAAGTTCTTTTTAGGAAAGTCCCGCTAGTAAATGAGGAGGGAGTGAAAGAGATTAGAAAATTAGAAATTAGAAAATCCGTTTGCACTCCTTAATGAAATGACAGGTCCAGGCCACAATCATCAAGACACTAAAACCAAAAGGTGGCAGGTCGGTGGGGAACTTAAAAAAGGAGGGGCCAAGTGGTCAGGACCTGGACCCGCCAGTCTTAGTGGCAGAAGTGCCAGCGCCACCTATGATGGATTCTTGCCAAACACTTTGTACCCAAACTTGATGTGGCCTCCACATCTAACCAACAGTTTACAGGAAATATGGGGGATGGAGGAAAAAAATTAGAAGCAGCAGAAGCAATCAGCTAAAGCCAGAATGTGGAGCATTCAACAGGATTAACGACCCAGTTTCCTCAATAAGTAAATGACATAAAAAATAAAAGCAGGGGGGCTTCCCTGGTGGTGCAGTGGTTGAGAGTCCGCCTGCCGTTGCAGGCGAAACGGGTTCGTGCCCCAGTCCGGGAAGACCCCACATGCCGCGGAGCAGCTGGGTCCGTGAGCCATGGCCGCTGGGCCTGTGCGTCCGGAGCCTGTGCTCCGCAACGGGAGAGGCCACAACAGTGAGGGGCCTTGTTTGCATCCTAAATCAAACCATGTCTAACCAGACATTTTTTGAGACCACCAGGAAAATAAAACTTAACTTTTGTCAACCCAAAGAGTGAAAAATTGCCTCTTTCTGAACTTACATTTTTCTAGATTCCTGGTGAGGTTTTTATATATTCACTGGTCTTATACTTCTTTTTTTTTAAGGAAACTTTTTTTTATATTGAAGTATAGCGTACCAACAGAAAAATACACAGATCATAAGGTGCCTCTCCATGAATTTAAATGACACACAAGGTGACCAGCACCCAGGTTGAAAAAAGGAACATTACCAGCTTTGCAAAACGGCTCCCTTTGCCCTCTCCCATTCGCTATGCCCCCTCCAAAATTTAGGGGATTCATTTTGCCTGTTTTTGAACTTTATGTGAATTGGATCATAAAGTATGATCTTTTGTGATTGGCTTCTTTTGTTCAACATTATATTAATGAGATCCATGCTGTTGTGTATTTGCCTTTTCTCCTTTTGCTTTATAAAGTGTTCTTTATAACTTCTAGAGATAATACTTTGGTATATAATCTTTTAGAAGAAAATATAAGAGAATGTTCTATTACCTACCTAATAATTTGAAGATGAACACACTTTTTATTTACTTAAATAAACATATTTAAAGAAGAAACTGTAGATCACTATCATCCTAAGCAATAAAACCTATGAAAACACAGGTTTGATTTGCTCATTATAAGTTTTCCCCCCAAATCCTTTTTACTTAATTAAAAGCATGTTCATATGTATACTATGTAAATCCTCTCACGTACCACCTGTGTGTTCGTGGGGGCTTTTTTTTTTCACACACACACACTGTATTTTATTTTTACAAGAGATAAATAAACTGACAACAAGCATTGTAAATGGATGATCGCAACAAAAGGGGGGTTTGTTTTTGTCTTTGGGGGGAAGAGGGGAGCGCATCCAAATTAATCACACTCTTCATTCATTCATTCAAACCAACAACAATTTATTGCTTACCTGCGTCGCAGCACATCTTGATCTGCGTTGGCTCAGGGGCCCAGCCGCTCCACGGCATGTGGGATCTTCCCGGACTGGGGCACGAACCCATGTCCCCTGAATCGGCAGGCGGACTCTCAACCACTGCGCCCCCAGGGAAGCCCCAAATAAGTCTTAAAAATAACTTTATCCTTTCTAAAATTCTAAAATAACGCCTAGTGTCTTCACTTTTTTTGTGATATAATTTAAATGTTTGCCCTTAACCAATTTATGCTTTTAACAGAAAAAAGAAGACACAATATAGATGTTCTAGTCGCAAGATACAGGATTCAGAAAATACATTATTTCCCAGTGCGCTACAGACAATGGGATGTGGTCATGAGAATTCAAAGTTGTCTAATAGATGCCTTCTTTTAGTTCTTCCTGTCACTGTAATGGAAATATTTAGGGCCTTTTAATTACACAACTGTTTCTTGTAGGAATATCAGAAAATGCAGATAAGCAAAAAAGAGAGGGAAGAAGATTGTATTGGGGCAGGGTTATATTTTTAAAGGTGACAGAACACTCCCATTCCCAAATAGTCAAATTAATATTAGTATTTAGAGCCTCAGACCAAACCTCTGTGAGAACAGTCCTGGGCTTAAACTGAGTCCCTCCTCTAACTTGGTCCCTCCTCCGCCGCCGGCCGGCCCTGGCTTTCAGCGTGGCCCCTCCTCCAGCCCCGCCCCCAGGGATTCCGTTATTTTCAGCTCTCGCGAGAACTCAGCCCGGAAATTTTCCGGCCGGAACGTTCGGTGGCGTCCCACGTGGGTTGGGCTTCGTAGTGTGCTGGTCGTAGGACCTGCGGGAGCAGAACAGGAGCCGGGCGCCATGGGGAAGCTGCGCCGGAGGTACAACATCAAGGGGCGTCAGCAGGCGGCCCCCGGCCCTTCCAAGGGCCCTCCCGAGCCGCCCCCTGTGCGGCTGGAACTGGAGGGTAAGTAAGGCGCCCCCGGACGAGGGCTGGGATTCGGGGGAGGGACCAACCAGGTCCTCGGGGCAGGGCTGGCCAATGGGGGCCGAAGGGCTCCCGGACTGTGCCCTGCCTCCGCGACTCGGGCGGGCGACACGGAGAGACACCCCTCTCCCAGATGATACAAAGGAAGGGGGAATAGTGACAGTTTCTTTTTAACTGAATTTGGAACAATATCTGGAGTTTTTTTCCAGTGGGATCCAGCCCAAGTATAGCTCTAGCGGGAGTTTGGGCAAGGAATTACAAGGTAATTCCATCCATTCTAATGGCTTCGATTATAACCTCCCTACCAGCGACCCCTAAGTTTGTATTTTTCAACCCAGACCTGTCTGCTTAGCTCCAGGCTGCTTAACATTTCTGCCCAGACTCCTCCGTTTTGTTAGGAATGGCTACTGTGTGACAGGCACTATTCTAGGAGAATAACAGAAGAGGAGATTAAGGGAGAAACTCCCTGCCCTGCAGAGTTCAGATGTTTCTGGGAAGAGACAAGCAAAGATAAACACAAAATACATAGGACGTTTTGCATACATTCATACTAAAGAGATAAAGCACAAGAGGTGTTTGGGCAGGTTGCAGTGTTTCATTGAGGTGGGGGGCGGCAGGGAAGGCCCTATTGAGAAAGGGTTGAATCCTTTTTTAAGACCTGAAGGCAGTCAGAATGGCTGAGTGGAGATGAAATTTTAAATGGGGCAGAAAAAAATAAAATAAAATGGGGGCAGGATCTTGTAGGGCCTGGTGGGTCATGGTGGCCCTGCAGAGTTGAGAGCAGAGGAGGGACACAGGATGGGCTTAGTTTTTTTTTGTTTTTTAATAAATTTATTTATTTTTGTCTGCGTTGGGTCTTCGTTGCTGCAAACAGGCTTTCTCTAGTTGCGGCGAGCGGGGGCTACTCTTCGTTGTGGTGCGCGGGCTTCTCATTGTGGTGGCTTCTCTTGTTGCAAAGCACGGACTCTAGGCGTGCGGGCTTCAGTAGTTGCAGCACGCGGGCTCAGTAGTTGTGGCTCGTAGGCTCTAGAGCACAGACTCAGTAGTCGTGGCTCATGGGCTTAGTTGCTCCGCGGCATGTGGGATCTTCCCTGACCAGAGCTCGAACCCGTGTCCCCTGCACTGGCAGGCGGATTCTCAACCACTGCGCCACCAGGGAAGCCCAGGGCTTAGGTTTTAACAGCATCACTTTGCTGTGTTGAGGAAAAGCAGTAGAGGGCAGAGAATCTGGGCGATCTGATAGGAGGCTGCTGAGTACATTGACTCTGGCAGGAGTTGGTGCTTGGACCAGGGAGGCAGCAGTAGAGGTGGTGAGAGGTGGTGGATTCAGGATGTATTTGGAAGATGGAGCTTTGTTCTGGCTGTGCGCAAGAGCAAAGGACACGTCAAGAACAAATCCTAGGCGTGCGGCTGGAGGCTGGAGGCTGGAGAAAGCAGGCATGGGCAGCTTGCGGGGAGGCCGGGAGCTTGGCTTTGGGTATGAGTGGTTTGGGGGGCCTGTCAGATATCCAAGCAGAAGGGTCAGCAGGCAGCTGCTGAATCGGACGCTTGAGAGAGGCAAGTCCAGGGGAGAAGCAGTTTGGAGTCATCTGTGTATAGATGATATTTATTTGAAGTCTGAAGACCAGACTGGCTCGCTGAGGTAATGAGTCCGGTCCAGTGAGGTGGGAAGAGAACCCTGGGAGAGTGTGGTTGTCCGGGGACCAAGAGGAAGACCTGCCCTCTGTGTCAAATGTGGCTGTGGGATCAGGCAGGGAGAGAAAGGACCGTGGATGTAACACTGGGGAGGCCATCGGCGACCATGATGGGTCCAGTTTCGGGGGAGAGTTGGGCTGAAGTGATTGAATGGGTTCAGCTGTCTTGCAGGCCCCTGAGACTGAACACATTCCAAAGGTGGACTCATCCAGCTGCTTGTATAGGATCCCTGAAGGCCAAGCAGATTTAGGTGTTAGGGAAGAGTGAGTCTAGATTCAGGAGGTGGAGGGAGGGAGAGAGAGCCGGGGCCGCTGGGGAAGCCTGCTTCCCTCGACCCGCTAATCAGCCTCTTCTTCCACACTCTCCTCTTGGGCCCGGAAGGCAGTGGGGTTATAGGAAAGATTGTCAGAGTGGGAATCTGGAGTCCGAATTCCCTCCTTGGAAGTTTCAGGGATAGGCTGGGAGTTGAAGCAAGTCACCTGACATCACTGTGCCTCAGTGTTCTCAGCTGTCAAATGGGTCCAGCAGTAACAGTCATCCTACCTGCTCTCAGAGTCATGGAGGTGGTATTTTGGGAGAATATGTTTGTGACTGAAACGAGAATGCTTTGAAAAGTAAAGACAAGCTGTAGAGATGTGATGTTGTCCTGTGATGGGCGTCATCCATTGTAACAGCAGTGACAGCTCAGGAAGTGAGATGGCCCCTCTAAGAGGGCAGAAGACCCCTGGACTGACAGTTGGGTGAGAGCAGAGGGACCTGAGGTCTCTTAGACTCAAAGATTTGGGGAAAGTTGTTTCTCACCCCAGAACAAGACATCTCTGTCTATTCCTGCCTTTCTCAGGGGCCAGAGGGATCTTACAAGAATATAAAACAGGTTACCTTCTTCAAAGAGCTTTCCCCGATCCAATATCACCCTTTTTCTTATTTTTATTTTTAGCACATCTCCCCCGCCCCCTTTTTTTCTATAGCACAGTGGTTCTCAAATTTTTTGTACCAAGAACCCTTTTACATTCCTAAAAATTGAGGACCCCAAAGTGCTTTTGTTAGTGTGGGTTGTGTCTGTCGATACTTACCGTATTAGAAATTAAAACCGAGAGATTTTGAAACACAAGCGCGTACAAGCACACACTCCTTTAGCTGTCACCATGTCACACGATTTGGAGCCTTTGGAAAATGCTGCTATACACTCTTTTCTTTTTCTCCCCCTGCTTTTAATTTGTTTGAGAACTGCAGGATGGATGGTTTGCATTGCTTAAAATAGTCTCATTCTTCTTACTGAGGAGCACACAACCTCTCCTACACTTGGTAATGTCATAAAGTTGTACAAAGCCTGAGCAGTTAATAAAAGTCAGACACTGCCTGTACGGGGACTCCAGCGTTGGGTGTCAGGCAGAAATAGGTGCTCCCCAAGCCCCCTCCTCCCCATGGTGCTGCAGTAGGTTGAAGCAAATCGCCTGATTTGGGATCGGCTTTTGGGATCTTAGTTCCCTGACCAGGCATTGAACCCGTGCCCCTGGTGGTGGAAACGCGGAGTCCTAACCACTGGACCACCAGGGATGTCCCAGACTCCACCATTTAAAAATAGATGTGACGCAAGCTTGGTACTCAGTCCACTGTACACGTGTGAGAGAGCGTCTTTCAGAGTTATTGTAAAGATGGTTTATTATAAAGATGGCCCCGCTGAACACAGGGCCCCGCTGGGAGGGAGGCGCTGTTGCAACCTGTTCCCTCCTTGCTGCGCCCCCATCCCTCTCCCCGCAACGCGAGGACGGCTGACCCGTGGCAGGTGCTGGGTGGACCGGTGGAATGAAGGTGTGACGGGCCTGCGCCCCCATTCCTATGCGGGTGCCCGGGTGGCTCTCACTGTGGGCAGGAGGGTCAGCCCGGAGGAAAACGGCGTTAACGCAGCATCTTGAGACTCGCAGGCGTCCGCGCTTTCTATCCTCCAGGGCTGTGGGTCAGGCAAGCGTGTCTTTTCAGATAAGGGCACGTTGAAAGGAGTCGATGCAAGCAACGCGCTCGTCCTGCCCGGCAAGAAGAAGAAGAAGACCAAAGCCCCTCCCCTGTCCAAGAAGGAGAAGAAACCCCTGACCAAGAAAGAGCGGAAGATGCTGCAGAGAATCTTAGACCAGAAGGAGAAGAAGCTCCAGGTATGCACGCTCTGTCTGCACAGCGAGGGATGGGTCGGGGTGTCTGTGACCCCCGACGTGATCCCTGTGGCTGGACTGTCGGATAGAACTTTCCAGAAGGAGGGACAAGTTCTGTGTCTGCAATGTCCAGTACAGTGGTCACCAGCCACATGTGGCTGTTGAGCACTTGAGATGTGGCCAGTGTGGCCGAGGAATTGGATTTTTAATGTGATTTGGTTTTAATTAACTTAAATGCAAATAGCCACGTGTGACTAGTGCCCCATATGGGACACACAGATCCAGAACCTTTCCAGTCCTTGGGAGATGTGCTACTTGGGTATCTGTCAGTCTGGGACAGGTCCAGCTTTGTGGACGCCACATGTTTGTTGAACCAGGAGTTGGTCGATCAACGTGCTCACTTTTTATTCTCCCCCCTCATTCATTTTGTTGTTTATTTTTTAACTTCATTCTGGAGAATTTTAACCTTTTTTGCTTAAAATTTTTTTAAGGAGAAAAATTTGTAATGAGAAATTCAAACATATATGAAGGTAGAGACAACAGTGTCATGGACTCCAGTGTACCTGACATCAGCTCCAACAGTTGTCAGGCTCATGGTCAACCTTGGTCATCTCCACGGCCGGTCACTTTCCCACCCCCTGGGTCAGAGCCCAGGCAGCATCAATCTGTACTAGTTTCTGTGGCTGCCTTGACAAGTGACCACAAACTGGGTGGCTTAAAACAATGGAAATGTGTTCTCTCAGTGATCTGGAAGCCAGAAGCCTGAAATCGAGGTGTCAGCAGGGCCGTGCCCCTTCTGAAGTCTCCAGGGGACGGTCCCACCTGGCCTCTTCCAGCTCCTGTGGCTCCAGGTTTCCTCGGCTCATGGCCACATTGCTCCAGTCTTTGCCTCTGTCTTTATGTGGGCTGCTCCCCTGTGTGTCCCTTCTCTGTGTATCTCTGATAAGGACACTTGTCTTTTTCTTTTTCTTTATTTTTTTGTTTTTTCTTTTGTTTTTCTGTTTTGTTTTGTTTTGTTTTTGGCGGTACGCGGGCCTCTCACTGCTGTGGCCTCTCCCGTTGCGGAGCACAGGCTCCGCATGCGCAGGCTCAGTGGCCATGGCCTACGGGCCCAGCCGCCCCGCGGCATGTGGGATCTTCCTGGACCGGGGCACGAACCCGCGTCCCCTGCATCAGCAGGCGGACTCTCAACCACTGCGCCACCAGGGAAGCCCTTCTTTTTTTTAAAAAAAATGTTTTGGCTGCACCATGTGGCATGCAGGATCTTAGTTCCTGACCAGGGATGGAACCTGTGCCACCTGCAGTGGAAGTGCAGGGTCTTAACCACTGGACCGCCAGGGAAGTCCCAAGGACACTTGTCTTTGAATTTAGGACTCACCTGGATAATTCAGGATTTCATCTTGAGATCCTTAAGCTAATTACCCTTAACTTAAAAAGACCCTTTTTCTGAATAAGGTCCCATTCTGGGACATGGATATATGTTTTCGGAGGGCCACCATTCAACCCATATACGTATCCCTGAATATTTCAGTTTGCATCTCTAAAATAAGGACCGTTTCAAATTACCACAATGCCATTAGCATGTCTAAATTTTTTCAAAATACCATTAGATATCCAGTAAATAGTCAAATTTCTAATTGTTTCATAGATGCTCTCCACCCGCATCTCTTGTCTTTTCTCCTTATATTTGTTGGAGAGATTGGTTTGTTTGTCTCAGAGACTTTCCCACGGTCTGGATTAAAAACTTTTAATCTCTGATATAAACATGGTCTTCCACCCTCCGAATTTCCTATAAATTGGTATTTGGGTCTGGGGCAGTGACTCTCAACTGGGACCGTTTTGTGCCCCCCCTCCCGGGAACATTTGGCCAAATCTGGACATATTTGGGGTTGTGACGATTTGGGGGACGCTACTGGCATCTGGGGGGTAGAGGTCTGGGATGCTGTTAAACAGCCTGCAGTGCTCATAACATCAAAAAAATGATCCGGCCCCAAATGCCAGTGGTGTGAAGACTGAGAAGCCCTGATCTAGAGGCTTCAGGAGAGTCTTTCTCGTTAGTCTTTCTGGCACAGTGACCACACGGCGTGCTGTGTCCACCAGGGGACACACAGGCCTCCCGTTAGCAGCTCTGACGCTTGGTCCCTGGAGCCCTTCATGCAGGGGAGCCTCACTGTCCTGTGCGTGTGTCCTATTTGAATGCTGTGAGCATCTTTTCTTGCTGTTCTGTACGTTGTTTTTTATCGATTATGAAATGTGTGTGTGTGTGTGTGTGTGTGTGTGTGTGTGTGTGTGTGTGTATGTGTATATATATATATATATATATATATATATACATAAACACGTATAAAAGCAGATATAAAATATCTGTAATTTCAAGAATAACAAAACAAACACTCATGAATTGCTCACCCGGGGAAAGGAACCAACTGGACCCACCCCCGCTCACTGCTTTATTCAAGGCAGAGTGGGGACCACTTCCTGTCACACACTCAGCTCTTCTTCCCTTGTACTAACTGCGGGAAGTCTTGCGTTATACAAATGGGCCCTACTTTATTTATTCCGTCTCCCGTTGATGGGCATCTGGATAGTCGATGATCTTCCCTTACGACACATCGTGGTGCAAAGAGAGCCTTGTTTATCCAACCCCAGACTCCGTAAGGGGGCAGAAAGCCACCCTAAGCTCACGCGTCTGTCGGCGTTAAGAACTCCATGAAGGATGGTAATTGCAGTTTGACCTTTGGTTTAAAAAAGACTGTAGGTGTTAGTGATGCTGGAATTTTATTTAGAGTCTCAGCTTCCCTTCTGAAGAGGGGATCATGATGCCAAATGTGTGACACACTCATTTCCTTCCCCAGCGAGCAGAGATGCTCCAGAAATTGAGCGAAGTCCAGGTTTCGGAAGCTGAGATGAGACTGTTTTACACCACGTCCAAACTGGGCACCGGGGACCGCATGTACCGCACCAAAGAGTGAGTCGGCTGGCTCCTCCCTGAAGCCCGTCCTTCCCGCCAGGGCTCCCAGGGGGGCTCAAGGGTCATGGCGTCTTCTGGGGTTATGAGAAAATACATTTGCAATGACGCGTGTGCTAAAATGCCTCAGATGGGTAGAGGCCTCAGATAATGCAAACTATCCTACCGTGCACAGGATGCTGGCGTTTTCCTGCAGCGCTGAGTCCTGCCTTACAGGTCCTTCCAGCTTTTGCAGGGACGAGTAGGCTAGAAGTTGTCATCAAGGAGGTCAAGGATTTGATTTAGCCCATTAGCAGGTTTGTTTGGGTCACGTAGCATCATTAGACATTTGGATCTTCTGCACATGTATGAGTCTCCTAGGGCTGCGGTAACAAGTCACCACAAACTGGGGACCTTGAAACAAGAGGAATTTATTCTTGTGGTTCTGACTGCCAGAAGTCCAAAGTCAAGGTGTTGGTGGGGTTGGTTCCTGCTGGAGGCCAGAGAATCTGTTCCAGCCTCTCCCCCAGCTTCTGGTGATGCCAGTCATCCTGGGCGCTCCGTGGCTGGTAAACACGTCACCGCAGTCTCGGCCTCGTCGTCACGTGGCATCCTCTGTGTGTCTTCCATGGCCTTCTGTCTGTGTCTGGGTCTCTGTTTCCTTTTTGTTTCTTTCTGGCCACGCAGCATGCGGGATCCTAGCTCCCCGACCAGAGATTGAACCCATGCCCCCTGCATTGGGAGCATGGAGTCTTAACCACTGGACCACCAAGGAGGTCCCCTGGGTCTCTGTTTTCTTATAAGGACACCAGTCGTTGGATTTAGGGCCCATCCTAATCTAGTATGACCTCATCTTAATGACATCCTGAAGACCCTGTTTCCAAATAAGGTCACATTCTGGGTGGCCATGAATTTGGGGAGATGCTATTCAACAGTCAACATTTAAGAATTAGGAGATTTCACATTAAAATCCAGGGTCCCCCCTGGTCTTGACCAGTTGGATGATGTGGCTGCACCAGCTGGCCTTCCCACAGAGGAGCCGGCGCCAGATGGGGCCAGTGTGCTCCCCCCAGCCCATGCCCCTGCCCACTGCTCTCACACTTGGCCCTCTCTGCTCATTTCCAGTACTGGCCTGTTAAGCCTTGTGCATTTAACGACGCTTATCAAGTGCGAACTGCATCTCAGGCTCTCCTGTGGGCCCTAGGAATAGAGCAGTGCACAAAAGTTAAATTTCTTCCCTTAAGAAGCTCACATTCTATGGTGGGGAGATGGGCAGTGGTCCAGTGAATACATATATATTTAGTGCTGGTGAGCACTAAGCAGAAAAGAGCAGGTGGAAGGGGATGGAGGGGGTGGGGGAGGTGATTGAGGCTACACGGTAAGGGAGAGTCCTCCTGAGAGGCGTCCTTGGAATCAAGTAAGGGAGCAGTTGTCTTCAGGGAGCATGGACGGCGGGTGCAAAGGCCCTGCGGCAGGGAGGGGCGTGGCCTTTGCGTCCTGGCCTCTGAGGAGCCTGCAGCAACCCAGAGCTGCCTCAGGTTGACTGGCCCGTCCTAGGCTCTGACTTCTGGCTCTCCCGGCAGGAAGCCCGACAGCGTGGCAGCCCAGGGTCTGGAGAAGGTCAGCAGCCTCAGCGGGGCCCACCGGAAGCGCCACCACCAGGAGGCAGAAGAGGAGGAGTCTGAGTCCTCAGCGGAGTCTGGACCCGAGGAGACCCCAGCGGACGAGCCGGCAGAGGCCGGTGCAGGGTCGTCCCCAGCGCATCTGCCACCAGCTCCACCCGGGGCCAGGGGCCAGAGCCCAGTGCCCAGCGGTCTCCCTCCACCAGCTCCTCCTGCGGCAGCCTCTGCCCTGGCCAGGCCCCCGGCGAAGCCCGCCGTCTTCGTCCCCGTGAACCGCTCCCCTGAAATGCAGGTTGGCCTCTCTGGTGTTTAATTAAGGGCTTAGGTGCTCAGGTCAGTGCTGTGAGGGGGCTGAGGGTGCAGAGAGAGGGCATCCCAGGATCTGAGCAGGTTGCATTGCCTTCTGTGCCTCAGTTTCCTTGCCTGGAAAAGGGGGATAGCTGTACCCACCTTGCAGGGTTGTTGTAGGGCTGACGAGCGGGTGCCCGGCACGTGGTCGGGGCTGCTGAGATGGGTGTCCGCTGCCCTTATCATCGTCTGGTCACCGTCACCTTCAGCCTCTGACCACAGGTCCTGGTCCAGGCATCTGCTCACTGGGACAAGAGCTTGGGCTCTGGAGTCAGTTGACCTGGAACGGAGTGCTGGTGCCCCCACCTTCCAGCTCATTCTGGGCCTCGTTTTCGTCCGTAGCATGGGGGTACCCGTCTACTCACAGGGACTCCAGCTCTCTACACTTCGTATCCTTGTCTGGTAAAATGAGGGTCTCAAAGGGTTGTCATGACAACAAGATTCAGGGAGGTGAAGCCCGAGGCCCATGGAACGCACTTGGGGAGCCGTGAGGCTGGTGATGCTGCAGGGTCTGGCTCGTCACCGGTGGTGGTTCCGTCCACACGTTTCCACGGAGCACGTGCTGTGGGCCAGCACAGGAGGTGGAGCGATCTGCAGTCTCGGAGCTCTCGGTCCAGCAGGGGAGACCGAGGTCGACCACACGTGGGACAAGAGCCACGGAGGGCAAGATCGGATACCATGAGCGGGGGTCACAGGAGGGCCTGGCTTCATCAGGGAAGGCATCCGGGTCGAGAGCTCAGGGACCAGATGAGAGCATGGGGGCCGTCCCACACCGAGAAGTGCATGAGCAAAGGCCTGAGGCAGAGGGTTCCTGGGTCTTAGAGCAGCTGTTTAAAACCACAGATTGGATTGTGGGAATGAGGTGATTTCAGTCACGGGTACATTTGTGTGCTCATCTATAAGCGATTAGGGTGAGCTGACTGCTCTCACAGACCCTGATGTGCCGCTGGCTTCACGCCACAAAGGTTTCCTTGTAGGTGACGTCAGAGCCCCATGCCGTCCTCTGCGAGCTGGGGTGTGAGATTCTGCTCCCCACGGCCATTCAGGAGCCCGGGCTCCGCCCTCCAGTGTCCCTGGTGCCCCCTGGGGTTCATCCCCTGCCTTTCTCTGTGGCTTTTCCACGTGCATGTTTTTAAGCCTAGGTTTGCCTGTTTTTATAAGCGGCCTCACATCATATATATTTTTCAGCACTTTGCTTATTTGTTAGTCGGCATGGTGTTCCTGAGATGTGTTTATCTGTGTAGAATGTGCGTCACCAAGGTCCGTTTGGGTTTTGTTTTGTTTTGTTTTGTTTTCACGGCTATGGAGCATTACGTTGCGTGAATAGAGCCCATTTTAAGGACCCTTCTCTGGCTGGGCATTCGGGTGGTTTTAGCTTTTCGCTACCATCTTCACTGCTGATTTAAACATTCTTGCCTTTTTCTCAAAGCCACAGGTACAAAAATTGGGGGGGAGCAGCGTTTACAAACTGGAAGTCACAGCCATTGTGGAGTCATGAGATGGCCGCACCTTTTTTTTTTTTTAAACCAATGGAATGGAATAGAGATAGAGAACAGAATGTTTAAAATTAGCGTGCTAGCATGCTTCTCACATAACAAGGGCAAGCAGGGGCTCAGGAAACTTCTCCCTCACTGTGTAATACTTGTGTGAGCATGTGCGTGTGTGTGCACGCGCACCCACGTGTGAGTACCTAGGAGAGGAATCGCTGTATCTCACATTCTCGATTTTGGTAAAATTAGCACCCGGTTGTTTGCCGAAGTGATTGTGCCGTAAGTGTAGTCTCCCCCCAGCAGCAGGCAAGAGTTCCTTGTGCCCAGAGGGGCTTCTCTGCACCACGCTGTCCCTGAGGACCCAGCCCATGTCTCTGCCCCTCCCCAGCCGTCAGGGCTTCCAGCGAGCACACCTGTTCCCCTTGGCTGGATGCCGGCTGCTGCCTTTATAGGAACCACGTCACCCTACGTAATCTTGCTTTGAGCAAAGCCCCCCATCCCCTCCGCCCTTCTGCAGGGGACGACAACCCCCCACCCCCATTCCGTGAGCGCTGACTTCCCCTCTCTCGCCAGGCAGAGCGGCTGAAGCTCCCGATTCTCTCTGAAGAACAAGTGATCATGGAGGCAGTGGCCGAGCACCCCGTTGTCATCGTGTGCGGCGAGACCGGCAGCGGGAAGACCACCCAGGTGCCCCAGTTTCTCTACGAAGCAGGCTACAGCAGGTGGGGGCTGGCCACAGGGTCCCCACAGGTCCCTCAGGTGACAGTGAGACGTGGACCCCGGACGTTGTTAGGAGCAGGGCTCCTGGGGATCTAATTCCGGCTCTGCCGTTGCCGTGCTGTGTGACTTGGGGCAAGCTCCTTAACCTCTCTGGGCCTCAGTTTCCTCAGCTGTGACATAGGGTTCATCACTGCACCTACTTCACGGGGTTGTTATGTAGATGAAATGACTGAATTTGTGTAAAACGTTTAGGTTGGTCCCTGGTGGGAGGGATGGCGTGTCAACTCCTGTTGGCCCTTCCGACCCATGTGTGTCAGGGTCCCCAAGACCACCCCCAGGTTCAGCAATTTGCTGGGAACACTCCCAGGACCCAGCATGTAATCGTACTCACGGCTGTGATATATTACAGTGAACGACACAAAGCACAGCCGGCAAAGGGAAAGGCTCACGGGGTGAAGTCGGGGGAACCGGGCCCAGGCCCCCAGAGCCCTCTCCCAGGGCGGGGGTCACACAGGACACGCTTCATTGCCCGTGTGAGATGTCATCAAACAGGGGCGCCCAGTAGAGGCTCAGCGCCCAGGGTTCTTACTGGGGCTGGTCACACAGGCGGCCTCTGCCTGGTACCTACCCAATTCTAGACTCCCCAAAGGAAAGCAGGTGTCAGCGTGAGCCACCTTGTTTGTACAAGCAGTTCAGGCACAGTGAGCCCCTCTTGTCCGTCAGGGAGAGGCGGGAGCCCTCCTGAAATCCAGGATCCCAGACACCAGCCAGGGGCTGCCCTGGAAGCAGAGCTTTGTAGGGAGAGCAGCCTCGGGCCTGCTGGGTCAACTCTTTCCTGCCCAGAATCCACCACCCGTCCCCTGGGTAGGTTCTGTGGAGGCACGTGCGCTCGGCTGGGTTGGACAAGCCCCCCGGCTGCAGGCTCAGGTCCACCCAGGCCTCGTTCTTGTTGCGGCTGCCTGGACCCCTTGGCCCCGTGATTATCGGAGCGTCTCCTGTAGAATGCCCTGTGGGCCGTTCCCTTTTGCTGTTGTTAAGTGATGCTGCGGTGCCTTGCTTGGCGCCCGTGTCCCGTCACCCCCAGTGAGGGCCGCTTCCAGAGCCGCGTGTGACTTCGGGGCAGACGGGTGGGGCGGAGCCCTCCTGATGCCTTGTGTTCTCCTCCCCCAGTGACAACAGCATCATTGGCATCACGGAGCCCCGCCGAGTGGCCGCCATGGCCATGTCCCAGCGAGTGGCCAAGGAGATGAATCTGTCACCACGGTGAGGGCTCTGCCTCCTATGGGAGAGTTGGGGGTGGCCCTCTGGCCCCACCAGACCTGAGCCACGGCGCAGGCCCTCGTTCCCCCGGGGGGCGCCACGTCTGCATCTAAGCATAGGGCGGTTCCCTACATGCCAACAGTAGGACCCTCCTGCTAGGGGCGTCGTGAAGCAGGGACAAGCCAGCCAGGCCCTTAGTGAGGGGACAGAGTGGCCCTTACGGGCCTTGAGGGCAGAGCAGAGCAGCAGGTGGCCGAAGGCAGGCAGGAGGCGAATAGCGTGGCCGGGTTAGTTTACAGCGCAGGTTTCCAGGAGGAAAGCCCTCTCCCGGCAGTAAGGCTGCAGGACTTGCCTCGGGAAGCAGTTTGAACACAGCATAGCCCTGGCCTGAGGGTGGCTCCGCGCCGTGTTGGTAACGCAGACGCCTGCGTCTCAGCCCAGACCGTCCAGTTCAGGCTGGAAGGGGCGGCGTGTCCAGTGTGGTCTGACCTGTAGGGAATACCCTGGCGGCCCAGTGGTTAGGACTCCACACCTTCACTGCCGAGGGCCTGGGTTTCATCCCCGGTCAGGGAACAAAGATCCCACGAGCTGCGCCACGCGGCCAAGGAGAAAGAAAAAAGAAAGCACAGAATCGTATAGAGGCAGAGTGCCCGCCATCCACACTGGCATCAGATGTTTACCGACCAGGACCTGCCATGGGTCAGGCCCGTCCTGGCTCTGGGGACAGAACCCTGCCCCCGCTGGGCCCAGCACGCAAACTGGGGAGCCTTGTTCTGTTCGCGTCTCAGGTGGGCGAGGCACCCCAGCTCCCCTCCCCGGTGGCAGCCACTGCTGCGCATTTCCTGTGGCTCCTCCTAGACAGTTGTGCGCACAGACGGGCAGTTCTGTGTGTCTGTATTTCTCGCTGTCTGGCTGCTGCGTGAACGGTTCATACGGTTCACGCCCTTCTGTATCTTTCTTGTGGCATTTCAATGCGTACCTTGAAAGTTACAGTACATACAAAGCTGCCCCTTTCATTCTCTTCAACTTAAATTTATTTATTTATTTATTTGTGGCTGTGTTGGGTCTTCGTTTCTGTGCGAGGGCTTTCTCTAGTTGTGGCAAGCGGGGGCCACTCTTCATTGCAGTGCGCGGGCCTCTCACTATCGCGGCCTCTCCCGTTGCGGAGCACAGGCTCCGGACGCGCAGGCTCAGCGGCCATGGCTCACGGGCCCAGCCGTTCCGCGGCATGTGGGATCCTCCCGGACCAGGGCTCGAACCCACGTCCCCTGCACCGGCAGGCAGATTCTCAACCACTGCGCCACCAGGGAAGGCCAATTCTCTTCAGCTTTTTAGTGTAAAATCTTCAAGCGTGTACAAAAGTGGAGAGGCTAGTATGATAAGCCCCCACGTACCCGAGACCCAGTTTGGAGCAAGTCTCAGGTCTTGCGTCATCTCAGCCTCAATGTTTCACTGTGCGGGGCTGAAAGATCATGAGTCTGGGGTTTTTTTGGGTTGTTTGTTTTCTTGGCCGCGCCCCAAGGCTTGGGGAATCTTAGTTCCCTGACCAGGGATCGAGCCCGTGCCCCCTGCAGTGGAAGCGCAGAGTCCTAACCACGGGACCACCAGGGAAGTCCCTGGTTTGTTTTTTTTTAAGAATAGGATTCTGAAAACATAACTGCAGTACCGCCACTAAAGAGTGTATCATAACTCCAGAGTGTGCTCCGGTCCGTGTTCCCATTTCCCGGGTTGTCTCCTAAACAGCTTTTACAGTTGGTTGTTCACATCGGACTCCAGCTAGGGTCCGTGTGTGTGTTTGATTGACGTGCTCTTCACTTGCCCGTGACAGGTCCTGGAGAGGGAGGCGGGGTGGGCCTGTGTCCGGGCCTTGCTGGGGGAGCCGGTGGGCCCTCCCCTCGGCCGCCTGCCCAGCGGGGCCAGGCCTGCTCCTCTGCCCACCTTGGAGTGGCTGCACGGCTGCAACCCCAGGCAGCTGCAGCTCTGGGGGACCGAGCCGTAGCCTGTGCCCACAGGGTCGTCTCCTATCAGATCCGATACGAGGGAAACGTGACTGAAGAGACCAGAATCAAGTTCATGACCGATGGCGTCTTGCTCAAGGAAATCCAAAAGGTTGGTTGCTCATCTGGTGTCACAAAGCAAGGCTGGTAAGCCTGGGGGCGGGGGGCTAGGCTGT
The DNA here is from genome assembly GCF_951394435.1 of Stenella coeruleoalba. Lineage (NCBI taxonomy): Eukaryota > Metazoa > Chordata > Mammalia > Artiodactyla > Delphinidae > Stenella > Stenella coeruleoalba. Next base: position 84,496,424 of record NC_137160.1, on the reverse strand, counting down.
CACCTGGGGTGTGAGCAGTGAATGTTGGCAAACCACTGTATTTACCACCGTGCTGCTGTGTGACCTTGTGCAAGTTACGCAACCTCTGTGATCCTTGGTTTCTCCATCTGCAAGCTGGTACCTTCCTCCTAATTGCTTTGAAGCAAAAATCGTGTGACGCACGAAAGCACCTTAGCACACCACCTCGTAAGTGCTCGTGAAACGTGAGCTTGTATTTTCAATGTGGTTTGGTTCACAGACTGTGTGTTAGCCAAATGCATCCTGCTTCTCTTGGGCTGTATGACGCCCCCCGGGCAGGGGTCACTGGGAGAGCAGAGGCGACTCCTGCCTCGAGGCCACCTGGGACGGTGGCTGTGAGTGTGTTGTGGTGTCGATGGCCCCTTCCTGTATGCCATGTGCTGAGCTCTTGCCCCTGGTCCCCAGCCAGCATCCCCTCGTTCCTGTTTCCTGCCTGCCCTCCCCGCCCCATGGGCATCTGCATTTGGTAGCTCAGCTCTAAGAGATCGTAGCTGTCTTTTCTCTAGAAATTTCTCTGCCAGGGCCCTAGCCCCATGCTGTGTACTTTACAGATAGTAATTGTCATCGAAACTTCACCATTGACCCCGTGAGATGGGTCCCGTTGTCCCATTTGACAGATGAAGAAAGAGGCCTGGGAGGTGAAGCAGCTGGCCCGGGGTCATAGGCCAGGACTCCCCGCAGGCCAAGTGCTCTCAGATCTGTGCTGGCTACCAGAGGGGCTCCTTGAGCAGGCACCTTGGGGTGCACAGTGACCCTGGGGTGCTCAGGCCCGGCTGGCTGGCCTCACCCCCGACCTCCCCCACCAGGACTTCCTGCTGCTCAAGTACAAGGTGGTGGTCATTGACGAAGCCCACGAGAGGAGCGTGTACACTGACATCCTCATCGGCCTCCTGTCCCGCATAGTGTGTCTCCGGGAGAAGGTAGGTGAGGGTGCCGGGGAGCCCCGAGTCCCAGGCCACGGCTCCCACAGCCCACGGCGGTCTACACCCAGGCTGCTGCCGTGAGAGGGTCTCCCGGGACAGGACCCCCCAGGCCCGGTGCTGGGCTGCGGGTCTTGGTGTAAACAGACCTTGTGTGGTCCCTATCCTGGGTCCAGCCTCATCCACTGTGACCCTTCCCTCTGTCCAGAGCAACAGGCTCAAGCAAGGAGACCGTGGTGGGCCAGGCTCCACTGCAGCCGGCTCTGAGACGCCAGCCGGGTCTTCGGAACCCGCAGCGCTGGTGGGGCCACCCAGCCAAGCCCTTATGCTCCACGTGCTCTGAGATGCTTGCCCTGCGCCCGGCCTGGGGTCTGCCTCTGCCTGCATCTCCCCCACGCCAGGTCAGGCAGGGGCGGACGTCAGAGGGCTGCTGCCCTGGGGTGGGAGCTCTGTGGAGCAGTCCTGTGCTGGCCCCTGCCAGCCCCGCCGAGAGGTCAGCACTTCACCACGCCCAGAACCTTTATCAAGTAGACATCCGGTCTGTGTGTGCTGTGTGCCAGGCACCGAGCACATCACAGTGAACAGGACAGAGGCTCCTGCCTTTGTGGGGTTTCCATTTTCATGAGGGCAACTGACAGTAAGCAAACTCAGGAAACCTGTGAGCTGGTGACGGACAAAGCCGGGGAGAGGGGGCAGTGCCAGGCAGAAGGTGGAGGGTTGGTAGTGAGAGAAGACTCACTGAGAGGGTGACCTTTGAGTGGGGGGCTGGAGGAAGTGAGTGAGTGAGGAGGGGTACTGGTGGGAGGAGATTCTGAGAACTGAGAATAGCCGGTGCAAAGGCCCTGGGGCAGGTGTTATCCTGATATCTTGGTGGGGGGGGTTGGGACTTTATTTTACATAATGGATGCCCTTACAGTGTACGATTCAGTGGTTTTTAGCATATTCAGAGTTGTTATATCATCCCCACGATCGACTTTAAAATATTTCTGTCACCCTGCAAAGAAGCCCTGTGCCCTCTGGCTGTCACCCCGTCCTGCACCCCCCCATCTCCAGGCGTCCGTCAGGGCACTTTCTGTCTCTGTGGATTTTCCTAGTCTGGGTGTTTCCTGTAAGTGAAGAGACACAACGTGTGGCCTTCTGTGACTGGCTTCTTTCACTTAGCACATTTTCACAGTTCATCTCCATTGTGGCCTGTGTCAGTGCTTCCTTCCTTTTCATGGCTGAGTCATCATGTGTGGAGGGACCACATTTCATGTATCCGTTCATCTGTTGGAGGACAGTTGGGCTCTTTCCGCATTTTGGCTCTCGTGAACGTCCGTGTCCGGGTCTCCGTGTGGACTTGTTTCCTTTCTCTTGGGTCTGTGCCCAGGAGCAGAGCTGCCAGGCCCCATGGGAGCTCTGCGTTTAACCATTTCGACCATCTCAGACCATCTTCCGCAGCGGCTGCGTCCCTTATGTTCCTGGCTGCCAGTTCACGTCCTCGCCCACGCTTGGGACTTCCCGTGATTTTAGTCCTCGCCATGGTCTGGATTTGTGTGTTGAGGCCTGTCAGGCAGGCTAGGGTGGCGGAGCGGAGTGAGGGAGGTGGGGAGAACAGGAGATGCAGGGAGGTACGCGGGCTGGGGCAGACGGGGAGGTTGCTGCAGGAAGGAGACGGGGCCTTTGGTCTGCGCCGTGCCTCTCACCTTGGCTTCTGTTCGCCGAAAACGCTGAACTTCGGGGTTTGGACCTTACGAGCCTCAGAGGACAGCTTCCAAGGGCTCGAGAGCAGAGCCTGCCGGGGGCACAGTAGGTGCTGCCTAGGGGGCTGGGAACCAGGCACCCGCCACCGCAGTCACAACGTCGAGGGGGAGGGAGGGCTGAGACCACCACACCCATTGTGCCGGTGTGCCCGGTGGACCCCAGGCTCGGCCCTCCCGTCTCGTCTCACACCATCAGAGCTTGACTTGGAGGAATCTTTTTTTCATTCCTTTTGGCCACGCCGCACGGCTTGCGGGGATCTTAGTTCCCTGACCAGGGATTGAACCCACGCCCTCGGCAGTGAAAGCACTGAGTCCTAACTACTGGACCACCGGGGAAGTCCCTCGGGGCTATTCTTTTTTAATAAATTAATTAATTTGTTTATTTTTGGCTGCACTGGGTCTTCGTTGCTGCGCGTGGGCTTTCTCTAGCTGCGGCGAGCAGGCCTACTCTTCATTGCGGTGCGCGGGCTTCTCATTGCGGTGGCTTCTCTTGTTGTGGAGCATGGGCTCTCGGCTCACGGGCTCAGTAGTCGTGGCTCTTGGGCTCTAGAGCGCAGGCTCAGTAGTCGTGGCTCATGGGCTTAGTTGCTCCGCGGCATGTGGGATCTTCCCAGACGAGGGCTCGAACCCGTGTCCCCAGCATTGGCAGGCGGATTCTTAACCACTGCGCCACCAGGGAAGTCCCTTTGGGGGTATCTTAAGGGCTCCTTTAACAAGCCACTGCCGCCCACTTCTTTCTTAGATCTTTGGCAACCAGAAAGAGGATTGAGGATTGAGACGAGGTGGGGCTGGAGGGAGGCCAGGAGGGCAGGGCAGGTCTCCCCCAAGGGCTCCCCCTGCCCCCCATCAGTGTTCCTGACCCCGGGCGGCTATGGGTTCCCGGGTCTGTCGTCCCCCAGAGGCACTTGCCGCTGAAGCTGCTCATCATGTCGGCCACGCTGCGGGTGGAGGACTTCACCCAGAACCAGCGGCTCTTCGCCCAGCCGCCCCCCGTCATCAAGGTACCGCCCAGGCCGGGGTCTCAGGGTGCCGGGGGAGGCCGGGCCCCTCTGTCGACTGCGACAGAGCGCAGGACGCCTGCTGCGGGGGAGGTGGGTGGGATCGTAGCACCAAACGGAGACCTTCGTGGTCAGAGAGTTCAGGGAAGGGGAGGGCCCGGGCCTGGGCTCAGGTCACCCCTGACCCCCGACCCCGACCCCGTGCTTCCCTGGGCGTCCTCGTAGGTCGAGTCCCGGCAGTTCCCGGTGACCGTGCATTTTAACAAGCGGACGCCGCTGGACGACTACAGTGGGGAGTGCTTCCGAAAGGTCTGCAAGATCCATCGCATGCTGCCCGCAGGTGAGGCCCCGGCCGGGAGGAGGCAGCGGGACTCGGGGTCACTCGGCCTCGCTGTGCCTCAGTGTCGTCACTGGTCCAGAGCGCTCACAGCACCTGCCCTGCCGTGTTCCGCCCCAAGGATCACGAGGCTTCAGGGACTAACTGGGTGGGGGGTGGGGGGGTGGAGGGTGCCTTTTGTCCCCACAGACGCAGGGCAGGTGAACAGGTGTGTCCCACCTGAGTCTCACTCCTGACCCCCTCACAGTTCTCACCATATCCCCGTGGCACGTGCTCCATTAGTTCCGTTCACCAGGTGGTGGACCCTTGGGTTGCTCCCACTTCCCCGGAGGAGAGCTGCTTTCCCCGTGTTTTGGGCTCATAGCGGGGGATGGGATGCCGGCTCCCACGGCAACTGTTGAGCTCTTTGTCCCAGCGCCCTCGGTGTGCGGGCAGCTGCCCGTTGCTTGTCTGGGCCTCTGCAGCCCTGGTTTGATCAGCACTTCCTTGCGCCCCAGCTCTCAGATCAAGGCCTGGCACGCGGTCACGGCCAAGGCAGCGTCTGCTGCGTGAACGAGCGGGTCACGGCGGGGCTGGTTCTCCCCACAGGCGGCATCCTGGTGTTCCTGACGGGGCAGGCAGAGGTGCACGCGCTGTGCCGCAGGCTGAGGAGAGCCTTCCCGGTCGCCAGGCCCAGGCCTCCAGGTAAGCCCAAGCTGAAGCCCCTCACCCAGGAGGCTGCGGGCGGTCAGCCTGGGCTTCGGAGCCTCCCCGGAGAGAGCCGGCCCTCTGCCCGCCTTCCCATCCCCCCAGTGCATGGTGATAGATGCAGTGACCCTACCCGGGACCCTGATGACCTGGCACCAGCCACGAGATGGCCTGCTCCCTAACTTGCTCATCTTTTCCCAGAAAAGGACGATCAGAAAGATTCGGTAGAAGAAACACGGAGGTTTAAGAAGTCGCAGGCTCGGGCAAGGAAGGCCAAGGCCACAGTACGTAGAGGCCAGAGGGGGCAGCTCAGGCTCTGCAGCCGCCTTGTCCATGTGGTGGCCGCTAGCCCTGTATGGCTGCACAGATGTAAATTTAATTAAAACCAAATAAAATTAAGATTCAAGTCCTCAGTCGTGTTAGACACACCTGGGGCTGTGGGTGGCCTTGCTGAGCAGCAGGGGTCTAGAACCTTCCTGCCGTGGAGGGAGGGGTTGACTGGTGCTGCTCTGGAGGCTGCAGGGTGGGCTGCGACTTAAAACATTCCAGGCTCCCGGTACTGGGGGCCTGGAGGAAGTTTCTGGAAGGCCCAGCCCCGAGCCCTGAGCAGGGCCTGCGTGGATGCCCAGGGCAGTGGTCTCAGGGCTGCACGTGTGTTAGCTCATAGCGTCCTCACGGCAGCCCTTCGAGAAGTCCCGTGATCATCCCCAGCTCTTAGATGAGGACACCGACGCAGGACGGGGCCGAGTGACCTGCCCAGGGTCACGTGGCCGCAGGCGCTGCTCGCAATGCCGCTCTCTACGCAGGGTCCCTCGCAGCCCGCGGTGCTGATGTCTTGTTTACCGTAGACGCTGCCCCAGATCAGTTTGGACAATTACTCGGTGTTGCCAGCGGGCGGAGGTGACGAGGACAGGGAAATGGACGAGGAGTCCCTGGGCTCCGACCTGGACCTGGACTTAGGGGACGACGGGACGGACGGAGGTGGGACCCGCCGCGGCCTCTGCTCCCACCGCATGGGCTTGGGTCGAGCGATGGCCCCTCTCCAGCAACGAGCCCCAGGGGAGCTGGGGTTCCTGCTTGCTCTGCCCCCTGCTGTCCCCTGAGCTCCTGAAACCGCCTGACACAGAGGAGGCCCTCAGGTCTCTGTTGTGCCGGTTGTAATGGGGGCGCCAACCCTGGGCTTGGCTTTGCTGGGTGAACGCAGGCCTTGGGGGTTTGCGGGGGGGCAGAATCAAGCCCTTAGGGGTCCCCACACAGGGCCTGGGACTCTTCCGAGGAGGAGAGGCTGCAGCGTGGCTGGCTTTGCCGACCCTCTCTGCCAGTGCCCAGGGTTGAGCCCTGGCAGCGGGGCTGCAGGGGGGCCTCCCCGGCGGAGCGGGCAGGGTTGCTGGGCAGCAGGGGAGCTGGGAGCCGCAGGCCTCTGCCTCCCCTGCAGGTGAGCAGCCCGATGCCTCGCTTCCCCTCCGTGTGCTCCCTCTCTACTCTTTGCTGGCCCCGGAGAAGCAGGCGCAGGTAACCGTGCGGGGCCTGGGATGGATGCCCGGTGGGGAGCGCCCAGAGGCGTTGAGGTGGGAGCAGGTCGGGCGCCGGGTCACCCTCTCCGTCAGCTGTCTGATCAGCGCCCCAGACTTTTGAGAGGGTATTGGGATCTCCTGCTTGGAGGACGGAAACGCTTCCCTCATTTAGTTGGGGAGCAGTGGCCCAAGGCGAGGAGAGTCACCTCCAGGCCCTGCCCCGCCTGGCTGACTTCTTCTGACCTCTGTCCCACAAATTCTTCCCTGACTCTGGTGGGACAAAGGTCAATTTTATTGTTGCTCCCGTCCCCCCATCCTAGGTCTTCCAACCTCCCCCAGAGGGGACACGGCTGTGTGTTGTGGCCACCAATGTGGCCGAGACGTCCCTCACCATCCCAGGCATCAAGTACGTGGTGGACTGTGGAAAGGTCAAGAAGCGGTACTACGACCGTGTCACCGGCGTGTCCTCCTTCCGCATCACCTGGGTCTCCCAGGCCTCGGCCGATCAGCGGGCAGGACGCGCGGGCCGGACGGAGCCCGGCCACTGCTACAGGTGGGGCTCCCGGGGGCCCCTCCAGTGACGTTGGGGCCACTGTGCAGTGGTCACCCACCCAGGGGCGAGGAAAGGGGGGTCCCGCGTCCCGCTGGAAGCCGTCCTCCGCACCCCTTTTCTGTTGGCTTTCAGGCACTTGCGTTATTTCTTTGTTCTGCTGCCGTCAGGCCCTGTGTTTATCAGCACCTCGATTTTTGTTTTGTTTTATTAACACCTTTTTTGAGGTAAAGTTCACACACCATAAAACTCACCCTTTAAAGTGTGCAGTTCTGTGGGTTTTAGTGTATTTACAGTGTTGTGCAGCCATCGCCACTATTAATTTTTAAACGTTCTCTTCACCCCCAAAGAGACCGCATTTAGCAGTTGTACCCATTAATCAGTTTCCCCTGCATCTCCCTACCACTCCCAACCCACCAGCGCCCGGCAGCCACTCATCTACTTCCTATCTCTACGGACGTGCTCATTCTGGACATTTTCCCTAAATGGAATCGGACAATATGTGACCTTTCGTGTGTGGCTTCTTTCACTCAGCATCATGTTTTCAAGGTGCATCCACACTGTTGCCTGTGTCAGTGCTTCATTCCTTTTAATGGCTGAGTAACATGCGTTGGCGTGGAGGGACCACATCTCACTGTCCATTCATCTGTGGATAGACTCTTGGGTTGCGTCCACATTTTGTCCACTGTGAATAGTGCTGCCGTGAACACTCATGTACAAGTATTTGAACGTCTGTTCCCCTGCCTCTCGGGTGTATACCTAGGAGTAGAATTGCTGGGTTGTATGATGACTCTGTTTCACAATTTGAGGAACGACCAGACTGTTTTCCACGGCGGCTACTCCATTTTATCTATACATTCTCACCAGCAGCGTGCGAAGGTTCTAATTTCTCCACATCTCACCAATGCTCGCTATTTTCTACTTTATAAAAATGAAAGTACGAGGTGGTATCTCACAGTGGTCTTGGTTTGCATTCCTCTAATGATGTTGAGCATCTTTTCATGTGCTTACGGGCCATTTGTGTGTGTTCTCTGCAGGGATGTCTATTCAGATCCGTCATTTCTTTTTTTCTTTTTATAGTATTTGTTATTTTATTTTATTTACTTACTTGGTTGTGCCAGGTCTTAGTCGCGGCAGGCGGGCTCCATAGGCAGGCTCTTTAGTTGAGGCTCGTGGGCTCCTTAGTTGTGGCTCGTGGGCTCCATAGTTGTGGCATGTGAACTCTTAGTTGCGGCATGCACGTGGGATCTAGTTCCCTGACCAGGGATCGAACCTGGGCACCCTGCATTGGGAGCATGGAGTCTTAAGCACTGTGCCACCAGGGGAGTCCCTATCGTTTACTTTTCGGTCAGATGGTTTGTGTTTTGATTGGTGAGTTGTAAATGTTCTTTCTATAATCCTAGTGCTGGGTCCTTGTCAGAGGCATCATTGGGAAATATTTTCTCCCAGTCTGTATGCTGGGGTTTATTTGTTTGTTTTCAATAGCTGTATGCTGTTCTTTTCAACGTTGCTTTACGTTACAAAAGAAAAGAAAATCGAGAAACTATGCCAAGAAAACTCGTAAGCAATAAAGTAGTTAAAACGTCCCGAGTGCCGTGTGCCAGGCAGTTCTAAGCAGTCTTATGTGAAGATACCTGAAGTATCTTCACCAATCCCAACGGGGCAGCTGCTATGTTCGCCCATTTCACAGGTGAGGAAAGTGAGGCAGGAAGAGGGTAAACCCCTCGCCTAGTGAAGTGGTGGAGTCAAGATTCAATGCCAGGTAGCTGGGCTGAGTTTCTTCCTTATTCACTTAACATTTCCTAGTCTCTCGTGCTTCCTTCTGTTCAGACTGTATTCATCTGCGGTTTTCGGGGACTTTGAGAAGTTCCCCCCTCCTGAAATCACCCGGAGACCTGTCGAAGACTTGACCCTTCAGATGAAAGCTCTCAACATTGAAAAGGTCAGTTGCAGCCCTAGCCCTGCCATCACCCCACTGATCTGCCAGGGTACCTGTGTCCGATCTGGGGGGCAAGGGCGACCCCAGCCCCTCACGGGCTGTTCCTCCTTCCCTGCGGCCCAGGAAGCTCGAGGAGCTGAGCCCTGTGGTGCTTGCCCAGCCCCCTGCCGGTTTCTTGTGGGCCCCCCACCTCCTCAGTGCTGCACCCACTGAGTGTGTCCAGGGGTGCCCGCCTCTGCCCTGCTGCGGGAGGGCTGGCGCAGGCAGAGAGAACCGCCCCCGTCAGCAGTCAGTCCCAGCCCTCGCTTCCCCGCAGCCCCTGACACCCACGAGGCTGCTTTCTTGCTGTCCCTACGGATTGTACATTTTGGACGTTTCATAAAAATGGAATCATGATATTTGTCCTTTTTTGTCTGGCTTCTCTCACTCAGCATCGTGGTTTGTTTTTTTCGGGGGTTTTTTAGCCAATGTAAACGTCATTTATCAGTTCAGTACACAGTAAGATGATAGAAAAGATAGGATCATGCTTTTCATTGCTAAAAGTTTTTACATTAGTTATGTTTGGTATTTTATTTTCAGTGTCAAAGAACCTAGCTGACAGTTTGAATCAGAGTCAGTTTATTTCAGCAAATATTATAAATCGATACGTGTTTTATATTTCTGTTGTTTGGACCATCCACAGCTGAACTTAGCAGCGTTGTTTTAAAGGTTCGTCCACACTGTAGCACATGTCAGAATTTCGTTCATTTTTATGACTGAGTCACACTCCATCGTAGGGATGGACGCTGGTTTATCCACCTATCGATGGATATCTGGGTTGTCCCCGCCTTTTGGCTGCCGTGCCTAGTGGCGCTGTGAACATCTGTGTACAGATGCTTATTTTAATGCTTGTTTTGAGTTGGTCACTCTAAGGTGCCACCCTCCCTGACCCCGGTCACTCCCTGTCCCTGATCTGTCCCCTGATCATCTCACTGTCTGGGCACATTTTCTCCTGTGATGACGTTTATTCTCGTGTATACTCACTGGTCATCTGCGGCCCCTTCTGGCTGAATGAAAGCTCAATGGAGGCTGAGTCCTTGTCTTGTTTTTCTCTATCTCCATCGCCAAGAACAGCCTCTGGTGCACACGAGGTGCTCAGTACATGCTTCTGAGTGAGTGGATGATGTGAATGAATGAAGGAAGAGGGCCTGTGGAGTGTCCCCGGCACGTGGACTTTGCGTGTGTCCAGGCCCCCGTGTCCCATGTTCTGAGCGTGAGTGGTGCTCGGAGGGCAGGCAGTAGGAGCCCCGTCCTCCTGCCAGGCCTGGTCCCCTGCTTCCTCCTCCGCATTCACCTGTCTCCTGCCATGTCTCCCTGTGTCCCAGGTCATCAACTTCCCCTTCCCGACGCCCCCGTCCGTGGAGGCCCTCATCGCCGCCGAGGAGCTGCTGATCGCACTGGGTGCCCTGCAGGCGCCCCCCAAAACAGAAAGGTAGGGCAGGAGCTCGGGGGAAGTGGGGAGCCCAGGGCCCGCCCCGTTCCCTGCCCTCTGCCCTCTGCCCTCTCCCAAGCTGGCCGAGCACCAGGCCTCTTGGTGCCGAAGGCTTCTCGTGGAGCCTTCCCCGCACCCATCACAGACCTCCATCCTCCAGGGTGAAGCAGCTGCAGAGGTCCCGGTGGAGCTGCCCCATCACTGAGCTGGGCAGGACCATGGCCACGTTCCCTGTGGCACCGCGCTACGCCAAGATGCTGGCGCTGAGCAGGCAACACGACTGCCTGCCGTACGCCATCACCATCGTGGCTGCCATGACGGTCCGGGAGCTGTTTGAGGAGCTGGACAGGTGGGGGCCGGGGGCTGGGCGTTCGGGGGCCGCCTGCCCTCGGCTGTGCCACGGTGTGGAGCCCGGCCTCCTGGGCATCACTGACCTGTTGAGTGGTCTTGTGCGAGACCCTTGCCGCCCTGCGCCTGGCAGTGTTCTCATCTCTACCGAGCTCTGTTTCTGTTTTTGTTTTTGTTTTTGGCCATGCTGTGTACCTTGTGGGATCTTAGTTCCCTGACCAGGGATCAAACCCATGCTCCCTGCAGTGGAAGCGCAAGAGTCCTAACCGCTGGACCGCCAGGGAATTCCCACGATCGTGGTCATGTTGATCAGTGACCCCACCAGGCATTTTTGGGCTCACCCTGGGTAACTGGCATGTTCCCTGCCTCTGCAGCCCTGCGCGGCCAGGGCAACAGCCTGGGTGCTGTGTGTGTTCGCAGGCCAGCTGCCAGCGACGAGGAGCTCGCCAGGCTGAAGGGCAAGCGGGCCCGGGTAGCCCAGATGAAGAGGATCTGGGCGGGGCAGGGAGCCTCTCTGAAACTCGGGGACCTTATGGTGCTGCTTGGTGAGTGCCCTGCATGGCGTGGAGTGTGGCTGGTGGGGAGGTCACGCGGGGTGGGACGGGGCAGCGAGAATGAGTGACGCCCGCCCCCCCATCCACAGGCGCCGTGGGAGCCTGCGAGTACGCGGGCTGCTCTCCCCAGTTCTGTGAGGCCAACGGTCTGCGGTATAGGGCCATGATGGAGATCCGGCGCCTGAGGGGCCAGCTGACCACTGCAGGTACGGCCCTGCGCCCAGCAGAGAACTTGACCCTGTTGACGTTTAAAGTCGCTTTTGAGCGACGTCACCCATGTACAGTCGACCTCCGTTATTCACAGAGTCTACATTTGCGAATTCACCTATTCGTTAAAATCTGTTTTAGTGCTCGCCACTTTGGTGGTCCTTCGAGGACACGCACACGAGCAGGGCAGTGACATGTGCACGCTCTCCCGTCAGGCTGTCTGTCCGTCTCATCCTTTCCTTGGTGACATCCCTCTCGTCACCCTTTGTCCCGGCTCTGGCCTGGACCAGCTGCTGGCCGCACCTCCTGCCCAGCAGCCTTGTGCAGGGGTCCCTGCTCCCGAGTAGGGTCCGGCCCTGGTTTGCTTCTCCAGCAGTGGAAGGGGCTCCTCTTGTTGGAGTCGGGGAGCAGCAGACGGTTCAGCCCCTGCTTTCCGCTCCTGTTGGTCTGAGTGGTGGTGGGGACCGGACCCGTTTGAAGCCACATCAGGGCTGGGCGTGGGTGGCAGGTCTTCTGCGTCCTGTCCGTGTTCTGCCTTCTTCCTGTTTCTTTCCTCTTCTCTCGCTTTTTAAGTTAAACAACATAGGTGTCACTGAAGGTTTTGTAGGGAAGACAGATTTACCTTGCAAACGTCAGAACAGAAAGCCCTGGACTTCCCCGGCGGTCCAGTGGTTAGGACCCCATGTTTCCACTGTAAGGCCACGGGTTCGGTCCCCAGTCGGGGAGCGAAGCCCCCTCTCCCCACCTGCGTCCCCCGTCCTGCTCCTCTCGTTTTGTCCCTGCCGCCTCCTCCCGCCACAAGCAGCAGAGCCCAAAGCCCCACCTCCTTTCTCCCCGCCTGCCAAGTGTTCCAGAGCTTCAGATCCTTCTCATGCAGAAGAAGGAGGCCTCGCCCTGCGTCTCGCGCCTGGGCTCAGCAGCGCAGGGCCCTCGAGGGGAGAGGTGGCCTCCACACTTGTCCTGCTCAGAGAGCGTGACTCGTCTGTCACGTCTCCTGGCTGGGCGTGCTCCCTGCCCCAAGGCCGACGGGGAGTCAAGTGCGAGCTCTCGCAGCAGCACGGTCCGCCGCCCGCAAGGGAATTGGGGTTCGTCCCGAGGACGAGGCAGGCATGGGTGTGGGTGGGCATCCTCGGTGGACGGGGGCCGAGATGCGCAGGTCGCTGAGGCCAGAGCTCCGAGCTGATCAGCGTAGGGCCTTCCAGAAGGCCGGGCGGAGCCAGCCCCCGCCTCGCCTTCCTCACGCCTCGGTCTGCCCCCAGTCAACACCATGTGCCCCGAGGCCGGGCTCTTCGTGGACCCCAAGATGCAGCCGCCTTCCGAGAGCCAGGTGACCTACCTGCGGCAGATCGTGACGGCCGGCCTGGGTGACCACCTGGCCCGCAGGGTCCAGAGTGAGGACCTGCTGGACGACAAGTGGAAGAACGCCTACAAGGTTGGACGCTGGCTCGGGGATGGGCAGCAGGGCAGTCGCTGCGCCCGGGCCCCCCGCCCTCCCTGCCCTCCGTCTCACGTCCTGGCAGCGGGGCACTCCAGACGCCCAGCTCTGGGCAACGTCAGGACGCCTGTGAGGGGCAGCCGAGGGGACCCTTGGGTGTGGGTGGGCCTATCCTCCCGGGTCACGGGTCCCGCCGCCTCTGGGAAGGCCCCACCCAGGGCCGAGGTGGGGTGACGGTGCAGCCGCTTCTCCCTTGGGCGTGAGCTTCACCCCAACTTCACTGAATGGAGATGGACGCACACCTCATACAACTGGCCGCTGTGAAGTGTACAGTTCAGGGGGTTTGAGTCCATTCAGAGTTGTGCGCCCAGCACCACAAGTAATTCAGAACGTGTCTATGACCCCAAAAGGCTCCGGATGGCCGCTGTGGCCACCCCCATCCCCTCTGGGTCTCCCCACCCCCCATCTCCTCTGGGTCCCCCCACCCCGCGGATCTGCCCTCTGGGTCCCCCCACCCCCATCCCCTCTGGGTCCCCCCACCCCGCGGATCTGCCCTCTGGGTCCCCCCACCCCGCGGATCTGTCCTCTGGGTCCCCCCACCCCCATCCCCTCTGGGTCCCCCCACCCCCCATCCCCTCTGGGTCCCCCCACCCCGCGGATCTGCCCTCTGGGTCCCCCCACCCCGCGGATCTGTCCTCTGGGTCCCCCCACCCCCATCCCCTCTGGGTCCCCCCACCCCGCGGATCTGTCCCTCTGGGTCCCCCCACCCCCCATCCCCTCTGGGTCCCCCCACCCGCGGATCTGTCCTCTGGGTCCCCCCACCCCGCGGATCTGTCCCTCTGGGTCTCCCCACCCCCATCCCCTCTGGGTCCCCCCACCCCGCGGATCTGTCCCTCTGGGTCCCCCCACCCGCGGATCTGTCCTCTGGGTCCCCCCACCCCACGGATCTGTCCCTCTGGGTCCCCCCACCCCCCATCCCCTCTGGGTCCCCCCACCCGCGGATCTGTCCTCTGGGTCCCCCCACCCCCCATCCCCTCTGGGTCCCCCCACCCGCGGATCTGTCCTCTGGGTCCCCCCACCCCCCATCCCCTCTGGGTCCCCCCACCTCGCGGATCTGTCCTCTGGGTCCCCCCACCCCGCGGATCTGTCCCTCTGGGTCCCCCCACCCCCCATCCCCTCTGGGCCTCCCCACCCCGCGGATCTGTCCTCTGGGTCCCCCCACCCCGCGGATCTGTCCCTCTGGGTCCCCCCACCCCCCATCCCCTCTGGGTCCCCCCACCCCCCATCCCCTCTGGGTCCCCCCACCCACGGATCTGTCCTCTGGGTCCCCCCACCCCCCATCTCCTCTGGGTCCCCCCACCCCCCATCCCCTCTGGGTCCCCCCACCCCCATCCCCTCTGGGTCCCCCCACCCTGCGGATCTGTCCTCTGGGTCCCCCCACCCGCGGATCTGTCCTCTGGGTCCCCCCACCCGCGGATCTGTCCTCTGTCTACGGATTTGCTGTTCTACGCGTCTCACACGAGCGGGATCCTCCACCGCGTGGCCTCTTGCACTGGCTTCCTTCGCTCAGTGCTGCGCTTTTTGGCGGGTCGCGCTGCTGCCCGTGTCAGTACCTCTCACGGCAGGGTACGCGCTCCGTCGGCGGACACTCGCCGCCAGGGTGGCCGTTCGCCGGTTGACGGATGCTCTCCTTTCCTGGCTGAGGGTGTGACTGGATTCAGGGGGTCAGCCTCACCTGGCGCTCACGCATGCCCCAGGCTCACGCCCACCCGCCGTCTCTCTCGCAGACCCCCCTCCTCGACGACCCAGTCTTCATCCACCCCAGCTCCGTGCTCTTCAGGGAGCTCCCCGAGTTTGTGGTCTACCAGGAAATTGTGGAGACCACCAAGATGTACATGAAAGGTAGCGCAGCTGGCCAGCCCCTCGCCTGACCCGCGTGGCTCTGGTGAGCCGTGCCACTGGGCCCTTGAGGGGAGAACCCACGAGCCTTCGCCGAGCCCCCAGCCCTTCTTTCCCGGGCCCCCAGGCGTCTCGACGGTGGAGGTGCAGTGGATCCCGGTGCTGCTGCCGTCTTACTGCCAGTTTGACAAGCCCCTTGAGGAGCCGCCCCCCGCCTACTGCCCCGAGAAGGGGCGGGTGCTGTGTCACCGGGCCAGCGTGTTCTGTGAGTCGGCGTGACTTCCCGGCGGCCTTGGGCTCCGCTGGACACGTGGTCCCGCCTCCCGCGTGCCCTGGGCGGTGTGTGTGTCCTGCGCCGTGTCATCCCAGGCTGCGGGCCCCCTTGGCAGGCGGGGAGGGGGCTGGCAGGGGAGGATGGCGTGGGGCTCCATCGTGGCCCCTGCTCACTGGCTCACGCGCCCCAGGTCGCGTCGGCTGGCCGCTCCCCGCGGTCCAGGTGGATTTTCCGGAAGGCCTCGACTGCTACAAGCACTTTGCCCAGGTTCTGCTGGAGGGGCAGGTAGGCGACAGCTCCCTCGGCCCCTTCCTTGGCACCTCGGGTGGGACGTGAGCCCCAGATCTCTCACCCCATCCTGTGGTCTCTCCCCAGGTCTTCCACAAGCTGGCCTCGTACAAGGGCTGTTTGCTGTCCAGCCCCAGCACGATGCTGAAGACGTGGGCCAGGTACAGTCTCTCCCGAGGGCGTCGGCTCGGCAGGTGGTGGTGGAGGGAGCTGAGACTAGTGTCCTGGGGCCGCCGTAACAGATCCCCAGCCACTGAGGGCCTTAGGACGACAGGAGTCTCTTCTCTCGTGGCACTCCCGGGGACTCGGGGTGAGGCTGTGGGTCCAGGAGCCCCTGCCAGCCAAGTTCTCCAGCCAGCACTTGGTTCTGAGCATCCGCTCTGTGCCAAGCACATCCTCGTGTTAGGGTCGAGCCATGACCCTGTCCCGTGGCATGTCCCAGGGCAGGGAGGTTCTCCCCAAACAGAACTAATACAAGTGGCAGGGGTGGCACAGCTACGAAGGGTCAAAGCAGGATGTGGAGGTGAGGCGGCGGGCGGGCGGACTCAGTCAGGAAAGGCTGACGGAGCAGCGTCAGGGGAGGCAGGGCTGCGAGCCGGGCGGGAGTCTGGAGGAAGGTTCCAGATGGACAGGCACCGTGTGTGGGAGCAGCCTGGGCGGGCGGGTCAGAGGCAAGTGGTGGGAGGCGATGGAGTCTGGATCCTTCCATCCGGCCAGCACCCCCGGCCTGCTGGAGGGAAGGGGACTTCCTGCAGTTCCTGGGCAGGCCTGGCAGTGGTACCAGCGTGTGGGCCTCGTGACGCCCCACGTCCTGCCTCCCCACCTGCAGGCTGCAGCCCAGGACAGAGAGCCTCCTGAGAGCCCTTGTTGCTGAGAAAGCCGACTGCCGAGACGCCTTGCTGGCTGCATGGAGGAGGAACCCCAAATGTGAGTCTGAGCAGGAAGGGTGCCCCGTGGCGAGGGCATCGCGGGGGGACAGGGTGGGGCCACCGAGGGAACCCAGGCTTAGCAGGAGGGTGTGCCCTGCGGCAGGCGGGCGGGCACAGAGCTGCTCTGACCGTCCTCCCTCCCACCCCTGCAGACCTGCTGGCCGAGTACTGTGAGTGGATCCCGCAGGCCGTGCACGCCAACGTCGAGAAAGCCTGGCCGCCCACTGCTGACTGCTGACCTGGTGCCGGCCTGCAGGGCCGAGGACTGGCCTGCGGACCCAGGGGCCTGGCAGTGGCCGGTGTCCGCCATGGGCACCCTGACCCCAGACTGCGCCCAGCAGGCAGGTGGAGCCCCTGGACACCTGTGGTCGCCTTGGCTCGGTTCTCGGCACAGCTCGCTGCCGCCCGGGCAGTCCCGCGTGGGGTGGCTTTTGTAACTCTTTATTACAGGGTGGGTCATGGTTTCATCTCCCATGCTGGTCCTGCTTTAAACGTGCTCTGTGGACGACACTAGTCCCTTGTAGAGCAGCAGGCGATCACGGGCCCTTCCTCCGCTCCCTGTTCCCTGCGGGTGTGGTGCACCCTGCCCACAGCCAGCGAGGTCCGCCAGGGCTCCCGCCGGCTCCTGTGGAGTGGGCGTCCCCTCCCCGGAGTCAGCTCCCGGCTGGCTACGTTGCTGTAATAAACCTTGACTGTGACAACAGGTGTATACCGCGTCTCCTGAGTTCTTTGGGCCAACCCCTGAACATGGGGGTGGCCCGGGGACAGCCTGCACGTGCGCGTACACACACGTACGTGGAGACTAGTTTGGACGGATGCTCATGAGCGTGTTAGTGGTAATCCTGTGGCACGGTGAGCCTGTAGACGTTGATCATTTTTCTCATTTTTACTTAGGTATTTTTCCTGAATCAGTTTGTGTTAATATCAACACATAAATTCGGGAATTTCCTGGTGGTCCGCTGCAGGGGGCACAGGTTCGATCCCTGGTTGGGGAACTAAGTTCCTGCAAGCCGCGCAGCACAGCCAGAAAAGTAAAAAATAAACACAAATTCTGTAATATAAACACACACGTAAGACAAAACAACAGGGATACGTGTTTAATATTCCAAAACTATTCACTTTCTCCACAGCCTAGCTACTAACCCTACTGTTCCCCCAAACTAGGCGGTCTCCCCTACCCCACTCCCCCCGCGTTTAAGCCATCTGCAAGGTCTTGTTAGTCCACGTCCGGGATGTGTCCAGAAGCCCCTCGTGTTCCCCACTTCCCCTGCTGTGCGCTTCCAGCGAGCCTCCAGCAGCTCCCGCTTGGGCCACGGCAGTGGCTTCCTGGCGGGTCTCATGTCCACTCTTCCCGCCTATGGTGGACTCCACATGGCAGCCAGAGGGAGCTGTTTTAAAACCTAAGTAAATCACATCATTCCCCTGCAACAGGCCTTCCAGTGTCTTGAAAGATTCAACCCTCTCCTTCCCTCATTCATTAACCCTGCACAGGGCTTTTTTCTGTCCCCTCAATGCAGATTCCTCCCCCTACCCCGCTTCAACCTCAGGGCCTTTGCACCTGCCATTTCCCCTTTCTGCAGACAGGCCCCCCTGACACTTTATCTGCGGCAGCCTCCACGTCCTCCCCCTTTAGTCTCCATCTCATCACAATTACCGTATTCATAAAGCTCATTGCTACTTGCTTATTGCTAGTTACCTAGACTGGAATACTGAGGACAGGAGGGCTGAGAAACCTCGCCCGGGGTATCCAGGGATACAAGGGTACTTGACGCTAACTGAGCACACAGTAGGCGCTCGATGTGTCCACATTTCTTGGCACTAGGTGCTCAGGAGTTACGGAATGAATGGACAGTTGCAAAACCCTCCTTAGAAATCCAGTGCTTCCTAACTGCTTGATGACGTGAGTCACTAGGAGTGTTTGTTTAAAAACGCAGCCCACTGCTGACCTGAATCCGAATCTCCAGGGGAGAGGACACGGGCATCTGTGATTGAGACCAAGGGCGTTTGACTAGCGCCACCCTCTCCAACGGAGCTCCCTTCTTAAGCCAGCTGATGCGGGGGCTTTGGGTCCCCTTCCCTGCTTTGCCTTCTGGTTGTGTGGCTGTGAGCCAGAGGGGGAAAAAATTAATTCTAGGCGAAAAACATGGAGATGCCGGGGATTGAACCCGGGGCCTCATACATGCAAAGCATGCGCTCTACCACTGAGCTACATCCCCAGACCCGTAGGCCTGCGTGCTGGAAGTGAGAATATAGGAAGTAGCGACTTCGCTCCTCCACGTCTCTTCCGTTCTGGTGGCTCAGCGCCTTCAGAGACGCAAGTAAGTCTTTCCCGTCCCAGGAAGCCCACCAACCAGGGGCGCGCGGCACTGCGCCCGTGGAGACCAGTGTTTGGAGTAGATGGGTGTAGCAGCCGAAGAATGGTGTTTCTTTATGGGTTTGGCGGGAGACCACGCGTTGCAGCTCATCCTCGTTAGTATAGTGGTGAGTATCCCCGCCTGTCACGCGGGAGACCGGGGTTCGATTCCCCGACGGGGAGACTGCGTGATTGTTTTAACTCACTCCAACACACACACAAGATATTTGGGGCATCTTCTCCAGAATGATATGACTATGATAGACAGATATGCGTGGAAGCGTGTAAATTTGGTTTTCGGAATATGTCCATTTCTTCAAGAAGAGAGTGGAGGATACTGTATACTCAGCCACGAGCACTATAGGCTCCCTTCTGTGTAAGAATAAATATACATAGTGAGTATATCCGTATTTATGATCGGATCACAGCAACAACTAGAGCGAACTAGCTCCCATCATGCACCAGGCAGTATTCGTAAGTGCTTTACAGGTGCGCACCCACAATAAGCCTCGGAGGGGCTGTTTTATCACATCAGACAGATGAAATGCAGGCACAGAGCGTGGATCCAGTAACTTGTCCGAGGTCACATGAATCAGTCTGGTCTAGACCCTGGTTACTTCCGGGGAGAAGGACTGGGATAAGGTGGGAGTGACTCTGCCTTTCCGTTCGGTAGTTTTCTGGACTGTTTGAATTTTATTTTATTTTTTTTCGCTCTCCTTCCCTTCCTTCCTTCATTTCTTCCTTACTCGATTTTTATCACATTGGTCCACTTAGTTTTTCAAGAACTACTACGCTTTTGTGAAAAGCAGCAGTAGGGTCCCGCGCTGGATCCCCTTGCTCCTGAAGTTGCTCCTGAAGGGATTTAGGACACCCCGTTTTGGTGTACTGTTTATTGTGAGCTGTCAGCACCTCACTGGTCTCCTTGCTGCCACTTGAGCCCCTCCTGTCCATTCTCCGTACAGCAGTCAAGGGAGACTTTAAGAGGTAAATCATATCACTCCCCAGCAGCTTTCCAACACAAGAGAAAGTACAAACCCTTCACCGTGGCTTTCAAGGCCGGCACGATCTGGTCTCTGCCCACCTCTTTGTCCTCGCCTCCTATCTTCTGTCCCCTCACCCTCTTCACCTCTTCCACGCTGACTTTCTTTCCATTCATATAACTAGCCGGACTCTGTTTCAGCCTCAGGGCCTTTGCATCAGCTGTTGCCTCTGTTCCAGAGGCTCTTCCCCCGGCGGGCTCTTCATTCTCCAAGTCTTCTCAGCACTCTCCTTCTCTTACTGCCCCATCCCAGGTGTTCCATCCCATCACTACCATTTATTTTGCTTCTTAGCATTCCTATTATGACTAACTATTTTGTTACTGTATTTGTGACTGGGTTACAGGGTCATTAGGTGCTTAGCAAACGCTTATTAAATGACTTCACATCATGAAGGACGTCCACGCTTGTTCATCCTGTCCCAGACAACACTCCCCAGCCACCCATCTCCCAAAGGGCAGGGAAGCAGAGAGAGCCAGCCTGGATGCCGACCTGTTGATTTCCTCATGCCTTGAAGCTGAGCAGTTGCCACAGGTGGGGTGGCCATGCTTGGAGGCCGGATCTCAGTCACTGCCCCAGGGAAAGTCCATACGGCCTCCCACATGCCCTGGCGTGGTCAGCATCCCTGCCATGCCTTGGGCTGCTTGGTGAGCTGCACCCAAGGGGAGACCTTGTTCGGTTGCGCAGAGAAGGGAGCCTGAGAAAGCGGAGCTCTGAGCCAGGTAAGATTCGTTCTTTCCTTAATTCAGCAAATATTTTTAAGCACCTAGTAGGTGCCAGGCACTGTTGTCGGCCTTAAGCGATACAGCAGTGACAGAGGCTGATGAGTTCCCTGCCCGTCGTGGGTCTGTCATTCTAGCCGGGGGGGACAGATAATGGACAAGGAAAACAATACCTAAGCTAACAGTAAACAATAAAGGGCTGGGGTCGCGTAGGGAGGCGTGATCAGGGAAGGCTTCTCGGAGGCGGTGGCTTTGAAGGACGAGAAGGGGCGGGTACGGGCGAGCCTGGCAGGCATGCGTTCCCGCCGACCCCGGTTCCTCAGCAGCGGATCCCCAGATCGAGGACCCAGGGCCATTAGACGACGAGGAGGCCAGAAGCGGAGGTTAGCGGCAACAGTAGCCGAAATAGCTCAGTTGGGAGAGCGTTAGACTGAAGATCTAAAGGTCCCTGGTTCGATCCCGGGTTTCGGCAACTTAGTTTTTCTTCCCATGTGTCAGGGGAAAACAAAAAAGACAAAATGATTCTTTCAAATGAATAAAGGGGTTTCATTTTCTTTGTTTAAAACATCTCCGAGCAGTATCGAAGGGAAGCCAGAGGGTATGGGAACCTCTTTACAACTCCCCAACTGGAAAAATCCGACAAGACCAAGAGTTCCTTAACTCCGTTTCTTTCACTTCATAGGCATTTAACCTCTGTTAGATGTCTGTTAGTTAATTTTTGCTGTTTATTAATTTTTGCTCTCTGAACCCTCACGGCTAAATCATGGACCAGGGAGGAAAAGTATTCTTTAAGATGGAATTAAATAAAGTGGGATTTTTCCTTCTTTTGTTTTGTAGGAAAAGATGAAATATTTAACCTTTTGGAACATGTGACTATTTAGGGAACGCTGAATGTACCTTTAAGAGGAGAGCCGAAGGATGGTTTACAGAGCTCGTCCTCGTTAGTATAGTGGTGAGTATCCCCGCCTGTCACGCGGGAGACCGGGGTTCGATTCCCCGACGGGGAGGCGCGACTTCTTTTCGAGCTGTAGTACATTTTTTCATTTCTCTTCCAAACAAATAACTTTCATAAAAATTCCTTATTCTTTGAAGGAATCAACCTGGCAGGCAAGCGAGATTTGCACCGGCGGTTGTCTATCATCCGCTTGGTTTTAGTCACGGACGAGCGTCCTCCCGTCACATGGTTACAAGAAAGAAAAAAGGCAAAGTTCTCACGTTGAAGTGGAATTTTCCACTTTATGCATGCCACAGCGCCGCTGTCAAGTGTTTGATTTATATAATGATCTCCCAGAATAAAACTGTCAACTCCTAAGGCCAGGAAATGCTCATTCGGCTGCAAATTTTTTTTTTTTTTTTTTTTTTTTTTTTTTTGCAGCAAATATTTCGTCTTCTTATGTCTTGCACTGGCCCAGAGGTTGGCCCTCAGAAAATGTCTATGGATTTGAGACAGGAGGTAGGGTGAGTCTAAACTGGACGGTTTTTTTGTCTTACTTCAGTTGCAGACTCAGCTTCCTGAACATGCCTATATCACCCTTCCCAGGCTCCTAGTCTTCATTCATTTATTTGTCTGTTCATTTATTTTTTTTCACATTAATTCCATACATATTTACTGAGTACTTATTATGCGCCAGGCACTGTTCAAGGCTCAGGGGATAGAGCAGGAAACAAAACAGGCAAGGCTCTGCCCTACTGAGCTTAGGACCAAGGCATGGACACAGACAATCAGCAAATTGTATAAAAACAGGTTCTGAGAGTGATAAATGCTATGGAGAAAAAAACAAATCGAAGTGATGCGATAGCGAATGCATGGGATTCACAGGTCCCTTCTTCTTTTTTTTTTTTTTTACTTTTTTTTAAATTAAAAAAAAATCTTGGCCACACCATGCAGCATGCAGGATCTTATTTCCCCAACCAGGGATCAAACCCTCAGCCCCTGCAGTAGAAGGGCAGAGTCTTAACTACTGGACCGCCAGGGACGGCCCCATAGGTCCCTTTAGAGAGGTGGCCAGGAAGGCCTTCCTGAGGACCCCGCCAATGAAAAGAAGCCAACCAGGAGGAGATCTGGGGAACAGCTTTCCAGACAGCGGGAATGGCAAGTGCAAAGGCCCTGGGGTGCATAGCAGCCTGGTCGCCTGAGGAACAGCTAGGAGGCAGGTGTGGCTAGAGTGCCCATAGAGAGGAGCAGGAGCGTAAGGGAGGGACGTTATGGGGGGTCAACAGAGGCCAGATCACCGAGGGCCTTAAAGGCCAGAGTTAGGAGCATGGATTTGATTCTAAGTTTTACGCAGAAAGCAAACATAATCGGGTTTGTTTGGAGCAATCAGGAGCACCTGCTGAACTGACTACAAGCCCTCAGCTCGCTCCCGAACCACGTCCAAAATACCACCACTTATGCTGCCGTCCTTCTTCCGTTCTGTGGCTAAGGTCGCTTGCTCTCATGGCTGCCCTCTGGAGCTAGAACGATAAGGAGAGAGGATGGCTTTCAACGGAGCCCCATTAGCAGCTCACCCCATCGCCCTCCTGCTCCTTTCCTGTTTCACCCAAACAGTATCAGCAAAGCGTCAGTTCACACACGGGGTGAATATGAGAAGTAGTAGGTCTTCGCTGGAGTTCGTATAATAACAGCATTTTTAATAAAGGGAACTGGCATTTCAGAGCACGGGCCTCGCACCAGGCACTGTTCTACACCTTCTCTGTGTAACTCATTCAGTGGCCACAACCACCCTGTGAGGAAGTTACTATTCAAATCTCCATTTCACAGGTGAGGCCCAGAGAGGTGAGGTAATGAAATCACAGCTGCTGGGTCCAGTGTCCCGGGCACCAGCTCATTTGGGACTTGACTATGAGGGGTTTCAGGTACGGGCAGGCTGTAAGGGAAATGATTAAAGACTGAGGTGGCAGTGTATTTTGGGGTGCGTTCTCCACATCATAGTAAAGTGACTCTATTTCTTGCCAGGAAATCTCAAGTGCTGGTGGAAAGAGGCGTAGCCTCAGTTTTCGGTGTCTCCTTGTCTCTCACCGAACCAGTGAGTGGCACCTTGATGACTTGAGGGACACTCCATAGCATTGTGACTTCTCTCCCCTTGGGGAGCACTCTGGAAAAGAGGTGCTAATTGACAGCTAAGGAATGGCTCTTTTCAGTGAGCTATCTCACGGAGATTCCTTCCTTCCTCAGCGTTTTAGTGGGGGTGGATCTGGTTTTTTTTTAGTTTGCTGTTTTTTTTTGAATATACCTTTTTTAATTGAAGTGTTGCGTTAGTTTCAAGTGTATATATGTATATATTCTTTTTCAGATTCTTTTCCACTGAGGGTTCATGTTGACATTCAGAGCTCTTTTTTTTTTTTTTTGTCTGAGTTAGGTCTTCCTTGTGGTGCGCGGGCTTCTCATTGCGGTGGCTTCTCCTGTGGCGGAGCACGGGCTCCGGTTGCGCAGGCTTCAGTAGTTGCGGCTCGCGGGCTCAGTAGTTGTGGCTCACAGGCTCAGCAGTTGTGGCTCACAGGCTCTAGAGCACAGGCTCAGTAGTTGTGGCTCATGGGGCTCAGTAGTTGTGGCTCGTGGGCTCAGTAGTTGTGGCTCACGGGCTGTAGAGCGTAGGCTCAGTAGTTGTGGCGTATGCGCTTAGTTGCTCTGCAGCATGTGGGAATCTTCCCAGACCAGGGCTCGAACCCATGTTCCCTGCATCGGCAGCTGGATTCTCAACCACTGAGCCACCAGGGAAGTCCCAATAGTCAGAGTTCTTGTTGGAGAAAAATAAAAAGAAAAATAAACGGTCTGCAAACCTCACAGTCACCAAAGGTTGGCATGGTTTTAAAGACCAGGAAACCGGAGATTTCTGGGTGGAGGTGCGATGCAGGCAATGTCCTTATTTATTGGAAAGAAACCCTTTTATTTTCTGTTCCTTCTCTTCTGTCTGTGAGGAGCAACATTCAAGAATAGGTCTGTCTCCCTTTGCTCTTTGGCTCCGGTATCAGCTGGAATTTCAGCTGCAGAGCTGTGAACGATGGGTTTAGTTGGGAAACAGAAAACGATTGATTTTGGTTTGCTTTAAACTTTAACACCCATTTAGGTATACAACATTTTAATTTAGGGAAAAAAAAATTTAAAGAATAGACTATAGCAGAGAATTTCAGAAAGCAAAGAGAAAGGGGAGGGGGATGTAGCTCAGCGGTAGAGCGCATGCTTTGCATGTATGAGGCCCCGGGTTCGATCCCCGGCATCTCCACTGTACCGTCCCTGATTTATTTATTTTCCCTCAAATTTCTGCCCCTGTTCATCATACAGACACCATGGACGTGATTATAACGGGTATTACTCCTCCGGTCACTACTTGGAAGTGGGATTTTCACAATAGGTGGGATCTGCCCTTCTTGAAGTCCCTAACACTCCAAATGTAATTTTATTAGAAGAGGCAAAGGGAAGCAGTTACAAGAAACATGTAAAGGCAAAACCTGACACGATGGCTGAAACCACGGAAAAAGTGAGAATGATCATTTAGGGAAGGTACCCTACGCTTCCTGGCATTGTGACTGCAGTCAAAGGCCTGGAGGCCTGGCGACTCACTCCCGGCCATCAGACGGCAAGCGCGGGCGTCATTCAAAGGTCTGAGCGTCCGTGCGGGCCCTTGCCCTTCAGTTGTGCTCTCAATGACTCCCTCTGAAAATGAAGCCATTTTTGGAGGGAGCCACCCAAAAGGAAACCAGCAGACACGGCAGGCGGGCCCGTGCTTCCCGCTTCCTCAGCGACAGGCCACGTATGAACGCACGAATGGCTGTGGCGCACATACTGTTTAAACCTATGTTTATACACTGTACTTTATCATTAAAAATAAAAGCTATTTTATTAAAAGAAGGGGTCCTGTTGCACTCTGGGTTCGCTGGTTCTTTGTCTGCGGAAATAATGAATTCCTCGTCCATCAAATCCTGTCTCTCATTTGATTTGACCTCATGTTTTAAATCATAAAAACATCTCATCTTAGAGCTGGAGGGATCTGACTCTGCACAGCCTTCGTTTTTTGAGATGAAACAAATTCATGAAATGACTCCCAGTTAGGGAGTGGAGTACTGGTGACAGCTTCTCTTTGTAATGAACTTCCATGAAGGTTATTTCTCCCTAAATGTCAACAAGGTTTTAAGAGAACAAAACGTTGAGGTTATCTCTAAAGTTATCAGGCCTCACGTGAAATGAATCATATGATTCTGTTTTACTTTGTATCTTACGCTTAAATATTTCTAATAGCACAATGACAAGGAAAACTTCCATAAGGAAAAAAGAACAAGGTGTGCTGAGAAATGGAGCTTTCTAGAAAAGATGTCATAAATCTTTGAAAAAAATGTTTTCCAATGATTAGATTTGATTTTACAATTTAAAAAATCAAAATTCATTATATGAGGTACCAAAGGTAGTCACGTTCTTGCGACTTCCCGGCGGTCTAGTGGTTAAGCCTCCGTGTTCCCAATGCAGGGGGACCCAGGTTAGATCCTGGTCTAATATCTAAAATTTAAAAACTAGCCAAATTCATAGAAACAGAAAGAATGATGGTTGCCAAGGGCTGGGGGTGAAGGGTTAGTGTTTAATGGGTACAGAGTTTCAGTCTTGCAAGATGAAAAGTGGAGATGGATGGCGGTGGTGGCTGCACAACAGGGTGAAAGTTGAAAGGTAGCAAGGCTTTCACCGAACTCCCCTTCTCCGCCCAAAGACAGATCGCTCCAAAGGAACTCCATGGTCCTAGATCCCCTCCCCAGGAGTTTCACCAACCAGGGAAGATTGGCTCTTGACACAGGAGAGACTAAAAGTTGATACCAAACTGTGTCACAAGCTATCATATCTCTATCCATTCTTCTATTCTCCCAGTAAAAATCATTTACTCTCCCTTAAGAGGACTTTCCCTGTTAAGATGGTATTTAAGCCTAAATTCTAAAGTCACATCTTTGAGTGACACATTTTCCCTCCGGGGTATCTCCCATATATTCAAGACGTGTGTATGTTAATAAATTATTGTGCTTCGTTTTGTTTTGTTCCTCTTGTTAATCTGTCTTTCATTACAGGCATCTCAGCTAAGGACTCAGAAGGGTAAAAGGAAAATTATTTTTCCTCCCCTACAATATACTTAACACTACTGAACTGTCCACTAAAAAATGGTTGAGAAGATATATTCTGTGTGTATGTTGCCACAATTTAAAGACAACAAATTAAAACACAAAACAAAGGCCCAATAAGTTAACTAACTTCTTAACGTTCCTATACTAGGCAAAATTGGGGACTGGAACTTTCTGACTGGGGGGGGGATGAAATGGTTTCTTTTGAAGCCGGAGCAGTTTGTTTTCTGCCACACAATGCAAATACACAAATGTAAGCAGGAAAAGGAACAGAGCCTCTAGGGCTTCTTCTTCTTCTTCTTTTTTTCCCCCTCTAAGGCGCAGATTCCCTTGACTTCCTTTTACGGTTATGTAACTGATGACAACACAAGGCAAACCTTTCCCATCCAGCTCTCCGATTTCACCCTTCCCTTAGGAGGAAAATGTTTGCTGGTCGTTGTGCGAACATTCTCATGATGCTGAGTTAAGTCCCATACAAGGTTGTGTGACCTTCAGGGGAGCTGAATCCTTTGGGGGAAGGAGGAAAGGCAGGCGGACAAACAGGCACCAGTCCGACCCCCTGCAGCCCAACACCCAGGCCCTTTGTGAGCTCAGCTCATCACGTGCTCACGCCTGCCCACCAATCCCGCCTTGTTGCTGGGTCTCTGTCACGCTTCCATTGGTGCCAGCTCTGACGCAATCCCTTCTGGGGCGCCTGCAAAGGATGGGTCAGTGGATGAAGGAGCTGAAAATGGATCCAGTGACTCAAGCTGCTTCTAGCGCGTTCTAGCACATTGCATTCCAGGTCCGGGGATTTTAGGAGCGTGACTTGATACCCGATTCCTGAACCCAAGTGGGACATTCAGACTTCGGGAGCCCTTCTCAGCAAACAGAAAAGCAGTTGTAACAACAGCAACAAAAATCCCCTGTACAGCAGGGTTTATCAACCCAATGGATTACTGACATTGGGGAGCGGGTAATTCTGTCTTATGGGGGACCGCCCACTGAAGGCTGTTTAGCAGCATCCCTGGCCTTTATCACTGGGTGCTAGTGGCATTCCTCACCCCCAATACCACAGTATGACAACCACAAATGTCTCCTGGGAATTCCCTGGCAGTCCAGTGGTTAGGGCTCAGTGCTTTCACTGCTGTGGCCTGGGTTCAATCTCTGGTCAGGGAACTAAGATCCCGCGAGCAGAGAGGGGGCCAAAAAAAAAAAAAAAAAAAAGTCTTCAGACATGGCCAGATGTCCACCGATGGGCCAAATCACTCGTGGTTGAGAACCACTGCTCGAGGTAAAGGGCAGCCACCTGTCTTTGGGGCGGTCATTTTTCCCTCCCCTCCCCCTCACCTCAGTGCCCTTGGACAAATGTTTATTTCTATTGTGCTTCAACCGAACCCACAGTTAGACTTAAGTTAGGGACCGCAGGGGTGGTGCAGAGAATTTTTCTGCTAGAGACAACACAGTGTTCTCAGCTCGTAAGAATGTTGTTCTCTCTTTGGAGATAACCCAGGGCCCATTCCCCCACCCTCTGAGCCTCTCTTCTCTCTCCTCTCCCCCCTCTTTCTCCTTCTTTCCCTCCCTTGCCTCTGAAATCAGGCCTGTTTTTCTCTGTACCTTTTGGACCATGAAAAAAACTATGTCACAAAACTCGTGACTCAGCCTTTAAACAACAGGCATCACAAGGTTTGCAGGAAAGGAACAGCCCAAAGCAAACAGGGTGTGGTTTGAAGCCAGGTCTGGTCACCTGAGAACGTGTCTCAGCTTTTTGTTCCTCTAAAAACTTCTTTCTGAAATTTAGGGAGAAAAAAACTTTATAAAGAGCCTTGATGTTCTGTTCCTTTAAACTCCCTTTCCAAAAATTTAGAAATAACGTTCATGGAAGTCTGTACTGGAAGTCACTGTGAAATGGCAGAAATGTGTCTGGGGCGTGGGGGGGGTGGGGGGGGTGGGAGGCTCCGAGGAGCTCCAGTTCTTTATGTCTCAGCTCAGAAAGAATTCAGCCAGAGGCAAAGTGATAGCTAAGGAGGGATTTATTAGACTAGGACGCTTGTGAGGCTTCCAAGCGGGTGGGCGAGAGGGGGCTGCACCTCGAGAACTTAGTGGGCTACAGTTTTAGAATCCAACAAAAAATGGGGAGGGGGAAAAGACCACCTTCTTCCTCATTCTTGAGTAGATGTTAAGCTTCCATCATCAGTTCCTCCGCCATGTCAGGCAGGGGAGTTTTCTTGTCCCTCCATAGTCAAGTCAGGACTGTCATGGCACAGTGGAAATGAGCAAAAAGGTGGTAACATATATTAAAAATGGTAAATCATCTCAGCTTTCAGTATAATGTCACCCTCTCCTTATATGTTTGTTTTTAGTATGCCCAGAGGAGCATGTCCTAGGGATCATTAAGTGACTGAGCTCACTGGGCACGATATGGGTCTCCTTCCACCGTTGTTTGTTTCGGGGCATGTCTCATGCTTCTGTTGCATGGGTTTTTTGTTAAGCAAGCCTGCTGGTTCTGTGGTTAAGTAAACCTGCTTTCTTGAGCGAAAGACCCCTTAACTTACATACTTTTTTCTCTACTTACAATCCCCTAGTGGGATTAACTATAATGTTTAATCACCAACTTTGTCTCTTTACTCTGTCCCTGTCAACTGGGGTCTCCTGCTAACCTGAAAAATGACATTTTATTTTTCTTATTCATTCTAATTTCCCAGTAATAAATTCATTCTGAAAAATGTTAAAAATGATAGAGGTTAAAGTCTATTTTGAAATTGCTCAGACCTTTTTCATAAGTGCATACCCTGGTTACCAAAGAAAATATATAGCAGTTTTGTTCTGATTCATGTTTTAAGTATAATGTTTAAATAATATAATGTTCATAATTTCAAGCACGAATGTAGTCTTTTCCTAACGGCAGAACATTTTTTAGTCAGTTGCCCCTTTTTCTCTATATATATTTTTGAAGGCTTTAAGGGTAAAAATTAAAAACACCCTCCCCTCATTTGTACAAATAGGGAATATTTCTAGAAGAGTCCAGAAAGAACGGTGGCTGGGGAATTGAAGGCATGAGGAAGATTTTCCACTGTAAACTTCAAAAAAATCTGTTGGCATCATGTTCGTATATTTCAAAATACTTGAAAAATCTGCTGGTGAAAGGACATAGAGATCATAAAATAGATTGTCATAAAAAAAGGAAAAAGATCTAACTGACGATCTTTTTCTTTTCTTTTACCCAAAGGGAATTTGCCTAGGGAATTAAATTTTATATTTGGGATATTAATTTTTTTCCCCCAGGAATAAACAGAACTTAGATTCAATAAGTATCTTCTTAAAATCTCGGGCTTAAATAGGTTTGATTTCTGATTTCTGAGCTCAACTAAATGTCAACAGAATTCAAATTCCAACGCCTCCCTGTTGATAATCAAGCACAAACCAGGAAGGCTGAAGAACAATCTGGAAAGTTCTGTCAGCTTTCAAGTCCAGCGCAAAGAGTTTTACACAGCTATGTGGAATTTCTGCTTTTCTTTTCAAAATTCAATGTAGACCTGCCATAGGCATTTCTCCCTTGGAAACTTAGTTTCCACTCCTGTGTTCTGAGGAATTCCTGAGGCTCCTGACGACCCGTCTGAGGCGGGCTTGAGGCCGCGGCCCTGGGATTTGTCGAGTCATTCGTCTTGTCTGGGTGCCCGCCCGGTGGGGGATGGGCGCGGCCGCCGCAAGTTCGGGGGCTGGACTCCCAGAGTAGGCCTCGCGACGGGCTGAGGATGAGGGGGAAGTTCAGGGCAACAGAAACACTATCCATATCTAAATATGACTCACAATAAACACCCCTCTTTATTCGCGGGGGGTAGGGGCAGGGCGGGGTGTCCGCTGGGGGAGCGGGACCCCGACTCGGTGTGAGGCGCTCGGCCGGAGCCCTGTACGCCTAGGGCGGGCCTCGCGCACGGCGGGGCCCGTCCGGGCCGGGGGGAGGGGGCATCGAGGCCGGGCGGTGGAGACGGCCCGCTCCGGACGTCTGGGCGACTCCACGCCGGGTTTTCAGGCCGCCCGCTCCCCACTCTCCCTCCCCCCAATTCGAGCCCCGGGCAAGTCCGCGGACGCAGCGCTCCACGAGCGCGCTGATCCCTCCGCCAGGCCTCTCGGGACGGCGGCCCGCTCCGCGCCAGATTCGGCCCCAAAGCTCCAGTCTTCACAGGAGAGCATTTTATGAGTGGAATTAGTTGAGCCTGGGGTTTCTCTTCAGAGGGCAGGAGGGCTGCGAAAAGTAGTCCCTTCTCGGCGTTTCTGCGGAAGGATCTATCGGAGCGGCGCTACCTGTAACTATATAAGGCAGCGCCGGCGGGAGCGGTGCGGAAGCAGCTTCGTGAAGTTTGGAAGTTGAGTTGCGGTTTTTCTGCGTTCGCTGCCGACACCACCATTTGGTAAGGAGGGGGCCCGGGGGTCTCGCGGCCGCGGGGGGCGAGGGGTGTCGACTTGCCCGCTGCGGCAGACGGAGCAGCCGAGGCCTTTAGTCACCCGGGGCCGGCTAGCAGCAGGGCAGCCCTGAGAGGGAGGAACGCGGCAAAATGGCGTCCGTTCCCCGTCCCTCGGTGGGAGAAGCCGGACTCCGAAGCGGGCTATGAGATGGGAGAGAGAAGATGGGGGGCGGGGGAGGGGACTGCGCCTGAAAAGGAAACGCGAGAGGCCCGGGAGGCCTCCGTGGCGGCGGGGCCCAGCTTTTTGGGGAACGGGGTTGGGCGGCGTGTGAGGGAAGCGAACATGAGGTCACGGTTTGACTCGAGCGAGAGCTCGGTTTCCCGTCCCAGTAAGGGGACAGTAACTGCCGACGCCACGGAGCCGTCCTGCCCCCGCGGTGGGGGAGGGGACCCGCTCGCCACCGCGGTTCCGAGACGTCATCCCTTCCGTGGGCTCATAATCGAGGGTGGGGCCGCCTGCTGGTATGTGTGGAGGGAGAGTTTTTCTGGTCTCGGGGCGCAGGGTTTGGGCCTGGGGTGGTCGCTGTCGTGTTGGCAGGGGGCAGCCAGCCAGTGAGGGGGGAGGGTAAGTGAGGCCCGCGAATTGACTGCTTTTCTTTCTTAAGTGCGTGAAACGTTGCTTTTGACCTTATTTGTCAAGCTTCTGAGTTTTGGGGCAGGTTAGTCATTTGGTTAGTATATAGTGACGTATAATTTTGTAGCATTAGGTATGTGTTGACCTCTGAATTACCTGTTAAACGCTGGTGTTATTTTTTGTGTTAATTTTTTTGTTGCAACAGACAATGCAGATCTTCGTGAAGACCTTGACTGGTAAGACCATCACCCTGGAGGTGGAGCCCAGTGACACCATCGAGAACGTCAAGGGGAAGATCCAAGAAAAAGAGGGCATCCCACCAGACCAGCAGAGGCTGATCTTTGCCGGGAAACAGCTGGAAGATGGGCGCACCCTGTCTGACTACAACATCCAGAAAGAGTCCACTCTGCACCTGGTCCTTCGCCTCAGAGGTGGGATGCAGATCTTCGTGAAGACCCTGACTGGCAAGACCATCACCCTGGAGGTGGAGCCCAGTGACACCATCGAGAACGTGAAGGCCAAGATCCAGGATAAGGAAGGCATCCCCCCAGACCAGCAGAGGCTCATCTTTGCAGGCAAACAGCTGGAAGATGGCCGCACTCTTTCTGATTACAACATCCAGAAAGAGTCGACCCTGCACCTTGTCCTCCGTCTGAGGGGTGGTATGCAGATCTTCGTGAAGACCCTGACCGGCAAGACCATCACCCTGGAGGTGGAGCCCAGTGACACCATCGAGAATGTGAAGGCCAAGATCCAGGATAAAGAAGGCATCCCCCCAGACCAGCAGAGGCTGATCTTTGCAGGCAAACAGCTGGAAGATGGCCGCACTCTCTCTGATTACAACATCCAGAAAGAATCGACCCTGCACCTTGTCCTCCGTCTGAGGGGTGGTATGCAGATCTTCGTGAAGACCCTGACCGGCAAGACCATCACCCTGGAGGTGGAGCCCAGTGACACCATCGAGAACGTGAAGGCCAAGATCCAGGATAAGGAAGGCATCCCCCCAGACCAGCAGAGGCTGATCTTTGCAGGCAAACAGCTGGAAGATGGCCGCACTCTTTCTGATTACAACATCCAGAAAGAGTCGACCCTGCACCTTGTCCTCCGTCTGAGGGGTGGTATGCAGATCTTCGTGAAGACCCTGACCGGCAAGACCATCACCCTGGAGGTGGAGCCCAGTGACACCATCGAGAACGTGAAGGCGAAGATCCAGGATAAGGAAGGCATCCCCCCTGACCAGCAGAGGCTCATCTTTGCAGGCAAACAGCTGGAAGATGGCCGCACTCTTTCTGATTACAACATCCAGAAAGAGTCGACCCTGCACCTGGTCCTCCGTCTGAGGGGTGGTATGCAGATCTTCGTGAAGACCTTGACTGGCAAGACCATCACCCTGGAGGTGGAGCCCAGTGACACCATCGAGAACGTCAAGGCGAAGATCCAGGACAAGGAGGGCATCCCCCCAGACCAGCAGAGGTTGATCTTTGCTGGGAAACAGCTGGAAGATGGGCGCACCCTGTCTGACTACAACATCCAGAAAGAATCCACTCTGCACCTGGTCCTGCGCTTGAGGGGAGGTGTCTAAGTTCTCCCTTTTAAGCTTTTGACAAGTTTCATTGCACTTTTCTTTCAATAAAATTGTTGGCATTCTCAAATAGTGTAATTTATTTCTTTTTAATAAGTGTTTGCAGAAGATTCTTTTTAATTAGGGGTGGGGTGTGAGGGATCAAAGTTTTGGTCTACCAGATGATTCTGTGGTAACCTAGAGGTAAGCAGTGTCAGTAAAAGGTGGCCTTAACATAGAACTGTAGTGGGTGAGTATAAATAAAACCCAGACAAGTTGGAGGTTGAAGTTAGAATTTTCCATGTGGACGCTTAGATGTAGGTTTACTTGTAAACTACTGACTTTAAAAATACTGAGTTTGGGTGTGGTCCCTGAGAGTGGGAGAGTTTCTGGAATACGAGCAGGGAGGAGCTATTAGAGGGCCGGGGTGGTGGAAGGGAACCTACAGAAAAATCAGTTTTAGTACATAGCTCTGTTTAAATTCACATTGAGCTGCATAGAAAGTCATTTGACCAGATGTTTTTTAAAAAGGATGTGGCAATGTTTTTTTGAATTTTATGTTTTATACAGCAGGTTCTTACTATCCATTGTATACATATTAGTGTATATATGTCAATCCCAATTTCCCAATTCATCACACCACCACCCCCTGCCACTTTCCCCTCTTGGTGTCCATAAGTTTGTTCTCTAGGATGTGGCAGTTTAATTTTTACTAAAGTCTCATTAGGCGTTATGCTAGAAAGTTTAGGAGTTGGTAGTTAGAGAAGTAAAGCTATTGTCAAAATTTTTGCTAAGATAAAGTTGTCAAGATTCCTTAATTTTCTGTGACTAGGTGAAAGATTTGTATATAGCTAAATTGGTGGGTGAAGCCATTGGCTCTTGGCCTTTTATAGTAGTGACTTACCAATCAGATGCTACTGGTAAGTATCTTTGTATGTCATAACTAGAGCCAAAGGTGAAAGTTGCAGGGAAGCTGATTTAATATAAGGAGCTGGCACTGGTTGGTAGGTACCCCAGAAGTCAGAGGCTTATTTGAAGGACTCGAAATAAGGGATTGTTCTCCAAAGAGCATCACTCCCGCTAGCTTCTCCCTTCCTCTCTCCCACTTTTAGGGTATGCATGTGTAACTTCTGATGCAGAGGAAATTCTGTATTACTGCCAGTCCTAAAATACCTGAAGTCAACAGGCTTAAGTCCTCGCTTTAGGGCATCACAACTAGGAAATGCCATTTGAAAAGTTTGTCTTAGGCAAATCTGTTTCTTATTGTGAGTTTTCACTTTATTGACACCAGAGCATGTATAGTTCACTGGATTTCCGTGATTCACCCATGCAAA
Source organism: Stenella coeruleoalba (assembly GCF_951394435.1). NCBI lineage: Eukaryota > Metazoa > Chordata > Mammalia > Artiodactyla > Delphinidae > Stenella > Stenella coeruleoalba. Next base: position 84,462,192 of record NC_137160.1, on the reverse strand, counting down.
TGAACATACAGGTCGAGAAGCAACATTACAAAAATCCCCGGAACTCCACCAGCACCTGTAACCACGTCCAGTCGCTGTGAGTAGTTTTTGTGTAATTTTATTGCTCATTAAAAGTAAGTGGTCATAGCATAGGGGTAAAACGTCAATAGCATCTTGAAAATGACCGCCCTGCAGGACAGGCTTTGCAAGCTTCCTAGGGCGGTGTTAGTGATGAGTGCTTTGTCTTCGTGAGGCGGTCAGTGGCTAGTGATGTTTCAGAATGTGGGGCTGGGTCAGCTCATGGGGGGAACCATGTGTGCGACACGCAGTTAGAAGGATCTTGGCATTAGAGCATAAAGCTGTGTGGGTGTCCTAGGGGTGGGGATGCTCAATGGAGAACTTGCTGAGGAACACTTGGCTCCTTCCTGTCAAGTTTAATGAAAGAAATTGCTAACTACAGGTGTAAACACTAGAAAAGATTTGAAAAACAATTAAAAACACTAAAATCAGTGATGGTACAAACTATATGTAAATATATTAAATATTAAAATATGCACAAGATAGTACAAACATTAAAATCATGATAAAGGAAGTGAAAGTTACACATAAGCTTACTCCCAAGAAAATGAGTATATTTGCCTCTTACTGTATCTAATTACAATGTATACATTGTTTTATAAAGTCAAAGGTAGCCCACCTAAGTTCCTAAGTAGTTAACTAACCATATTCCTTCCCAGTGATAACTAATTTTAAAGTTCGGTATTCCTTTGGGCTTTCCTCCTGTGTAGTAAATACATATAGATGTATACATAAATACAAATAGGACCATTCACAGCATAGTGTTTCTCAGCTTTTTTTTTTAAACTAGGTAATTATGGACATCTTTCCATGCCAGCATATCAGGATCTCCATCATTTTTAATACTCCAGCTAGTATTTCATTGTATAGATGATCTGTGACTTAAATTTAACTTGTCCACCAACATTTGATTCTAGGTTTTTGCTGTTACAATCCTGCTGTAAAGTACATCCTTATACACATATCTGTCATATACTAATATTTTGAAAGGATAGCATAAAAATACAAGATTTCTATTTAATAAGGCTCTTGGGGATAATTTTAAAAATCAGCCTTAAAACATTTTTATAAATAATAATTACGGTATTTGTTACTGTCTCGTATTTTCCTACTTTTATTTTTTTGAGTAGATAATACGTTCATGTGTTTCAGACATATAAAAAGTTTAAAACAGTATATAATGAAAAGTTTTCAATTTTGTCTCCCAGCCACGTGGTTCTCCACCTCCCCTAGTATGTGCTTTCAGAGTTTCTCTATGCATGTACAAGCGACTGCTAATTATTAATTCCCCTTTATGCAAAAGGTAGCATACTGGCTTGCAGTCTGTCCTGCACCATGCTTTTTCACTTTATGTCCTTTATAGTTTTGACAGAGTTCTAATATCCTTTCATTATAAAGGAAAAATACCTTTCATGTAATTTTCTCAAGAATAAAGACCCCGAGAGCAACACAATCCCTAGTGAACATTTACAGGACCCTTCACCCAACAAATACAAGCATGACAGGAAAAATAGTGATATAGTGATGAACGAGAAGCGTTTCTATCATCAAGGGATTCTGAGGCTGAAGAACAGAGATGCTAGACTTGCTCAGTTTCGTTGAATGATCTTAAAGCACCCCAAAGTTTGGTTTCACACGTGAGTTAATACTACGTAAGGATTCATTTACATAGATGTGATTGTGTGAATCTTGAATAAACCAGAAGAAAAATGCGTGGCTCATTTGTTTAGTGTTCCTTTTTATGTTTCGTCTGCAAGCACAACGAAGTCCTCGTCAAATTATTATAAATATGGTCCTCAGAGAGGTATGCTGTTTAGAGATTGGCAAGCGCTTGTTAACTCAAGGATGTCAGCCTTAGTGTGCAGTGATATCTCTGCCGGAAGAGGGAGCTACTGGAACAGACTTTGGTTTAGTCATGAAGCCTGCAGCGCCCCCAAGCGGTGTGGCTGACTAGGCAATTTGTGCTTTTACTTTTCTATTTCTCACAGTGGGTTGTTTACTCATTAGTAAAAGTTAATTTACTGTCCTCCCAAATGCCTTTTACTTTATCCTGTTTCTGCCGGTCCTGAAGCCATCTCCATTTTTTAAAAAAATTATTTTTTGGCTGCGTTGGGACTTCGTTGCTGCATGCAGGTTTTTCTCTCGTTGCTGAGAGCAGGGCTACTCTTCATTGAGGTGCGCAGGCTTCTCACTGCGTGGCTTCTCTTGTTGTGGAGCACAGGCTGTAGGCGCACGGGCTTAGTTGCTCCGCGGCATGTGGGATCTTCCCGGACCAGGGATGGAACTCATCCCTGGTTCAATTGCATTGGCAGGTGGATTCTTAACCGCTGTAACACCAGGGAAGCCCCAAGCCATCTCCTTTTCCATTCCAGCTGGAATGACTCCTCCATAGCATCTAACGTAGCTATTATTCAACGTAGGTTCTCTGTTTCTTACAGTATCTCATCAGATCTAACCCCTCAAAATGCCCTTCTCCCTGATTCTCTTATCTGCTGACCACTTTCTTTTTCCCCATATGCTCCCTGACATTTTCTACGTCCTTGTTTCACTCCAGCTGCTCCCTCTTTCTAAAATACCACCTTTCCCCTATGTCTGACTTTAATAAAAACAAGTCTATAGCCTTGGCTGCAGTAAGGAAAGAGCTGGGTTCCTGGGACAGCACAGAGAGGTTATATTGCAGCCCAGAGAAGGCGTGTGTAGGATGGCAAGAGGTCACTGGCAGAATTTCCTGAGGCAGGAGGCTGGCTGAGCAGCAAGGGGCTATCAGCACAGATTTGTGGAAAGTGTAAGCATTCCTCAGAAACCCCCAAAAATACCAGGGAAGGGAAACTGGTAAGTGGACTTCCTAGAGGCGGTCACACACAATGCAGAACAGACCAGTCATATGGGCTTTAAAGGAAATGCTGACTCCTCCACACTGGCCCACACAGATGCTGGGTCACAACTCCCTGCCCCCTCCCTGTTGGTCATTCCCCTGGCATAGTCCAACCTGATGGGCTTCATGAGAATTTTCAAAGGCCCCCGTCCAAATGCTCGAGACTGTAAAAAACACATTGTATCCAATATATGAAAATTACAAGATTGAATTTAAATATTTTAGAATCTTCAGAAGGTAACACATAAACTGGCACAGACTTCAGTGCTGACATAGGGACTTGTATTTAATGGGGGTACTTTTTAATGCAAAATAGAATATGAAATGCTTTATATTTGGCTGTGGCATCCAAAGTAAAAATGTCTAGAGCCTACATGGGTCTTAAAATGGCCCTGTTCTTTTCTTTCATTTAAAAAGAAAATTGAAAACAGATTAGACATTTTTTTTTCAAATGTTTCCCTGCCAAAAGAGAATTTTGAACGTTTTTGGAATAAATCATCCCAAGAATGTCAGTATAGCTGATTTATTTTTTGATCCAGGATCCAGTAAAGATTCATGCTTTGCATTGGTTATTATATCTCCTTTATGTTTCTCTCTCTCTCTTTCTTTTGGTTTGGTTGTGAAATGATTATTTATGTGCTCCTTTATTGAAACACTTCCCTTTCTAGCTTTTAACTAACTGGGCATTGCCTGGCACCACTGTTGATGTCATCTTTCATGTCGTGATGGTGGTGGCCATCAGCACAGACTGGGCAGTGCTCAGGGTCTCTTGATGGTTCCAAGAGAATTCTCTCACCAAAGACTGGTGCTGCATCTGTCGAGCAATGTTGACAGTCCCATCAAAGTGATACTCCCACTGTGCTTAATGTTTTTCTGCTTCTTTCCGTCTCTTGGCCGTTCCTTGAGGACTTTGATGATCAGTGCAGAGGCAAAACATACCACCTCAGTCTGAGCCTGGTTGGTTCTGAATGGTCAGTTTCACTGTCATCCTCAGACGCTTCCAGTCACTGGTTGCCTTGGTAATGTCATCACCAACCTTTTTTGGAGACAGACCTACGGGGCAGATCTCAGGGGTCACGGCAGATGTGGCACTGAATTCCCCACCAGTGTACCTCAGGCACACAACTTTGAGAAACCGTGGGTAGGTGCTGTACTTTAAGCATATCTGTGTTGTCAGGCCTGAGGGCCTCTTCTGTCCTAGTCCAGGGGAGAGCTAACCTTCTCTCTCTTCACACAACACCTCTCCTCTGTCTCTTTCTTTGGCTGTTCAGCGTGGCCTGTGGGATCTTAGTTCCCTGACCAGGGATTGAACCCAGGACCTCAGCAGTGAGAGGCAGAGTCCTAACCACTAGACTGCTAGGGAATTCCCCACACCCTGTCTTTCTCTTAATCTAGAACAACCCTATGTCTTTTGTATTTCCTAGGACACTGACTGAAGAACCAGGCCAGCCGATTTAACTAATGTCTCCCGTTGTGGATTTGTCTGATTGTTTCCTCATGTGTGTGCCGTTTTGAAAAATATATATAATAGAACACATTTATTGTCTCCCAATTTGCACTCCACCTGTCTGTCCCTTCGTCTTTCTGTCTCAGCTAATATCTCCTCTGTGTCTTCCTGTTCCAGCCAAAGTCTCAACCTCTCTTTCATCCATCCAGTCCAATTCATCAGCAAATCCCATCCACTCAGCCTCTAAAACATAGCCAGACTCTTGTGGCTCTTTCTCCAGGCCAACACCCTGATCCGAGGCACCCATTTCTTTCATCTTAACCCCCGAACTGGTCTCTGCTCCCACTTGGGCCCTGGATGACCCACCCTCCTCCAAATAGTGTGGGATGTGCAGATTTCCAGAAAGTTGATGGCTTGAGCCTATGTTCCTCATTCCTCATTTCGGACTCTCTCTTTGGGCAAATACAACAATCAGGAGGGTGTGAAGGGCATGGGGAGGGGGATGAGGCCCAGGGGACCCCCAGAAGGTGACAGTGCGTCAGCACATGGACCGCCGGCCCTCGTGTCCAGGTCTTCCTGCTTGCTGGTTTGCCATCCCAGTTAGTTATTGAAAACAAGAAGCCCTCCCCTGCGTAAAAATCCCCAAAGACCAGCCGTCCTATCTCTTGGCCTCATTGCTGCTCTTCTGCCCCTATTCATTCTCCCTTAGCTGCACAGTTTTCTTTACGGCTTAGGAACAGCCCGAGGCTTTTCCTGCTTCAGGGCCTTTGCACTCAGCTCTGCCTGGAATGCCCTACCCTGGATCTTCCCATCAGAGGACCCACCTCCTCTCTCAGGTCTCAACTCCAACCTCCTTTCCATGACCACCATTTTAAACTAGTCCACTGGCTTTCAACTAGTCTCATCCCATGATCCACTCCTAGGTCCTTCATAGCGCTTCTCAGTATCTGGAATTTTCTGACTGGTTGGATATTTGTCTACTGTTAGTTCCCCTACCTGTTAGCATACTGATAACTCAGTCCTCATCATGCATGGCACTCCAATCCGAAAATTCTTCGTTGTCCTTTTATTTTTTTAATTTTTTTGGCTGCTCTGTCTGGCATGTGGGATCTTAGTTCCCGACCAGGGATTGAACCTGTGCCCCTTGCACTGGAAGCTCAGTGTCTTAACCACTGGACCGCCAGGGAAGTCCCAGTCCGAAACTTCTTAACGACTCTGAGACCAAGGCACGGTGAATGTCCAGATTTTATTGATGTAGAAGCTGAGGTACAGGGAGGGCACCAGGCAGTCTGGCCCCAGTTCCACACTCTTTTTTTTTTTTTTAATGTTATGGAATATATATTTGTATAGATTTTTATTTATTTTTTTGTATTTTTAATTTTTTAATACAATTTTAAAGGTTACTTCCCATTTACAGTTATTACAAAGTATTGGCTCTATTCCCTGCATCGTACAGTATATCCTTGAGCCTACCTTACACCCAATAGTTTGTACCTCCCACTCCCTCACTCCTAAATTGCCCCATCCCTCCCCTCCCTACTGGTAACCACTAGTTTGTTCTCTGTATCTGTGAGTGGGCTTCTTTTTTATGATATTCACTAGTTTGTTGTATTTTTTAGATTCCACATTTAAGTGATATCATACAGTATTTGCCTTTTTCTATCTGACTTATTTCACTTAGCGTAATGACTTCCAAGTCCCTCCATGTTGCTGCAAATGGCAACATTTTGTTCTTTTTTATGGCTGAGTAATATTCCATTGTATATATATGTACCACATCTTCTTTATCCATTCATCTGTCGATGGACACTCAGGTTGCTTCCATATCTTGGCCATTGGAAACAAGGCTGCTAGGAACACTGGGGTGCATGTATCTTTTTGAATTAGTGTTTTTGTTTTTTCCGGTTATATATCCAAGAGTGGGATTACCCTGCTCCACGATCTTAACCACTATGCTCTCAGGTCCCCGTGGAAGCACCGCGAAGATTGGGGTTTTTTCTGTTTTATTGCTCTGACCGCAGCTCTCGGTGCTTGGAACCCAAAGCGTCTGATTCAGGCTCTGATTCCAAGAAGAAGCCTTTTATCTTCTTGCTGGGCTGGGTGGTAGAGCCATCACAGCAAGCCCAGGGCCTCAAGAATGGTCTGTCGTGTCTCACATTTAGGAGCGGCAGGATGAACGGCTTCAGGGAAGTCTCAGGGATGATTCATTGGCGTGGATAAAAGAAAGACAAGGCCAAGTTGTTAGAAGTTCATAGCTCGATTCCAGGAAGCTAACCACACATGGCTATTTACATTTAAATTAATTAAAATTAAATAAAATGTGTTCACCCATTGCACTGGCCACATGTTAAGAGTCTAGTAATGGGGGAATTCCCTGGTGGTCTGGTGGTTAGGATTCAGCCCTTTCATTGCTGTGGCCTGGGTTCAATCCCTGGTCGGGGAACTAAGATCTGGCAAGCTGTGTGGCGAGGCCAAAATTAAAAAAAAAAAAGTTTAGTAGAAACATGTGACTAGTGGACATGTTTCCATCATGGCAGAAAGTTCCATTGGGTAGGGCTGGTGTAGGTGGACCATCACTTAGTTAAGCATCCTTCTGCTGTTGGCTATTCACGTTGCTTCCAATATTTTTCTACTATAATCAGTGGAACAAGGTAATAAGACTATTCTTTTTTAATTTTTTTTAAATTTTTTAAAATTAATTAATTAATTATTTATTTTTTGGTACGCGGGCCTCTCACTGTTGTGGCCCCTCCGTTGCGGAGCACAGACTCCGGACGCGCAGGCTCAGCGGCCATGGCTCACGGGCCCAGCCGCTCCGCGGCACGTGGGATCTTCCCGGACCGGGGCACGAACCTGTGTCCCCTGCATCGGCAGGCGGGCTCTCAACCACTGCGCCACCACGGAAGTCCAAGACTATTCTTTTTTTAAATAAGGTTTTGTTTTGTTTTGTCCTCACTGCGCGGTTTGTGGGATCTTTGCTCCCCGACCAGGGATTGAACCCAGGCCTTCGGCAGTGAGAGCTCAGAGTCTCAACCACTGGGCTGCCAGGGAATTCCCTATATGGCTATCCTTACACATAGATCTTTGCCCGTGTGCGCATGTATATCTGATAGATACGCTTCTCAAGGGAACTTGTGGGTCAAAGGGCACATGCTTTTTAAATTTAGACAGACTTTGCCAAGTCCCCCTCCAAAGAGGTTACACAAATTTACACTCTGCCAACAATAATCAACAGCCCCTGTTTCCCCACACCCTGGCCAGCACTGGGGCTTTTCAAACTTTGATCTTTGCTTGTCCGCTAGGTGAATAATGGTATCTTACAATAGTTTTAATTTGAAAATTATTTTAAGTTTCCCCTAACCTTATTCATTATTTCACTGGCAAAAGCACTTTCAATATGAAGAACATTTCTCCAAGTTCTCTGTATCTTAGTTGGGGACTTTGCCCTTCAGGGCAGCGTCTACCGTTTATATTGATTGCCTCACCCGTCACTGGTGTTGAACTGTGTGCTGCTAATTATTAGCTATGGTGGATTCAGAAGGAAGGGTAGAATTGGATATGGAACGCCCAAAGCTACGACAAATTATAAAAGGGCCCGGCTGTCACTTAAAAAAAAATATGATGTTTCTCATAAGAGACTCCATCATCAGGTACAGATTGTTCATTTAACTGCACAGGTAAGGGGCTGTCACTTAGTCCTTTTCCTCATGAGTAATTGACTTTTTGCTCTCGGAATGCAAATCTGCAGTGGCAGATACACAGGACTGTTGACTTTTAAACTATATAACATTTAAAGATAATTTTGGCCACCCATGTTCGGAGAAGCACTATTCCATAGCCAAAAATGTGGGAAGAATGCAAACGTCTATCAACGGATGAATGGATAAACAAAAGGTGGTGTATCTATACATTAGGATATTATTCAGCCATGAAAAGGAAGGGAATTCTTTTTTTTTTGGTACGCAGGCCTCTCACTGTTGTGGCCTCTCCCCTTGCGGAGCACAGGCTCCGGACGCGCAGGCTCAGCGGCCATGGCTCACGGGCCCAGCCGCTCTGCAGCATGTGGGATCTTCCCGGACCGGGGCACGAACCCGCGTCCCCTGCATCGGCAGGCGGACTCCTAACCACTGCGCCACCAGGGAAGCCCGAAAAGGAGGGGAATTCAGACACAGGCTGCAACATGGTTGATCTTGAGGACATTGTGCTAAATGCGATCAGCCAGTCACAAAAGGGCAGATAACGTGGGATTTCAGTTATATGAGGTCCCTGGAGATGTCAAATTCATGGGGACAGAAAGTAGAATGGGGGTTGCTGCCAGGGGCTGGGGGAGGGAGATGAGGAATTGTTTAAGTGGGACAGAGTTTCAGCTGGGGAAGATGGAAAAGTTCTGGAGATGGATGGTGGCACAACAATGTGAATGGACTTAACGCCACTGAACTGTACACTTGCAAGATGGTTAAAATGATTAAAGAAAAACAGTGCACACATGGAAAAGTGTTTAGGAAATAGGTGGAGAAACAGAAAATAGTCATAGAGGCTCCCATTTGGGAACTTCTTCTATTAGGGATTGAACCCATGCCCCCAGCAGTGGACACACAGAGTCCTAACCACTGGACCGCCAGGGAGTTCCCTGTTACGTGTCTTTTTATTTATTTATTTATTTTTAAAAAATGTATTTATTTTTGGCTGCATTGGGTCTTCACTGCTGTGCTCGTGCTTTCTCTAGTTGTGGTGAGCGGGGGCTACTCTTCATTGCTGTGCACGGGTTTCTCTTGTTGCGGAGCATGGGCTCTGGGTGCGTGGGCTTCAGTAGTTGTGGCACGCGGACTCAGTAGTTGTGGCTCGCGGACTCTAGAGCACAGGCTCAGTAGTTGTGGCGCACGGGCTTAGTTGCTCCGCGGCATGTGGGATCTTCCCAGACCAGGGCTCGAAGCTGTGTCCCTGGCATTGGCAGGCGGATTCTTAACCACTGAGCCACGAGAGAAGCCCTCTTATGTGTCTTTTTAAAATCACAATTTAAAATGTTTAAAAAGTATTTTTAAAAAACAAGCGCACCAAATATGTCATAATATTAAGGTTCAATAGAGCTGGATGCTGAATATGTTATTCCCTATCCTTTCATGAATGTTTAAAATATTCCACAATCAGGAAAAAATTCTGAAAGTAGTTCTTTAGGATACATGGGCAAAAAAAACTATGATGTAGAATCTTTTTAGCTTTTATGTAAATCTTTAGACTGTAAAAGCAGCAATAAGGCTTTATCTTTTTAAAATTATAAATTTATTTATTTACTTATTTATTTATTTGGCTGCGTTGGGTCTTCACTGCTGTGCGCGGGCTTTCTCTAGTTGCGTGAGCCGCGAGTGGGGGCTGCTCTTCGTTGCAGTGCATGGGCTTCTCATTGCGGCGTCTTCTCTTGTTGCAGAGCACGGGCTCTAGGCGCACGGGCTCAGTAGTTGTGGCGCACGGGCTTAGTTGCTCCGCAGCATGTGGTATCTTTCCAGACCAGAGCTCGAACCCGTGTCTCCTGCATTGAGCACAGAGTCTTAACCACTGGACCGCCAGGGAGTTTCCTGTTACGCGTCTTGTTGCAGAGCACGGGCAGATTCTTAACCACTGTGCCACCAGGGAAGTCCCATGTCTTTTTTTTTTTTTTTTTTTGGGATACGCGGGCCTCTCACCGCTGTGGCCTCTCTCATTGCGGAGCACAGGCTCCGGACGCGCAGGCTCAGCGGCCATGGCTCACGGGCCCAGCTGCTCCGTGGCATGTGGGATCTTCCTGGACCGGGGCACGAACCCATGTCCCCTGCATCGGCAGGCGGACTCTCAATCACTGCGCCATCAGGGAAGCCCCCCCATGTCTTTTTAAAATTAAAAAAATACCTAATACATATACACGATTTAAAAAAATTCAACAGCATTGCTTTGATTATCTATTGCTGCTTCATAAACCATTCCGAACTTAGTGGTGGAAAACCACTATGATCTATTACGATGATCTCCCATGGTTCTGGGGTGAGTGGGCTCAGCAAGGTGGTCGCTGCAGGGATCTCTCCTGTGCTTGGGGTCAGAAATGGCTGGAGGAGTCGGGGAGGCTTCCTCCCTCACTCGTTTGGCATCGGGAGCTGGTTTTGGCTGGGACCTCAGTGGGGGCTCTTGCCAGAACTCTACGCAGAGCAAGTTCATGTGGTTAGGGGTTCCTCCCAGCATGGCGGCTGGGTTCCAAGAGCCAGCAGCCCTTGAGAGCCAGGTGAACACTGCATCACTTCTGCCACCTTCTATGCATGAGAAGCAAGTACAGCTAGAAGGTACAACTTCAAGGTCATGTTATTAAAAAGGAACCTGGTTGTCCTTCACTCACTTTCCCTCTGCCCTCGGGCTTGGATGGGGACGGCCTGCCAGTGAGCCAGCTCTGACTCTCTGGGCGGGGTGTGTGTATGGCAGAGAGCGAGACAACTGCCTAAACATTCAAGGGGAAGAGAATTAGTTTCTGCCTTTTTGTTCCGGTTTTTGCTTTCTTTCCCCGCCCCCCGCAATGTCGTTAAAAAACACATAACATATAATGTACCATCTTAACCATTTTTAAGTATGCAGTTCAGTAGTGTTAACTATATGCACATCATTGTACAACAGATGCCCAGAACTTCTGCATCTTGCAAAACTAAAAGTCACTGAATAACAACTTCCCACCCCACTCCACCCAGCCTCTGGCAACCAGAATTCTACTTTCTGTCTCTCTGAGTTTGACTACTCTGGGTACCTCATATAAGTGAAATCATACAGTATTTGTCTTTTTTGCGACTGGCTTATTTCACTTAGCATAATCTCGTCAAGGTTCATCCATGTTGTACCATGTGACCGGATTTCCTTCCTAATTTTTAAGGCTGAATAATATTCCATTGTATGTGTATACTACCTGTTGTTTATCCATCCATCAGTGGACTCTTGGGTTGCTTCGACCTCTTGGCCGTCATAAATAATGCTGCTATTTGCATGGATGTGCAAATATCTCTTTGAGATCCTGCTCTGAATTCTTTTAGGTGTATACTCAGAGATGGAATTGGTAAATCATATGGTAATTCTATTTTAATTTTTTGAGGAATTGCCATACTGTTTTCCATAATGGCTAAACCATTTTACATTGCCACCAACAGTGCCCAAAGGTTCCAATTTCTTCACATCCTTCCCAACACTTGTTATTTTCTGTTTTGTTTGTTTGTTCATTTTGCTTTGATAGTAGCCATCCTAATGTGTGTAAGGTGATATCTCACTGTGGTTTCGATTTGCATTTCTCTGATGATCAGTGATGTTGAGAATCTTTTCATATGCTGGTTGGCTATTTGTATAACATCTTTGTAGAAATTTCTATTCAAGTTCTTTGTCCATTTTTAAATTGGGTTATTTGATTTGGGGGTTGTGGAGTTGTAAGAGCTCTTTATATATTCTGGATTAACCCCTTAGTAGATATATGATTTGCAAATATTTTCTGCCCTTCTGTAGGTTGCCTTTTCACTCTGTTGACTGTGTCCTTTGGTGCATAACGGGCTCCACCTTTTCATGGATAAATGTCAAAGAATTCACAGGCATGTTTTAAAGCTACCACAAGCATGAAAGTGTTCTGGGGGGGGAGGAAATGTCTCCCTCTGCTCTGACTGCCTTCCACAGAGATAACCTCTGTCACTGGTTTCTTGAGCAGCTTTCCAGAGGTTTTCTTTGAGGCTTTGTGATGTAAATTTTCCATAGAAGTTGTGCACAGTTTGTATTTATGCAAAATGAACTATGAGGTGGACCTTGGATCCTCTGGAACAGGTCTCTCAGGACCTCATAACCCTCATTTGTAACATAGGACAGTTGGAGTGGGTGATTTGCAAAGACCCTACATCCTGGATGAACACGGGCCACATGCTGGAGAAGAGCACTTTCCCACGTGCTCCTGGAGCCTCCTTTCACTCGGTTTATGGAGGCTTGGTCTTGCCTTTTGCTCTGAGCAGAGTCTGAGTTGCTCATTCACGGGAATCTAAGAGTTTGTGTTTTGTTTCACTTAAATAAGAACACATTTCCTTTTGTCGGGCTTCCCTGGTGGCACAGTGTTTGAGAGTCCGCCTGCCGATGCAGGGGACGTGGGTTCTGTGCCCCGGTCCGGGAAGATCCCACATGCCGCGGAGCGGCTGGGCCCCTGAGCCATGGCCGCTGAGCCTGCGCGTCCGGAGCCTGTGGTCCGCAACGGGAGAGGCCATAACAGTGAGAGGCCCGCCTACCGCAAAAAAACAAAAAACATTTCCTCTTGTCAGTTCTGTGCTGGGCAAAACTCTAATTTCAGTTCTTACTTTTCAAAAATTGCAAACGATGTGAAACGTGGCACAGGAAGAAACAAATTTGCTCTCTTGGCCTAAGATTCTTCTCCAATCTGAGATTCGTAGTGTTGGATGAAGAAGGTTCTCAGACTCCAGTGAGTGTCATGATGGGCTGGATTGTGGATTAACAGTGCAGAATTCTTGGAGTTTCAATCCATACCTGCTGAATCAATCTTTGGACTTGACTATAAAAACACAACTTTACTTATCATGGAAGAAAAGATCCAATTTACAATAGCAACCATAATGATGTAATATTTAGCAGCAAACTTCTCAAGAAATGTGGAGGATATAAATATAAAAGGTGTTAAAATTCTGCTATTAAATATAAAAGGAAGCTTGGATGAGTGGCGAGATGATCTTTGTTCTTAGAGAAGAAGAATCCATTTTGGAATGATGTCAGAGTTCCCTAAATATAGCCAGAAATCAGTGCAATCCCAGTTAAATAACCAACAGGAAATTATGGAGGACTTTGAGAAAATGGTGCTGAAGTACACAGAAAAAAATGAATACGTGAGTAATCATTAGAGAAATGCAAATCAAAACTACAATGAGATATCATCTCACACCAGTCAGAATGGCCATCATCAAAAAATCTAGAAACAATAAATGCTGGAGAGGGTGTGGAGAAAAGGGAACCCTCTTACACTGTTGGTGGGAATGTAAATTGATACAGCCACTGTGGAGAACAGTATGGAGGTTCCTTAAAAAGCTACAAATAGAACTACCATATGACCCAGCAATCCCACTACTGGGCATATACCCTGAGAAAACCATAATTCAAAAAGAGTCATGTACCAAAATGTTCATTGCAGCTCTATTTACAATAGCCCAGAGATGGAAACAACCTAAGTGTCCATCATCGGATGAATGGATAAAGAAGATGTGGCACATATATACAATGGAATATTACTCAGCCATAAAAAGAGACGAAATTGAGCTATTTGTAATGAGGTGGATAGACCTAGAGTCTGTCATACAGAGTGAAGTAAGTCAGAAAGAGAGAGACAAATACCGTATGCTAACACATATATATGGAATTTAAGAAAAAAAAAATGTCATGAAAAACCTAGGGGTAAGACAGGAATAAAGACACAGACTTACTAGAGAATGGACTTGAGGCTATGGGGAGGGGGAAGGGTAAACGGTGACAAAGCAATAAAGAGGCATGGACATGTATACACTACCAAACGTAAGGTAGATAGCTAGTGGGAAGCAGCCGCATAGCACAGGGAGATCAGCTCGGTGCTGTGTGACCGCCTGGAGGGGTGGGATAGGGAGGGTGGGAGGGAGGGTCACGCAAGCGGGAAGAGATATGGGAACATATGTATATATATAACTGATTCATTTTGTTGTGAAGCTGAAACTAACATACCATTGTAAAGCAATTATACTCCAATAAAGATGTTTAAAAAAAAAAAAAAGGTTATCTTCAACACCTTAATATAGCTAATAATGAAATGTATTTAAACTAAAAGCATATATATGCATACACAATTATATACAAAGTGAATATTTATGTACACATATATACTATACATAATAAATAAACATATAATTAAAAAAAAATGAATACGTGAGAATTGTCAGGAAAATTCTGGAAATGGAGACTAGAGAAGGGAGATTAGCTTTACCAAATATTATAATGAATTATAAAGGTGGAGTATTAGATACGGCCCTAGAGAAGGAATGGCTGGATTGAGCACTGTCGAAAGAGAAAAATCCAGAGAGGGATGAAAGTATATAAAGAAACTGTCTTGTTAAAGATGGTGACTTCATTCAGTGGAGAAAGGACTTGTAATACATTGGATTGGCATAACTGGATTCCTTTCTCACTCCATAGCTGAAAACAAATTAATTCCAAATGGAGCAGAGATATAAAAATAGAAACACCTACAAATCACTGGAAGAGAATGCCGATTTTTAAAAAATGCTTGGTTTGGGAGACTTTTCTGAATATAACACAAAACTAAGAATTCATAGAAAAAGTAAATCTGATCACGAGAAAATAAAATTTCATCTTTTGCAAAATATTGAACGCAAAGCTGACTTGGAAAATATATTTGTAACTCTGATGTTAGGCAAAGAATTGGTGTCCTTCATATACAAAGAGCGAGTGCTAACAAACAAGACAGTAGAAGAAATGATCACAGGAGGTCAATGTGAAGTTCACAAATGGCTGATAACTATACGAAAAAATGTTCGGCCTCATTTATAATGAAAAGAAGTGCAGAGCCAAGCAATTAGTCATTTTTCACCTCTCCAGTGTGCGAAAATGAAGAGTTTGATAATACCCAACTGTTGAGGATACAGAAAAGGTTCTTGTGTCTACTGTCACTGGGAGTATAAATGGTGATACTCTTTTTGGAGACTGGCTTGGAAAAGCTTTTCAAAATGAAAAAGGTGCATACTTTGGATCCAGCGGGCTCAGGGCTGGGTGTTCAATCCCATGGAAATGCAGGTGGCATTGGTGGTTGCCCTGCCAGGATCTTTCTCCTCCTTCCTCCTCTGGGGCAGAATCCCCTCCTCTACAACGCACGTGTCCTGCGTGAATGCTGATGGGCCCACCCAGCAAGATGTAGACAGGGCCTCCAGCAAGCCCCTAAAATAAGACTTCTGGTAATTTTTTTTTTTTTTTTTGCGATACACAGGCCTCTCACTGTTGTGGCCTCTCCCGTTGCGGAGCACAGGCTCCACACGTGCAGGCTCAGCGGCCATGGCTCACGGGCCCAGCCACTCCGCGGCATGTGGGATCTTCCCGGACCGGGACACGAACCCACGTCCCCTGCATCGGCAGGTGGACTTTCAACCACTGCGCCACCAGGGAAGCTCTCTGGTAACTTTTAAACAGAGGCTGAAGTCAAAAGGACGGGGAAGCCGCAGCTGGTCGGAGAGTCTTTC